>NC_059371.1:21123333-21454166 GCF_019703515.2 Myxocyprinus asiaticus
TAGGTCATTGCGCTAAGACTTCTAATCTTGGAGCAAAGTCTAAAATCAGTTCCTGCATTTGCAGTTTGGGGGTTTCCAGCAGCAGATGACATCAAAGAGCTATCAATCACTTTTAATACTAGCCTTGATTT
Organism: Myxocyprinus asiaticus; assembly: GCF_019703515.2. Lineage (NCBI taxonomy): Eukaryota > Metazoa > Chordata > Actinopteri > Cypriniformes > Catostomidae > Myxocyprinus > Myxocyprinus asiaticus. The sequence goes on from NC_059371.1 coordinate 21,123,465, forward strand.
GTGTGTCAGTAGATTAATAATAACAGTAATAGTAATAGTAATACCAATACGTTTATTTAGTGTAGCGCCTTTCCAAAGTTCATGGACACTGTAGAGAAATTAAAAATAAAACAATAAACAGAGAAACATATAACAAATATACATTAAAAAACAACAAACAATTTCAATGAGGTGACACACGGGCGAGCAGGACAAGAGCCAACAGTCCCAGAGAGGCTGATAGAGAACATATACAACATATCGCAGTCCAGAGCAGCACAGGTAACAAACAGAGCAGGAAATGCATTGCAGATAGGCCATTTAAACTACCAACAACTATTCTTATGAATGGGCTGTTTTTATTTATATCAACGTTGCTTGACAGGAAATGAAATACTGTACATAATAATATTTATAATAGGACGTAGACAATGCAATAACCGGATAACAATTAAATTCCACTTGACCCAGCCCATAAGCACTTTGCGCTCGCAGTTTCCTCAACCCACTTGCACCTAGACTTAGCCCATGCTTCCACAAAAAGATCAAAACTTCATGGCCATGCCCATTGACTTTGCACGTATGACATATTGCATTGCGCTCTTAAAATAGGACCCCTCATCTCTTTAACTTCTCAATTATTTCTACTAGACAGCAATGACATTAAATAGAGAGCAAAGCTTAATTTATAAGAAGAATCTGAAAATGTTTCTTCTGAACAAACTAAATCACACTACTGTAGGTACACAAAGTCTGCATTTATACTATGTGCAGTGTTGTTTTAATAGTAGTTTGTTGAGGAAAATAACTAATGGTCTCCACATTAATCTTAAAGCTCTCAACCATTATGACAACAATTGTCTCATTTGTGTCTATTTTCCAAAGCAATTTTAGAAGAAACATCTGAGACAAATTGAGACAAAAAATCTCCAGTACTTAAGGTGAAGTTCTCCTTCTTTGGAAGTTCTCAGCGAATGTCAACAGGTTCCTTCACACATCAAAATTGCTGTTTGCCAGTTTCAAAGTGAGAAACTTATCTTAGCTTTGACAGCCTATTGTGCTGCCCTGCCAGAACTCTCTCTCTCCCTCTTCTCTGGTATCCATCAATCTCCATGTTAGCACATTCCCTCTATGTGGCAACCAGGCGGAGGGAGATTTGTGGCCCTCATTTCCTTAAGATTTACCATAAAAACTGATGGCTTTGTCTACTGGGGGAACATCATTGTTGAGCTGAGAAAGCATGAAATATGGCCCTCAGACGTCTTGATATCACTTGAAGAGTGACAAGACCTATAGAGGGAGTGTATTGCTGAAGGGTGCGGGTGGGGGGTCTCTGACTGACTGCAATAACCAGTGTTTTTGTATGGCCAGTGACGCAAGACATGGAATCACACATTCATTGTATTCAACAAGCAGAGGGGATCTGAGGATTCCAGTCAGACAGAATTTTGCACATGCAAATACCCAGTTGGCAGAAAAAAACTATTCACAGTGATCTCATCTCATGTAAATGGAGGATGAAATGAATATACAGACATCTGTGTTTTTGCATATTGAAATGATCCAGGTTAAATATAGAGCTGCTTTATCGTGAGCTGCCCGACAGGAAGCATAAATGGTGTGCTGTGTAATTTCACATTGATTTGGGATTCTGTGCCTTCAAAGCTACTGTTTATGATGGAAACATTAACATATAAATTAGATGCTAGATAAATTGTTCAGACATAAAGGATAAAAGAGAAAGATAGCATGATTCTGGCCATTTTACTGTTGTTTGATTCAGCCCAATGCTCACAAACAGAACGAGTATCATTTCTGATTGTCAGCTGGAATCCAAGCGTGAAATAACCTGAATTTAAACATCAATAGCATATTTTCTTGCAATAACAAAACAAGCCTCCCAGGCACACATTGATATAGTCATTAGCACCACTGCATTATTATGTCTCAATCACAAAATAATGCCTGTATTTGTACAAAATTGCTTTAAAACATTTAAACAGCACTCTTGGGAGGCATGCACTGTGCCTAAGGGATCTGAAAACACAATGTTCGTTATGATAGCTGACTGCAGCTCTTTTAATTCCTGATTTCCTTAGGGATTATAAAGTGACATACAGTCCAGTTAGTGTGAAAATATATTTATGCTGCTGATACTGAAATAAAAAGAAATGTTGTCTTGAAATGAAACATGGTGCTATGGTTGATGCTCACACACTTGGAATATAAATTACTGTCATCCAGCCAAAAGTGTGTGAACATTTCAGGCTGTATTCTTCCCCTTTGTGTAAAAATGTAAAAGGTGTAAAAGACTGCAGCCAGCAGCACACATGGCCCTCAACTCTCATAGCCGTAAAACTACATTACCACAGGGAAGGAATCAGATACAGATGCCCTAGACACCACTCAGTTTACAACGCACCTCAAAGCCTTCCATTCTGAGTTATTACTGACACAACCTAAAGAAAACAGGTGAAAATCAGTTGTCAATGCAATGTTTGCACCTTTTCCACAATAAAAAAGGAATTGTTGAGAAAAGAAAAAAAAGAAAAAAAGTTTTTAAAAAAATCAAGGCAACACAATGCACTATATTTATGCCTTAATAATAGTGCCCAAAAACAATATTTTGTTGAGCCAAATTGAAGTTGTTCGTTCACTAAATGCAAAATGTCTCATTTAGCCAATAAACCTTTGTCAAGGCAGTTACACATTTACAAATTAGCAATGCAATCAGCAATACAAATAATTTCATCATTGCATTCTTTTATATAGTATGGGTCAACAAGACTCTTAACATGACGTGAACAATCTTTGTCTTTGATAAAGTAAACTTCTTGCAAAGTAATGATACATCAGCAATGGAGCCTTCTCACCAGGGACTAAAAACTAAATGTTTTTAATTTCGGTTCGTTTTCAGCAAAAAATGTATTTTTTAGTTCCGGTTCAGAAGTTCCACAGCCTCCTTTCCAAAAGGTTACCGGTTAGAACAAAATAAAAGAAGGGTTAATAATATTCTTTTTAAAATGAGAATACTTTGCTAATGGGTGGGTGAAATACCAATTGCAATGTTGCCAGATCTCACAAGAGAAACAAGCGACCTGGTCTGGAAAAACAAGCCCAAAATAAGCCACTTGCCTCATCAAAATAACTGAAAATAAGCTATTTTTTTCTGCATGGTGGATTTATCGGCATAGAAATCATAACAAGCAGTTAATTAACAGTTAAGTATAATTTTAATTACAGATCTGCTTCTGAGTCAAAACCCGGCATCATCAAATCTGTATTAATGCATCATATCTAAGACTTGAAAACATCTGAAAAATGTACTTTTTACCTCTAATAATGTTTTATAATTATAATTATAATTTTATATAGTTGTTATAAAGGTCTTCATTCACAGAATGCAACATCCACTATGGGCAATTAGGCAAAAAATGTGTGATGCAGCAGTTTCCTTCAGGATCTCAGTCTCTCCATCCACATCATTGTCTATAATATAAAGGATTTCGGGCAACATGAAATGGTGTAATTCCAAAAATTACCATTTGAACTTTAGTTTCATGAAAAAATTATCGGAACAAAATTAACCGGTTATAACCGGTTACCAGCATTTAAAAAATACCGTTTTCATTCTGGGCCAATTGAAAATCACTTTGTTCTGGTTTTTGTTTACGTTCTGCTAAAAGTTTCATTCGTTACGTTTTCGTTCCATGAACTGTTTATAGTTCCTGCTTCACACAGACTGTGATAATGCCTTAAAGTCTCATTTAGCAGTGTAAATATAGCATTTTTTCCCAATTTTAAATGATTTAATGTTCATTTATAACATTATACTTTGTTGGAGGTCACGTGACCCCATGCGAGGAGCAGACGTGTAAACGGCGAGCTCTGCGCACTTTGCTAGTTTTTAAATTATTTTCATGTTATAATCCGATGAGATTTGATACACCCAGCTACATATTTGTTCTATGAGGTAAACATGGCAAAGAAGTCAAAATCCTCAGGCTCTGGAGACATTAAGGGACACTTACGTGCTCAAGCTGAAGCCTCTGATGGGCCTGCGGACCGGGGACTCGGTTTAGATGGTGCGGCGGAAGAAATCCAGCATAACTGTCCAACATGTCTGTGATGCTGATGAAGGAGACCAACTGGTCCTCAGCATCCTCTATGGGTGTGGCTTGGGAGGCACTTAAGGCGGTTCTTAGGGGTCGGATCATACAGTATGCCTCATTCATCAAAAAATCCAAAGCACGAGAACTCGTCGAGTTGGAAGGGAATATTAAAAGTGCAGAGGCAGAGCTGAAGCGCCAAATGTCGTCTGATGGCCTGAATTGACCCGACTGAAATACAGATATAATACTATTTTGTCACGGAAAGTGGAGTTTCGGTTATTCAGGGCAAGACAGTCATACTTTGAGTCAGGGGACAAAGCAGGGAAGCTTTTGGCTAGATATATAAAGCAGAGAGACTCTTTTTCTACAATTCCCTCAGTGAACTCTGCTGGTGGTGAAATTTTGACCTCGGCCATTGATATAAATAATGCCTTTAAAGAGTTCTATCTTGATCTTTATAGTTCCATGTCTTCGTCTACTGATGAAGATATTAGAACATTTGTGGAACCATTAGAACTCCCTAAATTGATGACTGAGCAAAAAAATTCTCTTGATTCTGAGATAACCTTGGAGGAACTTGACGAGGTAATTAAGGCCTTACCTACAGGCAAGGCTCCAGGTTTTTAGATCTTATGCTACAGAATTGGCTCCACTATTGTTAGAAAGTTATACAGAATCATTAAAGAATGGAAAGCTTCCCCCAACCATGACAAAAGCCTGGATCAGTCTGATTCTTAAAAAGGACAAATATCCAAGCGAGTGTAAAAGTTATCGTCCAATTTCCCTGACCAGCTAGATCAAAAATTTTGGATAACCGATTAAGTAAAGTTATGACATCTCTTATACATGTAGATCAGGTGGGGTTTATTCGGGGCCATAGCTCTACTGATAACATTAGGCGTTTCATCAATATCGAATGATCAGTCTCCGGTCGCTGCCATCTCACTTGACGCTGAAAAGGCGTTTGATATTGTAGAATTTGATTATCTTTTTAAGATTTTGGAAATGTATGGGTTCGGGAGTACATTTATTGATTGGATTAAGTTACTTTATAGACACCTTTTAGCAGCGGTACAAACAAATGGATTAATTTCAGATTATTTTACTCTGGATAGGGGCACTCGGCAGGGTTGCCCTCTTTCCCCATTATTGTTCTGTCTTGCCCTGGAACCATTAGCAGCCGTGATAAGAAAGGAGGATGATTTTCCAGGGGTGGTGGCAGGAGGTATGTAGCATAAACCTTTGCTTTATGCAGATGATATTTTATTATTCGTCTCTGACCCCACTAGATCTATGCCTTGCCTCTACAGAATTATTAATTCCTTTTCTACGTTTTCTAGAGTCAATTGGTCTAAATCTGAAGCTTTGGATCTGACAGCATACTGCCCAGTAACGGCTTTTCAGTCGGGCGCTTTCCAGTGGCCCAAACAGGGCATTAAGTATTTGGGCATTTTATTCCCAGCAAAATTGTGTGATTTAGTTAGAGTTAATTTTGACCCCTTAATAAAACAGTTTTCGAGCGATGTGGACAGGTGGGCTTCATTAACATTTATCTTTGATTGGGAAAGTTAATGTTATTAAAATGAACTGTATTCCAAAATTCAATTACTTGCTACAGTCTCTCCCTGAAGATGTCCCCCTCTCTTATTTCATGCAATTTGATAGCATAGCGAAGTCCTTCATTTGGAATGGTAAGCGTCCCAGATTACATTTCAATAAGATACATAGGCCGATTGACAAAGTTGGGCTAGGCCTTCCCAAGAATTTATTTTATTATTATGCATTTCGGTCTCAGACATTTGGCTCATTGGTCACTTCCACCTGAGAGAACACCTCCCTGGTTCTGTATAGAACAGGAAGTTCTTGTCCCTATCTCGCCATTGCAAAGCCTGTCTATCAAACTAACCGGAGAAGTTAAGTTACATCCCGTTATCTCGTATTTGCATTCGGTATGGACAAAAGTGTCCACACTGTTTAATTCTGACATTTTTTAAAATGTTGCCTCGAGCATATGGCTGAACCCCAAATTATGTATCAACAAGTCCCCTTTTTGCTGGTCAGAGTGGATTGGGAGGGGGGTTACTACACTCTGTGACCTATATGAGAGTGGAGTGTTGAGATCCTTTCAAAATTTGGTTCAACTTATTGGGATTCCCAAATCTGAGTTCTATAAGTATTTACAGCTGCGCCACCTGCTCTGTACTGTTTTTGGGAGTAGTTTACACCCCCCCAAAGCGGCAGATACTCTGGGAGTGGTGATTACTGCTTTTGGAAAAGGTCATGAGGCATCAGTGTATTACTCCCTGCTAATTCAGAGTCTGGGTGACGGAACTTCAACTTCTCTTGAGAGATTACGGGAGAAAGCTCTAAACTTGGCACTGGATGAGGGAGTGTGGGCTAGGATCCTAAAAAACATCAAGTCTTCAAGTCTGCATCTAGAGATGCAAGGGTTCGCCTTATGCAATTTAAGATTTTACATAGAGTCTACTGGACCTCCTCTAGATTGCATAGGCTTGGTCTTAAAGACACACCCACCTGCTGGCGATGTCAATCAGAAGATGGAGACACAACCCATGTCTTTTGGGGATGTGTTAAGATTCAAGAATTTTGGTTGAGGATTCAGAGTGTTATGTGCGAGGTTTTGGCCTCTCAAATTTTATTTTGCCCCAGACTCTGAATTTTATGAGATGGGGCAGTCATTAATTTGGAGAATAAGCACATGAAAAACGGGGTCCTAACTAGTTTTATGATTGCCAGACAGATTATTTTAAGGAGTTGGAAGTCGGCTGGAGCACCCCCATTTCAGGAGTGGTGTTCAGAGATGGCCAGAGTGGCAGCTTTTTAGGAGGGGGTATCCAAAAGACTGGGGAGTCTAGACCTCTTTTTTGGATGGGGGGGATAGTGAGGGTTAAATATTGATTCTGTATGTATATGTTTTGTTGTTCTTTATTTAATAGATGAATCAATAAAAAAAAATTTAATCGCAAAAACAAAACAAAAAAAAACATTATACTTTGTTATCTTACTCTGGCATTCATTTTAAACACACAAGCTTTGCTTTTGGAGCAACTGGGAATGCAAAAATATTATTTGCTGTGGTCTCCCATTCACGACTACAAACGTTTACCCCATTATAGTTTACTTTCGCTTTCCAGACTGGGAAATGCGAAAAGGGTCCATAATTCATGCAGACACCCATAATCTCAATTATTTTACGTTTACTTAATCAACAAACATCATTAAATGAAAATATGAACATCACAACACAATAAATATCTAACAGTGACAAAAAACAACAACAGCATTAAAATTATAGCAAAAAGTTATCAAACAGCAAACAATAATCCTATGACAGCCACTGCAATGCTGCATTTTGCCCAAATTGGAGTACGTTTTATGTGGATTCGTAATTTACATTTCCTTGTATCTGTGACTTAAAAAGCTCTTTATGCTGAATAAAATGTAATTCTTTTTTTTTTTCAGTAGCAATTTTGAATTTGTATTTCGTGGGCATAATTTGAAATATGCAGTTAAAAAATCTTTAAAGTCGCTTCTTTATCTAAATACAAGTTAAGATTTAAAAGATATACTTTGGTCAGTGTTATCCTTCATTGCAAATGGTTACTGATAGCTTGCCAGACAGAGATAGTTGCATACACAGCTTAACACCTGAGCAAACCTTCTTGTGAAACATAGTCAACTGTCATAGCCACAGTCCTTATGTGTGAATCTGTCAAGACCCTACTTAGCAAACGGGGATGAAGCGATGACAGATTTTCTAAGTAATTTAAGACCTCAGAGTCAAACACACTCAGACCTCTGATTTACTTCAGTATTAACATGGAAAGCCTAGTGTTACACAAGAAATGTAGAAATAACTGTAAATATTGTTGGTATGCTTTAATGTGTTATAAAAGCTCTGTCCCTCCAATTTGTCTGACAGAGATGTAATAAAAGAAATCCATTTGTCCTTTGAGTATTAAAACCTCCACATCTGCTAAGCACTGACAATAATGGGTTTAATTAAATAACTTCCTTTCATTAACAAATGTTCCACTTCAGGACTGACTTTCTTATTTATGTGTCTCAGAGAAGTACGAATAAATATTATGCTATTACGATTTACCCATTTATTGCTTTAATGCCTTTAAACATTCCTCAGTTTCTCTGTACTTGATTAGAAAATTATGCAAAACCTGACAACTAATTTCTTTCTAAACAGGAAAAATGCATTATGTTAATGGTATAATAACTTTATACCTTCTATTTGCTCCTTACGTATGTGACTCTTAATATAGGTGCTTATTCTATGCTAAACAACAATTAGTTCAGTCCTCTTATTCAATTGGACAAGCAGCATTCTAGGACAGCTGATATTTCATATACTGCCATATTTTTGATTTCTGGAATACTTGATTCCGATTGCTAAATAGTGCCATTCGATCAAATTCGATTTGTGTGTGTAATGATGACACAAAACTGTATAACTGACCGTTGTCCCAGGCAACCAATTTCCTACATAGCTGTGCTAATTTCATATCTCTCATATCTCTCGTCACTACTCAGAAAAGACAAAAAAGAAAAATCTTGAAAACGTCATACTAATAAGCAACATTCACATAAGCAAAAAGTTTAATTGCAGATGCTTTTACATGTACGCTCAATGATATGATGAACTAAGCATCCAACAGCCTCAAGTTAAAAATAAACAGGTGGGAATATGGGCCAAACATCAGTGGTTGCTGCCTTTCGGTAAGGAACCAAATAATTAATGCCCTAAGCTTTGCCTTTCCAAAAAAAAAAAACAATAAAAAAAAAAAGTAAAAGAAAGGGAGATTGATGTCAAGCAGCTGTGTGGCTGTCGGCTCCTGAGCCAGAGAGCTGAGTAAGAGGGAGAGGAGGACAGAGAACACCTGGGCATGAAGCTTAGAGGCAGGCAGGGATCACTTTCATCTGCCCAGGCAGCAGTCCAGCAGGGGTGAGAGAGAGAGAGAGAGAGAGAGAGAGAGAGGAGAGAGTTGTCTGCATAACACTCTCAAACAGTTACTACTGTCAGTAGCTCTCACAAAGACACTCTAAAACTGCAACAGGTTTTCTTCTCAAAAATAAGACTTACTCTGTTAGGAGTGTGAGACCTGTGCACAAGAAAAAGTGAAAGGAATAGTTCACCTAAAAATTATAATTTTGTCATAAAGTCTCTGATTTAAGTCTCTAAAGTTATTCTTCGTTAGAAAAGAAGGTCGAAACAGCCAGGCAAAAATATACTATCTGCGAACATTTGGACATAGGTCACGCCCCTGGGGGAGGTGTTTAGAGGATCAATAAAATATGAGAGGCATGCTGCAGAGATAATTTAGCCCAAGATGGAGCACTTGTATTATAATGAATGGGAGAAATTGGAACGGAATATGGTGGATGTAGAAAACCAAGTCCCGCCTTACAGGAAAAAGAGCCGATAACTTTTAGATACAGTCATTGCCAGTGTCAATCAACACAATGTGCGCTCATGTGCATTAGCTAGACCAGTCTGAAAAATAGTGTTTTTTAGGGTGAACTGAGTTAAAGAAGCACAATTTATGATACCAATGAAGTCAGATTTTACTGCTAAATTTGAAATATGTTCTTTGATCGTAATCTTGACCAAAAGTTTAGGAGATTTCGGTCATTCAAGTAGATAGGAGCTTTAGAAAAATACTATTATATTAAGTAATGAAATCTCTTCAAACAAGAAATAATCTGCTGAAATTGGCTGAAGACCTGTTCAAGATAACAGGGTATCATCAGATGTTTTTGCCACTAATAGGCCAACTTAAATCAGCACTTAGTACTGATCTTTTGAATTTCAAGACTAAACATTTTCGTCCAGTTCTGCTGATACAGCTCTTCAGTTGATTCATTACATCAGAAAGTTTTTGGTTCTTGAACCAGATCCTCACAAGCATACACAAGCACTCTGAAGAGATTTCTCTGAGGACAACATATGTCATTCTTCAGGCTGTGTACACATCTAAGCTTCAGATAAGTATCAGAAACTGTCAAAAATGAAAGATAGAGCCCTGACACACTAGTATGTTTTGAATTTTTGTAAATGGGCGAGTCACACAGCAGAAAGCGTCATCAGTGATAGAAGAATGTCATGGTGAGCACTGAGGTGAGCGCGTTCATTCTCAGAGTCTGCATCTCATCATCATGAGGCCTCAGACAGCGCTGTATGAAAATATCTCTGCTCATCTGTTACTGCTTCTCACAGCTTTCATCGCTGAAGATGGATCTCCCCATTTGATGCCACATAACACTTATTCCTGAGTTCTGTATCTCTCATTTGGGATCAAGGGTTCACTGCCTGTGCTCAAACACATAGCCCCTCCCTCAAAAGAACCATCAGCAGCATGATATATGGCCTGAAATGAGCTGCTGTCTGTTAAAAGCAATTGTGTTTAGTGCTCTGTAAACTGTGCAGGACTGAGTGGTGTCTTTATTTTCTTACACAAGTTCACTGGTTCATAAATTTCTGGAGCACATTAAGTTAAACAGATTTGGTGTGCTGTCCATAATGGAGGGGCTTGAACATGGGACTGAGCTTGAGCTCTGAGATCCACTGGTTGACCCAGTGGTACTGTGTCAGGGTGGTTGGGATCCTCAGACAAACAGAGCAGTGTTTTAAAAGAGCCACACAGCCAGCGTCTTCACAGTTTTAGAGGAAATCAATCTACAAATTGCTTGCTTATAGTCTAAGCATATTAAGCTCTATCAGAGCACAACAGTCTGGTTCTATATGTAAAAATCCCATTCATTTACAATGATATAATTCGCAGTTCTTCATGGGATTGTAGTTCATACCCTAGTGAAAGATGGTTAAGTACACAGTCTTGAACCTTTGTCTTTTAATCAGTTTTTCAAGTACTTTTTTGCCTCAAAACAAAGTTTGTAATGTTGTGATTCACCTCGGAGCTGATTGGTTTAGTTTATGGCTTACAACTCTTTTATGGAGGATTTTTTGAAAAGCCTATGCAAAAAATGAATGGGAAAAATACTTCCAGAACCCAGGCAGCTGAAAAAGTAGGTGGGCACTGTTGCACTCTGTAGGAGAAAGTATTACACAATTCATCCTTAATCAAACGAATTACATATAGAATAACTCTACTAATGCATTAACTGTTTTTGGAAGGGTACACAGACTCATATGAGCAAAATACTGCTTATCGTGCTATCATATATATCAGATACAAAATTGTGTGATATCAAACATTAATATTACTGTTATTAGCCTCTTGTAAATAGTTTAGGGACAAGGATTATCTTGAATTTATTTGTGTTTTAAATCTCTTACATTGATATGAATGCAAGCAACACAAAAAGAGTTAGTTTGTGGAGTGGATCTGGAATCAAAGGCAATGTGTTATAAACTATTTTAGAAAGGACAAGAGTCAATAAAGTGTTAAGATAGTTTAGCAGGTTTTTAGCTTAAACAACCAACAGATATCCCTTGTGTTTACAAAACCGTCTTGTAATTAAGACCATTTGTAGTTCAGTTTAAGGAATGTATCCACTACAAAACTAGTTCAAAATGATTACCGTAACTGTAGTTTTAAGTTGATTTTTATATTTAGGCCATGTCCACACTTACACATTTTCAGTTGAAATGCACTGACCTTGAGAGAGAATGATAGAGGAAAAAGCTTGCATATGTGTATTAGTTTCAGTCTGTCTCTCTTGACTGAAACCCATCCATGAATGCACTAGAATCTACAGGAGATTTTACAGGTGCTTTAAGGGGGAACCAGAAGTGTGGCCCTCCACACAGACCAGTTTGATTGATTATTTGAGTGACCCAAAGGTGAGTGACTCAAACTCATTGTGAGGCCCATGTAAAACACAAGGGTCTTAATCCAGTTAACGTACAGTGGTGACATGCCCACTGGCGGTATGGGACCGACAAGCTTTGCTTGATTCTCAATGAATAGAAAAAAGAAAAGAAAAAAAAAGTTTGCAGAGCTAATCTGGAAGTGCCATAGTAGTGCAGAAACAGTCTCATGACATGTCGAAATAATAGTATTACTTTTAATAGTTAGCTCGTACAAAAACATACAACTTTTACTCCCATAGAAAAAATAAATGAACCAATGAACAATGTTATTGCAATTTTTCCTAAGTTTAAAGGAATAGTTCATCCAAAAATGAAAATTCTTGTATTATTCACCAGATGCCGTCCCAGATGTGTATGACAAAAGGCATCTCCAGTCAGTCAATTAATGTCGTCTGAAGCAAATCAATAGGTTGGTGTAAGAAACAAATCGACAATTAAAACGTTTTCAACTTTAAATCGTTGCTTCTGCCCAGCGCTGTGTTTCTGTTTGAAATGAACTAACTCTTGCGTGACATTCATTCCTCTGTTGTGAATGCGCCATAGCGCTTATGTCAATGATGCATTGACTGCTGGCAGGAAGCGACTTTTTAAATTAATAAAGATTTAATTAGCAATTTGTTTCTTACACCAACCTATCTATTTGCTTCAGTCATGTGGATTACTTTTATGCTGCCTAAATATGCATTTTGGACCGTCAAATATCCAGCAGCCTGATGGCACCCATTTACTTACATTATAAGGACTTACAAAGCTTCAACATTTTTCTAAAAATCTTAATCTGAGTTCTGCTAAAGAAAGACAGTCATACACATCAGGGATTGCATCAGGGTAAGTGAATAATGAGAGAATTTTCATTTTTGGGTGAATTATTCTTTTAACCCCCAACCCAAACCTAAACATAAAGTCTAACTCCTTTCCCAAACCCTACTACTTACCATGACTTTAATAGTAAAATAACTTTTGTGTTAAAGAAGAAAGAAACCATCAAGGTTTGGAACAAGACTAGGAAAGTGTATTACAGGTTATTGACACACATCAGTCATTTGTTTTGCATAAATAAACATGGAATGAGTAACCAACATTAAATTGTTGGATAGAGGCCAGCTAAAATGTTATGCTTGCATTGTATTGATTTGAAATTCTGTTTGTCGACTGTTCAGGTTGGTCTCTATTGGAATAAAAGTCATACCATTTCGTACTAGCCAAGTCACTAGGTTGGAACTGCATGACACAAAACATAAAAGGGACTGAAAGACAAAACTAATAAACTATTATTTCTTAATACTCTAATGCTGTAATGAAAGCATTACAGTTCACCAAAATAAAATGAATCAAATTATTTTTATTATTCAAAATGAACTATTTGAAAATGACAATTCTATCATGTATTGTAAAAGGAAATGTTCCTTTAACCATTCCTTTAAATAACAACTAAATAAACACTAAATGTTAATTATGTTCATAAGAAGACACCAGCAAGATAACACACAGGTGCAAGTTTATGTTTACAGAGCATTGGGTCAAACTGGTGTGCACCGAAAGAGTGCAGATGGTCATGTTATTTGAGAGGCAGTAGGTTAAATGCATTGTATCAGCACTAGTTCTCTGGCTGTCACTCAGTCCATTCGCGCAACAATGCGTTGTCCGGGAATGCATTGTCCCCATTTGGTTTAAAAGCTTCTTGTGTACATGTGTGCTGAGCAATCTCATCAATAATCCTTAAAAACATTGCAAAAACATTGCAAATGATGTGCCATATGTCCACATTAATCACTCTCTCATTCAGCTTTGACAGAAATACTTGACGGTTGCTTCTCTGTCACAGTGATTGTATTGGCTATATTGATTTATGTAATCCAGTTGGCACATCTAGGTAGGGTCTTAAGTTCCTAAAGCCCACCTAGATGATGTCTGTTAATCTGTGTCCCACTCTATGAGCTCTGTTGTTAGTAACTGTAGTGAAAACTAGTGCAGTGAAAACATGTGTTGGAATTCTCCAAAGTAAACACCTTTTCATTATGCCGAAACAGACATGCACAGACATACACACACACGTGCACACACACTATTTACATACAGACACACATTCAGACCACACATACTGTTGATATAACATACACAGCCTTCAATATCCACACACACATAAGAAACATAGAAAAAGACAGACATACAGTCCCTCCTACAGGATTCTGGATGAAGTGCCATTTTCATTCTCATGTAAAGCAACAAACAAAACACATCTTAATAAAGCTACATACCCTTGGCATAGGCCTTGTCTCCTTTCTCAACTTTAATCGCTTGCTCCTTTTCTGATATCCTACACCATGTCTGGGGTCTGCTCTATCCGACAGCCACAGACTACACCAAGCACAGAGGAGGAGTTGAGGAGGAGAAAAAAAATGCAGCATGAATTAGCATTCCTAAAGCAATCATGTGACTTCACCTCACCAATAAGCTGCCTCAGATTCATTATGATCCACCTCTTACTCTTCCCTCCCTCTGAGCTTCTCCCTTGTTTCACTCTCTCATAGATAATAAAGGATAGAGTACTGTTTATGTCCATGGTGCTTTTATAATGCTATTACACTTCCAATATCCACAATCAATTACTCTCTCAAAGGAAATGTTAGAATATGTACAGAGTTGAGAATTATGGAAATAGTGTTATGAAAAATAGACTTCTATAGGGATTTAATTACTGTAATGTGTGAATGGAGATGCACAAATGATGCAACAATGTGAGTGTAAATGAACTGAAATACAGTATATGAAAGCCGGATCCTGCCACAGAATAAAAATAAAATAGGTAATTCTGACTTTACATCTACCAATTTTTACTTTATAACTCACAATTGTGAGTTGCAATTGTGAGATATATAATGGACTTTGATATGAAGGTGCAATTCAGAGAAATAAAGTTGCAATAGGGAGATAAAAAACTAACAATAGTGAGATGTAAAGTCGCAACTGCGAGATATAAACTTAAAATTTGCAAGATATAAAGTCGCAATTGTGTGACATAAACTCGCAATAGTGAGTTTGATATAAAGTCGCAATTCCGATAAACAAAGTCACAATTGTGAGATATAAAATCAGCATTCCAAAAAAAATTGCAATTGCGAGTTTGAGATAAAGGTGCAATTCCAAGAAATACATTTGCGACTGCGATACATAAACTCACAATTCTGTGGCATAAACTTGCAAATTTTTTTTGCAAACTTTATATCAAACACTCAATTCCGAGATATAAAGGAGCAATTGTAAGAAATGAAATCGCAATTGTGTGAAAAACTCGCAACTGCAATTGCAAGAAATAAACTCAGAATTGTGAGAAATAGAGAATTTTTAATTTTTTTTATTCCATGATGGGATAAAGGCAATGCACAAATGCAACAAGCAAAGAAGAGTAAACAAAAAAACAAGCATAACTCACACACACACAAATACAGAGACTTTTGAAGCTATGTTTGCAATAGTCTCTTGAAGATGCAATGGTTTTCATTATAAGATAATAATATTTACTATACTCTTAAAGCAAAAGTACACTTTGGTTATCCGCAATGCAAATCGGAGCACGTACAGTGTGCGAGATGCAAATTTCGTCATCAGCATAGTCTGCGCAGAATGTCCGCTTGCGGCCCTGATTTTCTCGACATGTGAACAGTTCTCATTTGTGTGCATGCGTTGAATGAGTTTGTTTTCGCTCGTGTTCAAAAGAGTATACTTTGAAAGGCGACGTGGTCAACTGGGCACGATCCAATCTGGTATACGAAGTATGGGCCTTGAGTCTAAACCTAAATCTCACAGAAACCTCTTGTTGGATTTAAATGTGCACTCAGTAATTTTTTGCTAATTGCTGAACTTTTAAACAGACATTTTTTTTGGGAATAGAATAGTATTAAATGATGTACAGTTTAAATGATGTACAATCACATGAGGTGAAGAATCTAGAAGACTCTAGTCACATCAGTCTCAGAGAAAAATTGCTTTATTCTAGATATGGTGTTGGGTGCACATTCGTGAGTGCCGTCATGTTCCTATGAGATCATATGACCAACCGAATATTGCTTGTTTTATCTCAGTAGTACCCTATAATTGGACACTTTCACTCTAGAAATATATTAATCATGGCTGACTGTGAATTTTTAAAATGGTATCACAAACATGATTTTCTGTTTATGCGTGATGCTGCATCCACACCGCTAGGTGTCAGCACAACATAATCATAAACATTACTGAGTGCATCTTTCAATGCAAAACATGATTTTGATGATTGATGAGCCTTTCAAATAGTGAAACTGCTTCAAATGTTCTAACAAGTTGGTTTTCGACATGTTTCATAATTTTTTTAGGACATTTTCAAATATCTAGTCAAACCTGTACACACCCACACTCTGTCATAGATGCTTTGAGAAAGCGGCTCAGCTACAGAACTGAGCTGCCACTGAGGTAGGAATTGTAGTCCAACAACAGAGTGGAAACGTCTTGTCTGAATGTGTGCTCTATCCTCCATCTTATTAAAGTCTCTGTGTCTCATTAAAGCCAGTGGGGGGTGGAAGCATTCAGCACACCTCTTTCGCCTGACCCTGAATTTACGAGCCCACCTCAACAAAGGACATTAAACGGCAATCATGCCTGAATCTTGAATGCCTGAAATACATGATTGCTCTGGAGGTGCATGTATCACTCAAGGGAGACTCAAATAGTAGCGATAGTTTTCAGTTGTAGCGTGAGGCAATAAATTGCTTGAATGTGGTACAGGATGCTTAGATACTAAAAGCTGTTAAGTGATGGGAGATGTAATAGCCTGGGACACACAGGTGCATAAGCGGTGTTGACATAATTAAACAGGTCAGAGGACAGCAAGGAGAATGAAGGGGTGATTGTGTTATTTCCTGCTCTAATAATAAGTTCCTTATGCTTCTGTTATGTGTGTGTATGAGAAAGAGAGAGAGAGAGAGAGAGAGAGACCATTGCCCTATAATGAGCTTCTGCAGTGTTTTTTTTTTTGTTTTTTTTTTGTTTTACATTTTAAAGGAATAGTTCACCTCAAAATGAAAATTCTCTCATCATTTACTCATCATTACCCTCATACCATTCTAGATGTGTATGACTTTCTCTCATCAGCAGAACACAAACAAAGATTTTCAGAAGAATATCTCAGCTCTGTAGGTATGCAGTGAATGGTGATCAGACCTTTGTAGCTCCAAAAATCACATAAAGGAAAAAAAAAAAGTAATCCTTAAGACTCCAGTGCTTAAATCCATATCTTCAGAAGTGATATAGAGGTGTGGGTGAGAAACAGTACAAAATGTAAGACCTTTTAACTCTAAATCTCCACTTTCACTTTTACATCTGAAAGTCAGATGTGGTGATTGTTTACTTTCAATTTTACATCTGAAAGTGAAAGTTAAAGTGGAGATTTAGAGTAAAAAAGGACTTAAATATTGTTATATATATTCTGAAGATATAGATTTAAACACTGGAGTCATATGGATTCATTTTTATGTTTCCTTTAAGTGATGTTTGGAGCTACAAAGGCCAGAACACCATTCACTTATATTATATGGACCTACAGAGCTGAGATATTCTTCTAAAAATCTTCGTTTGTGTTCTGCTGAAGAAAGAAAGTCATGCACATCTGGGATAGCATGAGGGTGCAAAAATGATGGGAGAATTTAAATTTTTTGGGTGAACTATCCCTTTAATGAAAGCTAATAAACCAGGATGAAGGTAGTGCATCAGTATTTTTCAGTTATCTCATAGGAAATCGATGACAGGAGGTTGAAATTTTTGTTTGCTAAAATCGGTCTCTGCTTTCCAAATTTTCAATCTGCTCCCAATGGCCAAAGCTGTTGAATGCATGCGCACACTTACGCGATGCACTGCGCAAGACATGAGCAAACAATATCCGAATGATACACCTGAATTATTACATGAATATACTTCTAAACCAAACTCTACACCTAACACTACAGAGACCAAAACTGCATTCTTTTTTTCCACATACTTCTTTGAAAATATAGTATCCCGCTTGCTGGAAATCAAAATGGACATGATTTTTTTTTTTTTTTTTTTACAGTACAAATTATAAATATATCCATTATGTGTTTACAAAGCAGTTTTAGGATTTAGACCAATTGTTGTTTCAGGAATGTATACACTATAAAACTTGTTGATGTAATTCTTGATATGAGGTCTAGCCATAGTACTTGAATTATATTTTTAGCTGCAAGCCCTACTGCTAGTGTGAGCGTCCACTGTGATAGGCAAAGATCTGCCAAGAACATAGTAAATGTAAAAAAAAAAAAAAAGTAAATGTAAATGCAAGGATGTCTTTGTGAAGTCCGCTGGAGAAGTGGAAGTCACTCCAGTAAATCAGATTTTTGTGACAATGCAGAGCAATAACTTAAACTTCTCTGACACGTTTAATTTAAATGTGACTTGAACGTGACATTGCAACTGAGTTTGCGTGACTTTACCATCTACAGTAGTAGCAGAAGGGAGTCTGTCAGGTGTCCTCACTAGGAATGGGTGATACCACTTATTTTCTTTTCGATCCGATACCAATCATTTCAAGTCCAATATCGTTGATACCGACACCAATACCGATAATTCTATTAAATAATTTTTTTTGCAATTTCTTCGGATAAAATGGGTAACTTAAAATATTATTTTTAGTCATAATTCAAGTCATGTTTTTTTACATTTGTGAGCCTAAACAGAAAATTATTAGACTTCTGTTTTCTTTACCCTTACAAAAATTAACCATGGTTTCACTACAATAACTATAGTTTAACCATAGTGTTCAGTTAAACCATAGTTACCACACAATTATCCATGGTTACTACTACAATATTACTTTAGTAAAACCATGATTAACTATTTTTTGAATTACTTATTAACAACAATTACACACAAACTCATTTTAAGAAATGTCACCTGTAGATATGTTGTTATTTTAGCGTGAATTTACTCCAGAAGCAGTTTCTCTGATTTTCTATCATTACCTCCACATGGCACTGATCCCTCTTGTTTGAACGAGTCTTGTGACAGTGCAAGTGCTTGTCTGCTTGTGTCTTTCAGCATTTATGTTAAGATGAGTGGAAGAAGAAACAGTTCCCATCTTGCACAAGTATTTGCTAATATAGCCTAATCCTTTTTATTTCACTTTGAATGATTATTGTTCATGTTCATGGTAACCAAATAATAATATAATTTTTTTTTTTTTTTTTAGAATCAATATTATTGTGTGAGGATCGATATTTTTGAAACAACATCAGTATCGAAAGTATCAATACTTTAGGATCAATTCGCCCATTCCTAGTCCTCACAATTGTATCTTATGTGTTATGCAGGGCTCCAGATTTAAAAAAATGACTTAGGAGCCATTGGCTCCTAAACTGAAACATTAAGGAGCCAAATGGCTGTTTTTAGTTGCCAAATCACAGATTTTCTCGATTTAGATTGCTGTTCAGAAACCAGATATAAAGCAGAACGAAATCAGCTGATAACCCAATAATCAGAGGCTTAATAAACAGTATATATAGTTGAGAAGATAAGTTTGCATTCCCTTTTGTCTCATAAATGTTCACACCCCTTTCATAGTTTATACAAATATAAGAGATAAAATATTTTTTTTTATTTAATACTGCTCTTCAGAATCTACATTACAGATATTTACATCTAGTTTTAACGTTGTTGGCTGCTGACAATGATGCCAATGACGAAGACGTGAAGATGAAGAACCCAAGTGCAGTTTATTAATAAACGTGAACCAAAAAACCCTAACTAGAAACGTGAAACATAAATCATAAACATGAACTTGACTATAACCTGACTAGACTTGACTAGACTTGACTTGACTTGACTTGACTTGACTTGACTTGACTATGGCTTGACAAACACATACAATCACATTCAATACTAGACAACCAGACAATGCAAATATGAGGGCTTAAATACAAGACATGGGAGAACATAAACCAATGAACAAACAGAACTGATAACAAGATAATTAAACAATAAACCAATGAAAACATGACACATGAACATGGAGGGAAAACAAGACATCACATGACTAGGGAAACAGGAACACATGACATGAACCAGGAACTAGAATTTCAAAATAAAAGACATGAATCAACAGAATACCCATGACAATAGTATGCGTATAGTTGTGTGTTGTCTTCTTGAGCATCAGTGAATGTTTGCACAAGTCTCTCAATTGTCCTATGTGTCAAAAGCTTGATTTTATACCAATCATCAAGCTCATGTGAAATAGTACACACCTGTCTTCACCTGAAGTGAATCTGATTAACTTCAAATAAATCTCAGCTGTTCTTGTAGGATTTTTCTGACATCTTCTTGGCTGCATGCTACTACAAGAGCCATGGGCCACAAAGAGCTTACAAAGCATCAATGGGAGCTCATTGTTGAAAGGTATCGCTCAGGTGAGGGCTACAAATTTTTTTCGAAAGGCATTAGATATACCACGGACACAATGAAGACAGTCATCAACAAGTGGAGAAAGTATGGCACAACAGTGACATTATCAAGAACAGGACGTCCCGGGAGACGACATGACGCCATGCAAGAAGCAGACTTGTGAAACACGAGCTCTGCGCACTTTGCTGTTTTTTTTTATTATTATTTTCATGTTATAACCAGTGAGATTCGATACACCCAGTTATATATTTGTTCTTTGAGGTAAACATAGCAAAGAAGTCAAAATCCTCTGGCTCTGGAGACAATAAAAGACACTTACGTGCTCAAGATGAAACCTCTGGCGGCCCTGCGAGCTGGGGACTCGATTTGGATGGCACGTCGGGAAATGAAATTCAACGTCAACTGTCCAACATGTCTGTGATGCTGACGAAGGTTGTTGCTGACATGGAGGATCTCGCTGTAATACGTCGATCGATTACGGCGATGGAAGCAAAGTTCTCTGAGTTGGTTACAAGAGTGACAGAAGTTGAGAAACGAATCGATTATCTGGAATCATCTGAAAGGAAATTATCCGTTAATCCGCCCGCAACCAAAACAGTCATGGAAAAAGTCTTGGAAAAAATGGAAGATTTGGAAAATAGGAGCCGAAGGAATAACATATGCATTGTTGAAATTCCTGAGCATGAAGAAGGCAGAGATATGGTGAAATTCCTGGATGTGCTCTTCCAGAGTCTGCTCGACATAACAGGCCATAAACTGGAAATCGAGCGAGCTCACAGAGTCCCGGCTCACAGATCTGCTGAGGGAGACAGGCCCCGATCAATTCTGGCCAAATTTCTGAGATTATCCGATAAAGATCTCGTGTTGCGCGAGGCGAGGAACAAAGGAAAGCTTTCTTGGAAGAATCACAATATTTTCTTGTTCCCGGACTTTGCGAATGCGACAAGAGAGAAACATGATCAGTTCAACGAATGCAAGAAACTCTTACATCAACGGAAGATCGCTTTTGCACTGACGTTTCCGGCCAAACTGAGAACAGAAACGAAAGATGGTCACAGGGTATTTACCTGTCCAAAGCAAGCAATGTCTTTTATAAAAACAATGGGTGAGTTAGCCATTTGGGGTTTTTCATGTAGCTCTAGAGTGGATTAATTCGCTGTACTTACTCTGGCTGTCTGAGGAAGCTGGGCGCCATTTTTGTTTCTTTTTGCGTTGGCTCCGCCTAGCGACTGAAGTTTGTTTTGTGGCATGACTCAACTTTTGCATGGACGGGTGATCGCTTTTACACTGAAGTTCCCGGTCAAATTGAGAATGGATACTAAAAATGACTGCAAAATATCTTCATGCCTATACAAAGGATGTCTTTTATAAAGATGACGGACTGAGTAAGTCATGATGTATTTTTTTTATGCAGCCTCCGTGTGAATTTGACTCTTGATCATCCGAGGAATCGGGATATCTATTTCTTTTTTTTTTTTTTTTTTGTGCTGGTTCCGCCTAGTGGCTGGAGCTTGTTTTGTGGAATAACACAGTTATGGATGAATCTGTTCATTCTTTGTGCTTATGCCTCCTGTTGACTGGAGTTTGTTTTTGTGGAGTATTTTCACGGGACATTGGAATGATTATCTGAACAATTGAACAATTGAACAATTGTTTGTCTGTCCGAGGAAACTGAACGGCTTTATATCAGCTTGAGTTTGTTTTGTGGAGGAACACACCTTCAAGACAGTTGTGTGAATGAATCTACATGTTCTTTCTGTTTATTCTGCCTGTTGGTTGGGGTCTGTTTTACAAAGTATTTTCTGTTATGTAATTTTGCCTCACAAAATTTGTGCAGAAGCACCGGACTTGAGCATTCCGATGGCAAAGTTGTTGCGGGGGCTCTCGTAGGTGTAAATGGACTGTTTGAGTTTAGAGGGATTGACGCCGATTGGCGCTGTCGAGCGCGGGCGGGGTTAATGCGCACGTTTTTCTTTTTTCTGTTTGTTTTGTTCAGGGGGAAGTTCGGGGTTGATTGTTGCAATAATGTTTGAATGTGGTCTGTATAAACTTGTTTTTGACACACGATTTATTTTTTTTATTATATCAAAATGTAAAATGTTAATATGAGTGGGTTGTCTCTCTCCACATGGAATGTGAACGGGTTGGGGCACCCCATAAAAAGAAGGAAAGTTATTTCTTTTCTCAAGCATAAAAAATATGATATAGTGTTTCTTCAAGAAAGCATCTTTCCCCACAGGAAGATGAAAAAATTGGGAAGATATGGGGTGGAAATGTTTTCTTTAGCGCTGGCTCAAGTAAGAGTATAATTTAGTCATTATATTCAGGGGCAAAGGTTGATTTTGGCTAATATCAAAATCACCTAACGCTGATGATAAGGGCTTTTTTATAGATCTTGAAGGGATGTTGCAAGTCGCTGGCACCCCTCATGATATAATATTGGGAGAAGATTTTAATCAATTGATGGACTCAGTCCTTGATCATAGTGAAGCAAAAGTGTGTAAGCCCTCTAGAGCAACAGTGACGCTTCACAGGATGTGTAAAAATCTTGGTCTTGCAGATATCTGGAGACTTTTGAACCCATCTGGTAGGGACTATACATTTTTTTCATCAGTCCATAAGATTTATTCA
Organism: Myxocyprinus asiaticus; assembly: GCF_019703515.2. Lineage (NCBI taxonomy): Eukaryota > Metazoa > Chordata > Actinopteri > Cypriniformes > Catostomidae > Myxocyprinus > Myxocyprinus asiaticus. The sequence continues at coordinate 21,146,502 of NC_059371.1, forward strand.
AGAATAGATTTTATTTTTTTATATCTATGTCCCTCATTTCATCTGTTGTCGATTGCTCAATTGGAATCATCTTAGTCTCAGATCACACCCTGGTGAGTTTAGAGGTGTTGCCACATACGGAGAAAAAGAAATCATACAGCTGGTGCTTTAATGTATCCCTTTTGCAAAATCCTGATTTCCAACAAATGTTAAAGGCTGAAATCAATGTTTATATGGAGACCAAATGGTCCTCAGTATCCTCTGTGGGCATGGCTTGGGAGGCACTTAAGGCAGTTCTTAGGGGCCGGATCATACAGTATGCCTCATTCACCAAAATATCCAAAGCACGAAAACTCGTGGAGTTGGAAGAGAATATTAAAAGTGCAGAGGCAGAGCTGAAGCACCGAATGTCGTCTGATGGTCTCAGAGAACTGATCCATTTGAAATACAGATATAATACTATTTTGTTGCGGAAAGTGGAGTTTTGGTTATTCAGGGCAAGACAGTCGGGAGACAAAGCAGGGAAGCTTTTGGCTAGATATATAAAGCAGAGAGAGTCTTTTTCTACCATTCCCTCAGTGATGTCTGAATCTGCTGGTGGTGAAATTTGTACCTCGGCCATTGATATAAATAATGCCTTTAAAGAGTTCTATCTTGATCTTTATAGTTCCATGTCTTCGTCTACTGATGAAGATATTAGAAACTTTGTGGAACCATTAGAACTCCCTAAATTGACAACTGAGCAAAAAAATTTATCTTGAATCTGAGATAACCTTGGAGGAGCTTGATGAGGTAATTAAGGCCCTGCCTACAGGCAAGGCTCCGGGGCCAGATGGCTTTGCCACGGAATTTTTTAGATCTTATACTACAGAACTGGCTCCACTTTTGTTAGAAGTTTATACGGAATCATTAAAGAATGGAAAGCTTCCGCCAACCATGACACAAGCCTGGATCAGTCTGATTCTTAAAAAGGACAAAGATCCAAGCGAGTGTAAAAGTTACCATCCAATTTCCCTGATACAGCTAGATGTAAAAATTTTGGCAAAACTTCTGGCTAACCGATTAAGTAAAGTTATGACATCTCTTATACGTATAGATCAGGTAGGGTTTATTCGGGGCCGCAGCTCTTCTGACAACATTAGGCGTCTCATTAATATCATGTGGTCAGTGGCGAATGATCAAAATGGCGTTTGATATGGTAGAATGGGATTATCTTTTTAAGATGCTGGAAATATACGGGTTCAGAAATACTTTTATTGGATGGATTAAGTTACTTTATAGACACCCTGTAACGGCGGTACAAATAAATGGATTAATTTCAGATTATTTTACTCTGGATAGGGGCACCCAGCAGGGTTGCCCTCTTTCCCCATTATTGTTCTGTCTTGCCCTGGAACCATTAGCAGCCGCGATAAGAAAGGAGGATGATTTTCCAGGGGCGGTAGCAGGAGGTGTGGTGCATAAGCTTTTACTTTACCCAGATGATATTTTATTATTCTTCCCCGACCCCACTAGATCTATGCCTTGCCTCCACAGAATTATTAATTCCTTTTCTTAATTTTCAGGATACAGAGTTAATTGGTCTAAATCCAAAGCTTTAGCTCTGACAGCGTACTGCCCAGTAATGGCTTTTCAACCAGGCACCTTTCAATGGCCCAAACAGGGCATTAAGTATTTGGGCATTTTATTCCCAGCAAAATCATGTGATTTAGTCTGAGTTAATTTTGACCCTTTAATAAAAAGGTTTTCGAGTGATGTGAGTAGGTGGGTTTCATTACATTTATCGATGATTGGAAAGGTTAATGTTATTAAAATCAATTGTATTCCAAAATTCAACTACCTACTACAATCTCTCCCTGTAGATGTCCCCCTCTCTTATTTCAAGCAATTTGATAGCATAGCGAAGGCCTTCATTTGGAATGGAAAGCATCCCAGGTTACATTTCAACAAGTTACATAGACCGATTGACAAAGGTGGGCTAGGCCTACCCAAGATTTTGTTTTATTATTATGCATTCGGTCTCAGACATTTAGCTCATTGGTCACTTCCACCTGAGAGAGCCCCTCCCTGATTTGGAATCGAACAGAAAGTTATTGCCCCTATTTTACTATTACAAAGCCTTTCTATTATACTAATTGGAGAAGTTAAGTCGCACCCCGTTATCTCGCATTTGCACGCACTATGGTCAAAAGTGTTCAGAGTGTTCAATTCAGACATTTATTTAAATGTTGCCTCGAGCATATGGCTAAAACCAAAGTTGCGTATTGGTGAGTCCCTTTTCTGCTGGTCGGAGTGGATTGTGAGGGGTGTTAATACACTCTGTGACCTATATGAGAATAGTGGGTTGAGATCGTTTGAAAATTTGGTCCAACATGTCAGGATTCCTAGCTCTCAGTTCTTCAGGTACTTACAGCTGTGCCACCTGCTCTGTACTATTTTTGGGAGTAACATACACCCCCCTAAAAGGGCAGATATTCTAGAAGTGGTGATAACTGCTTTTGGAAAAGGTCATGAGGCATCAGTGTATTACTCCCTGATAATTCAGAGTCTGGGGGATGGAGCTTCATCTTCTCTCAAGAGATTATGGGAGAGAGATTTAAATTTGGTATTGGAGGAGAGAGTGTGGGCTAATATTCTAAAAAACGTCAAGTCTGCATCTAGAGATTCAAGGGTACATCTGACGCAATTTAAGATTTTGAATCGATTATATTGGACCCTCTCTAGATTGTATAGACTTGGTCTTAAAGGCACACCCACCTGTTGGCGATGCCAACCAGAAGACGGGGACATAACCCATGTTTTTTGGGGATGTGTTAAAATCCAGAAATTCTGGTTGAAGATTCAGGGATTTATGTGTGATGTGTTGGACACACGGTTTTAATTTTGCCCCAGACTCTGAATTCTGGGTGATGGGGAGGTCATTAATTTTGGGGATAGTCACTTGAGAGGTTGGGTCTTGGCCGGAGTTATGGTGGCCAGGAGAATAATCCTCAGGGGATGGAAGACGGCTGGGACACCCTCGTTTCGGGAGTGGTGCGGGGAGATGAGTGAGGTTGCGGCATTTGAAGAGGCGATTTACAGATTGTTGGGAAAGTGGGATTTGTTTAATAGGAAGTGGGGTGGATATTTGGATTTCTTGGAGGGTTTCGGGGAAGGGCAGTGGAGACTTTCATTTTTAGTTTGATGTGTATGTGCACTCTTGTTTTTTGAAAATATTTTTTTAGTTTGTTTCTAATTTTTTGTTATAATTGTAAGAGACCACTGTAATGCGTGTTTGTGTCATGGGTGGGGTGGGGGTAGTGTTCAGGGGGAGGGGTTTTAATTTATATAACTGATTCCATATTTTATGTTGTGTTTATTGGTTTTTGTGTATGGAATCAATAAAAATGTTAATAAAAAAAAAAAAAAAGAACAGGATGTCCCTCCAAAATTGATGAGAAGACAAAGAGAAAACTGGTCAGGGAGGCTGTCAAGAGGCCTACAGCAACATTAAAGGAGCTGCAGCTCTTTCTGGCAAGTACTGGTTGCTCCCTACATGCGACAACTATCTCCCATATTCTTAATCTGTCTGGGCTATGGGGCAAGGTGGCAAGACGCAAGCCTTTTCTGATGAAAAAAAAACATCCAAGCCTGCAAAAACCTATATCCAGTCTCCCAAAACCATGTGGAAAAATGTGTTATGGTCTGATAAGACCAAGATTAAACTTTTTGCTCAAAATTGTAAAAGGTATGTTTGGTGCATTAACAACACAGCACATCAGCAAAAGAACACCATACCCACGGTGAAGCATGGTGGTGGCAGCATCATGCTTTGGGGTTGCTTTTCTTCAGCTGGAACTGGGGCTTCAGTGAAGGTGGAGGGAATCATGAATAGCTCCAAGTACCAGTCAATTTTGGCACATAACCTTCTGGCATCTGCTAGAAAGCTGAAAATGAAGAGATCTTTCAACTTTCAGCATGACAATGATCCAAAGCACACATCCAAATCAACAAAAGAATGGCTTCAGCAAAAAAAAAGATTAATGTTTTGGAATGGCCCAGCCAGAGCCAAGACCTGAATCCTATAGAAAATCTGTGGGGGGACCTGAAGAGGGCCGTACACAGGAGATGCCCTCGCAATTTGACAGATCTGGAACATTTTTGCAAAGAAGAGTGGGAAAATATTCCAAGTCAAGATGTGCCAAGCTAATAGACTCTTATCCAAACAGACTGAGTGCTGTAATATAATCAAAGGGCGCTTCAACTAAGTATTAGTTCAGGGATGTGCACACTAGTTTTCAGTGGCATTGCATAGGTTGTAATTTTTACATTAAAGGTGCAAAAATTCTGATAAGATTTATCTATGTTAAATTTTTTACATCACAAAAACCTGCTGTTTTAACAGGGGTGTGTAGACTTTTTATATCCACTGTATGTATTTACAGTATGTATATATACAGTTGTGCTCAAAAGTATGCATACCCTTGGAGAATTGGTAATATATGTACCATTTTTAAAGAAAACATGAGTGAGCAGGCAAAACACATTTATTTTATTTCGGATGAGATTCATATTCAACTGTAGGTTATAACAGAATGGCACAATCATAGAACAAAACATGGCAACAAAGAAAAAAATTAAATGACCCCTGTTCAAAAGTCTGCATATCCTTAGTTCTTAATACTGTGTATTGCCCCCTTTAGCATCAATGACAGCGTGCAGTCTTTTGTAATAGTTGTCTATGAGGCCCCAAATTCTTGCAGGTGGTATAGCTGCCCATTTGTCTTGGCAAAATGCCTCCAGGTCATGCAAAGTCTTTGGTCGTCTTGCATGAACCGCACGTTTGAGATCTCCCCAGAGTGGCTCAATGATATTAAGGTCAGGAGACTGTGATGGCCCCTCCAGAACCTTCACCTTTTTCTGCTGTAACCACTGGAGGGTCAGCTTGGCCTTGTGCTTAGGGTCATTGTCATGCTGGAAAGTCCAACAGCATCCCATGTGCAGCTGTCATGCAGAAGAATGCAAATTGTCTGCCAGTATTTTCTGATAACATGCTGCATTCATCTTGCCATCAATTTTCACAAGATTCCCCGTGCCTTTAGAGCTCACACACCCCCAAAACATCAGTGAGCCACCACCATGCTTCACAGTGGGGATGGTATTCTTTTCACTATAGGCCTTGTTGACCCCTCTCCAAACATAGCGCTTATGGTTGTGACCATAAAGCTCTATTTTGGTCTCGTCACTCCAAATTACAGTGTGCCAGAAGCTGTGAGGCATGTCAAGGTGTTGTCGGGCATATTGTAACTGGGCTTTTTTGTGGCATTGGCGCAGTAAAGGCTTCTTTCTGGCAACTCGACCATGCAGCTCATTTTTGTTCAAGTATCGTCGTATTGTGCTCCTTGAAACAACCACACCGTCTTTTTCCAGAGCAGCCTGTATTTCTCCTGAGGTTACCTGTGGGTTTTTCTTTGTATCCAGAACAATTCTTCTGGCAGTTCTTCATGAAAAAGACCCGGTTCAAAAGAGTAATTTGTTTACGACTCTTTCGCGCTGTGCTTGTTGTTGCGTGCAGTGCAGCGAGTTTGTCATCACAACAACGGTTGAAAAGTGGCGCGAGACACGCTGGTAGTGCGCAATCTAAAGATGTATTCATGAGAGATCTGACGAAACTGCATATAAATGCACACAACCCGACTGTCGCCATTGGCGACTAGATTTTAAATTATTGTTGCAATCAATTATTTTTGGTCGCATTTGCAAATATTTTAGTTGCAGTCTGGAGCCCTGCCATGCAATAATCTTTGTTGTAACTCTTGTTACACTTATTACAAACCTTTTGGTAGGGTTATAGGCTACATATGGGCTGTCCATGTCTGTGGCGAAGCTCTCTGGAAACTAAGAATCCCTGGGTCAGCTACATTTTAACCGTAAAATATCAAGTTTACAACTACAAAGACAAACTCAAACTAACTACAGTTTTAACTACCCATTTTACAGTATATGTTAAAATTGCACACAACATTTTTTTTATCAATGGCATTTCTTGGAAAAGCTATCAAAAGTTTGTCACAGAGATAGAGCAGAAAGACTAAAGTTTCGTTTCACTTCAGTTGTTCTGATTACCAATGGCAAAACAATGCTCAAACAAATGAAAGTGCCCCAGGATAAACACCTGATGTGTTATAGACAGTTTAGCACTGAGCTTATCATAGCATTTTGTTTTAATAGACGTCATTACCGCAATCATAAGAAAATTAGGTTTTCATAAGTCCGGTATGGACAGAAGAGTGTGAGCCGAGAATTAAATCCATTTTAGCAGATATAAAAATAACATGAGTGACACTGACATCATTGCTGGCACTACCCTGGCACATACCTTTCTGAAAAACTTTATAAACGTCTTTCCCAGGCACTAATGAATGATTGGTCATTTTCAGGAATTCACCACACTGGCCAAGCTCTTAAAATGTTTCATGATCACATCAGTTGTAATGAGCCTCTGTTTTTGCTGAAAAGAAAAAACAAATAGTGAAGGGTGCATAAAATTGAGATACAGTTGAGTCACACCATCAACTTCTGGATATCTTGTTTCTGGTTACTCTTTTACAGACATCACATTACAATGTTCAGGATAGAAAAACTGGCATAGGGCTAGTTACCAAGGATCCATCACTCTTTATAGGGCTGTTGTCAGGGGCGAAAAAGGCTCACCCCCACTCAGTGCTGTTACTTATCAGCCCTAAACGCCCCAGCGTCCCTGTAATTGCCCCCATATATATGAGAGACCTTCCCCTTTCCCATCTATCTCCCTTGTGCTGTGCTGTAAATCACTCACCGCCTCTCAGTGGGGGCAGACTGCTGCCTGTCCTCCACACATATGCCATACATATGCCATGGACAGCTTACTATTCATTTTTCATGCCTGAAGACATTCACATTTGTAATAGCAGCATTTTTTTTTTTTCTAACTACCATTTTTCACTCCAAACAAATGAATTCATGAAGACACTCTTGAAAAAATTACATTGTAGGCCTACTTGCATTGAAATTTGCTTCAATGGGCAAAGCAGTGTAGATGTCTCGTCTAAAGTAATTGTGCATTTACATATGTTGTAATGAGAGTCAACTCCATAAAATGTCTCTTCACATGTCACCAAAGTGAGGACCGTAAAGGCTGAGCGTGATGTTTGTGACAGGACTCAACTGGTGCAGTGTCTTTTTCAATTTATCTGCGGTTCACGCTATTGGTTTCACTGTCAGTCTGGCTGGCCATGGCTAATAAAATATTAGTGATAAAACCTTCAGCTTCGTCTACATAGTGCTAATACAGAAATATCCCTGAGGTACGTGCTTAACATTTAAGAATAATATTTTGATTGCTGTTAAAGCAAATATGTGCTGTATCTATATCTATAAAATGTAATAATTCAGTATTTTACCTGTTGAAAGCTGTTTAAAATGAGCAATGGAGATAAACAGAGGACAGCGACATATCAACCTTAGTGTTTCACTGCTGCCATCTGCTGGTGTTTCACTTTGACTGTTACCGTCAAAGGGCCTTCATTTAAAATGAAAGGAATAGTTCACCCAAAAAATGAAAATTCTCTCATCATTTCCTCACCCTCATGCCATCCCAGATGTGTATGACTTTCTTTCTTCTGCTGAACACATACAAATATTTTTAGAAGAATATCTCAGCTCTGTTGGTCCATATAATGTAAGTGAATGGTGATCTGACATTTGTAGCTCCAAAAATCACATAAAGACAACATCGAAGTAATCCATAAGACTCCAGTGGTTAAATCTATATCTTCAAAAATGATAGGGTACAACGGGGCTAAAGGTTTCCACGGGGTAAAATGCCCCTTTGATTTTATTTTCTCCCAAAACACTAAATAGCATCAAAACCTACCATAGTCATTTCCTAAACACCTGTTTGACACGATGAACTGCAGAATTTTCCTCTTCCAAGAGATCATTGCATGTAATGCCTAAAGGTTGATTTTGAGACAGTTTGATCTAATATTTAATATTTTTTAAATTGTTGTAAATTTATGTAGCTAATGAATATCCTGGAAATTATCATATTTATTTTGGAACAAAAAAACGTATTTGTCATTTTCAATTTTGTTCAAGGTGATTATATATAAAACATTTCAATAATTGTCCAATAAGTGAAAGGATAGTATTTGGGGTAAAATTGCTGGAGCTAAAGGCCCCTATTTATATTTGCTGAAGCTAAAGGCCCCTATTAAACTCACTGTTTTTCTTAAGTGGAGGGAATAGACTTGTTTACAGAATAATGAAGATGTAATGAAATGTCAAATGTGATTGAAATGAACAAGAAATTATGCATCCTTTTCTGAAGTGGTTATTTTGAATAAGTATTATCTTAATTTGTTACTAAACAAGCATCTTGTTGTCTCAAAAGTATTTGCATAAGTTGACAAATTGTCCCCTATAACTATTGCTCCGGTATCTACACTATATCAATATAACCCCTTTGTGGGCTTTTTACCCCAAGTGAAGGTGTGGGGTAAAAGGCTCCCTCTACACTTAAAAAAAAATTGTATTCAAAACAACCTTCTGTTGTTATTTATTTCCACGCGAAATATGTTGCTCCATCAATATTCAGTAAAAATAAATGTATTTCTTGAATCTTGAGACACTTTGTGACCAGAAAAAAAGCTAATTTTCATTAAGGTGTGCCTTTAGCCCCTTTGTACCCTATAATAGGTGTGGTTGAAAAACAGATCAAAATTTAAGTAATTGTTTTACTCTAAATCTACACTTTCACTTTTACATCTGAAAGTCACATGTGGTGCCTGTTTAGTTTCACTTTCACATCTGAAAGTGAAAGTAAAAGTGGAGATTTAGGGTAAAAAAATTACTTAAATATTGTTCCGTTTCTCACCAACACCTATCATTTCGTAATTTAACAAATAAAACCTTTTTTAGTGAAACATTTTGCTTGAAAAGTGTGATTGTGCACACTTTTTTAAATAAATGCCACTTGGATATATATTTTTTTTGTCAAATTCTATGACATTAATGTATTCTTATGAGTGACTTTATTGTCAAAATACTTTTGGGGGCCACAAATGGACTTTTTCCAAAGACATTATTTGGCAGTTCTAGTGTTTGACACCCATTACAAAGAAACAGATTTGGGCAGGTTCTCCCATTCTCTGAATTGAGTGTGCTGAAGTGGTCTGGACAGAAGTGGTGCTCAAGATCAGATTACTAGATGGTAAAGCATGTGCTTTGCAGCTCTCTCTCTCTCTCTCTTTCTCATTATGTTAAAAGCTATTTGCTTGTAATTTCCACTGCAAATTATACCCCCAACCTGGTTAGTTTTTTATGCAGCATTGAGCACTTTGGATCAATTATGTGGCTTTAGAGTGGTCTTTTGGTAAGACACTGTTAGTGCTTGGCTTCAGCTGATGATCACCTTCTCATCCCAGATGATCTCACATCACATGATCCAAACACTTTCAGGCATGCTCTCTCTACTGTGTGTGAGTAGTTATGTGGCAGTTTTTGGAACAAACTAATTTGACACCCTTTGCTTTGTAAACCAGTGCGAGACAAAAAGGGGCTGTTCTCTGTGTGTGAGCAGTACAGCATTGTGTAATGTAAGACCAGACTGGAAATTATGCCACAATGGCAACGTTTGACTTCTAAGGAAGATGAAATTGCACTTCTGTAAAACTATGTAAAACTGAATAAAGATCTGAGATTAAATCGTAAAATATCTTTATCCTAATTTTTTGGATAATGAACGTCTTTCTCAAAACAGACAATTAGTTGAACACAAAATGATGGAAAATGACACAAATGTCACAGAAAGACCAACAAAACTAACATTATAAGATATACAACAACAGTCAGTATAACACAATAAAACGTTATACTATAAATAAGAAAATAAAGATCTGAAAAAAGATCTGAAAGCTTTATCATATCATCTATTTACAGCAGTTGAAAATTGCCTTTTTCTTTGTAAATGGGTATTTTGCTACAACAAACTATAAATAGTAGTTTAGGATATTATAGATAATATAATATTATAAAAATATATGATAAAATGATAATTTATGTAAAAAATACAATTATAAAGTTTTTAAATGACACGTTTCATTATAAAACAGAAAATAACTATTATTACTATAAACACCACAATAAGTGCTGCAATCAAACCAATGTGCTTTGAAGAATTTTCATTGGCCATACCTGAGGATCCATCTGTGTGAGACAGGAACAGATAGATCATATCAGGTTGATGTCAGTCATAATGAGCTGTTAACTAAAAGTAATATTTTTTTTAATAGTTTTCCATAAAAGGAACAATTGTGAAATATTATTACCCCATGTAAGGACCATCGGCTCTTGAAGACTGCTGTGCTCTATTTGACAGGAGTAGTTGTGTGTAGCATCAGATAACTCAATTGACATTTGAACTTGGTACGTCTGGTCATGATTTGGCAGGAGACCTGTTGATGTCCCATCTAAGGGTTTCTTTCCATCAATTATCCACTCCACAGTGATTTCTTTAGGGTAAAACCCCGTCACAACACAGATGAGAGCACTAGTACGTTGGCGCCTGATCGTAGCTTCTGGACGAACTGTGAGCGCAGACAAAACAGATATAATCAGCTAACTATAAATGAAAAGTACAATAAGCTGAATATTATATGTTTGTAATTAAGGGTGACAATGTAAAACCCAGTTTACCACCCTGCATATAACCTGGTCGGATGCATGGATACCTACAGCATGAACAACATTGGATGCATGTAAAAATGCACAAATATATACTTGCCTTTTTGGTCAATTATTGCTTTACTGTGTTTGTAGAACATCTTGAGGCGAGGAACACAAACACGGTGAATGTATATAAGATTATTGTGATTCCAGAGCTCAAACCTGTCAAGAATGTTCTTAATGTCCAGATCTTGTGGCAAATATGAGTACCATAGGGGGTTGTCCATGTCCATAGACAGACTGTACTCTCCATTGACTGAAAAATGATACAATCCACTTGATGTTCCATTATGGCTGAGCTGACATCCATACATTAACTGTAAAAGTGGGCCTAAAAATAGTATAGTGTAGTTTTACTATGGAATACAATAATGGACTCATTGCTGGATCACTGTATAATTGTGATCTGTAACCTCTTTCATTCATTAAAATGATTGCACTTGCAATATTTATAGCAGTAACTGTAATGTTGATATGAATGTTATTAAAGTACAAAATCACATTAATGTAAAGTAATAACTTCATTTAATTGCATGAAGTTCTACATAACACTACCAAGTGGTCCACATATTTTCTCAATTTATTTACTGCTTTGTGGTTTGAGTTTAGAGCCAGTTTAAAACGAGTTTAGAACCAGACTGACATACACTATCAAACCTACCTTTCAACCCCAGTGTTGCATTTGCATATCTTGAAAACAAGTTGAAATAACCAGTTTTAAAATGTGTGCAATCCCTAAGATCTCTCCAGACAGTGGAGAGAGATTCCTGTTGGCCAAAGGGATGTGAGAAAACATCAGAGACGCTGTCGTAGGTAAATACTCTGTAATCATCAAGCATGCCATACGAAGAGTATGTCGGCAGATATTCAAGTCCTGGAGCAAATGTCACATATATGACTAAGCGGTGATCCCCTGTTTGTCAAAAACCCAAGAAATATTTATGCATATACAGTATACGATAGGTGACACTTTCTATTACAGTTCTTTTGTAACAATAAAGAAAGGGTCCTTGAAAATTATGGAAAGTGTTACCAAGTTACTGTATCCAATGTACACTTACAGTATTTCACAAATATGATACTACAGGAGGAATGAAAAGGATAATTAGGCAACCCACCTGAATATTGAGTGTGTAAAGCCACCACTGAGGACACCAACAAGAACTGTAATAAAAAAAAAAGAAAAAAAAAGTAAATATACACCTTGCTTAGGTTCCATCAGCACCTTAGTCCTTTCTGTAATAGAAAATTATATTCAAATACTGTACCCTCTAAACGAAGGAATTCATTAATTAATACTACACAACATATAATTTACAAGGCATTAAAGAATTGTACTGGACTTTTATAAGACTACACAATATTTATTTAGGTAAGTTGCCAAACCTGTACTACTCCCGTTGACATTGTGTCGGAATATCACGGACATGTAGCGATACTGTGGTACAGTTAGTGTTGTTTTTAATGTCCGAGTTACAAGAAAACACACACGGCGGTTTGACCAGAATGTTGTGACAATCTTGTATAGATAAGACAACCCAACACTGGGTGAGCTGTCAGTGGTTTTCTTAGTTGTATTTTGCTTGATCGAGCCAGCTATCACACCATCAGATACACGCCCATCCTCAGATGTTTCTATTAGGTGTGGTTAGCAACCTGCGTCATTTCACCTATGTTACAAACTAGAAAAAAAAAAAAAAGTCACTCTTTGTAACAAACATTTATACAGTATGTTATGCATAGACTGCAAGGACAATCTCTCCTTTAAACAGTTTTTCTTGGTATGTGGAAAATATCTTCTACGGAGGAAAGCATTTTTTGCATGAACCAAAATACAGAAAACATGCTTGAGGCACATTTAACACATAGGCCTTTGATCTATAAATGTGACTGTTTTATTTAAAAAATACTCACAGTTTATAGCATACAGACAAAACATTTTAAAGAACTTGTCTCCTGCCTCCAAGTGTTTCACACTGTTCTGGAAGCGCTATGTGTGTGCGTTCCTCCATCTTTGAATGACTTTACCTTGTGGATCTATAATACACTGGTGACCAAAAGTTTGGAATAATGTACAAATGTTGCTGTTTCGGAAGGAAATTGGTACTTTAATTCACCAAAGTGGCATTTAACTGATCACAATCTGATCACAAAACTGATCATCAAGTATAGTCAGGACATTACTGATGTAAAAAACCACTATTTGAAAAAAGTAATTTTTGATCAAATCTAGACAGGCCCCATTTCCAGCAGCCATCACTCTAACATCTTATCCTTGCGTAATCATGCTAAATTGCTAATTTGGTACTAGAAAATAACTTGCCATTATATCAAACACTGCTGAAAGCTATTTGGTTCATTATATGAAGCTTAACATTGTCTCTGTGTTTGTTTTTGAGTTGCCACAGTATGCAATAGACTGGCATGTCTTAAGGTCAATATTAGGTCAAAAATGGCAAAAAAGAAACAGCTTTATCTAGAAACTCATCAGTCAATCATTGTTTTGAGGAATGAAGTCTATACAATGCTTGAAATTGCCAAAAACTGAAGATTTCATACAAAATTGTACACTACAGTCTTCAAAGACAAAGGACAACTGGCTCTAACAAAGACAGAAAGAGATGTGGAAGGCCAGATGTACAACTAAACAAGAGGATAAGTACATCAGAGTCTTTAGTTTGAGAAATAGACACCTCACATGTCCTCAGCTGACAGCTTTATTGAATTCTACCCGCTCAACACCAGTTTCATGTACAACAGTAAAGAGAAGACTCAGGGGTGCAGGCCTTATGGGAACAATTGCAAAGAAAAAGCCACTTTTGAAACAGAAAAACAAAAAGAAAAGGTTAGAGTGGGCAAAGAAACAGACATTGGACAACAGATAATTGGAAAAGAGTGTTATGGATCTTAACCCCATTGAGCTTTTGTGGGATCAGCTAGACTGTAAGGTGCATGAGAAATGTCTGCCACATCTATGGCAAGTGCTACAGGAAGCGTGGGGTGAAATGTCACCTGAGTATCTGGACAAACTGACAGCTAGAATGCCAAGGATCTGCAAAGCTGACATTGCTGCACGTGGAGGATTTTTTTGATGAGAACTCTTTGAAGTAGTTTAAGAAGTTCTGAACATTTTTTTCAAATTATATAGTAATTTTTCACATTATTAATGTCCTGACTATAAATGTGATCAGTTGAATGCCAGTTGAATAAAAGTGAATAAAAGTACCGATTTCTTTCCATAAGAGCAAAATCTGTACATTATTCCAAACTTTTGGCCGCCAGTGTATATATTGTATGTACAGTATAATATATATTTTTTTCAAAAGTGTCAATAAACCTGCTCTTTGGCAGAGTTTCTATTCAACTTATTTGCTCTGCAAACTCTTTGCAGCCTTTGGATTTTCAGGACATGTATTACAGAATGACTAGAGCAACATTTCAGATGGTCTGCTGGTTAGTAAAGTTTTAAATGAATTATTCAGTCACATTACTTTTTTGATGCATATCTTGTTTTTCCTAATAAATTCAATAGGAGTTTATTCAGTATCCATCATAGTTTATGCGCATTTATCATTGAATAAAAAATTGATCCACCTCAAGCGAGCATATACTTTTTTATGTGCATTTTGGAGATTTTATTCACATTTTGGTGTTACTATGGAGCCAAAATGATGACAAATGTATTGTAGTCGCAGATAAAAAAAATATATAAACGTGAATCATAAAATTAAACATACATTTAAAAATTTATTGCAAAAATATAGGTAGGTCCTCACAATGCACGTGAATGGGTGCCAAATTTAAAAAAAAATTTTAAAGCTAAAAAAACAAAACAACATACAACTTATTAAATGTAGCCGGTGGGTTGTGAAAAAATGACACAGAATACCAAAATATATTTTGGGGTTTTATTCTGACTGCCGTTTATAAAAATAAAAAATTAAAAAACGGTTACACGAAAATGAAATACAAAAATGAAATATGGTTCAACGAAATACAGTAGAGCCAGTTCTCACATGTGTGCACCTGAACGTAGTCAGACTCCATTCATGCAATCCATATGCATCCCAAATAATTCTCAAACAATGAACAAAACCAGGAGCTCTCCAGTTCAATCTACGTATGTTCTCATGTTTTTAACACAAGTGAGTGCCAGAAAGCAGGTCACAAAACTCCAGTCCTTAAAGGGGCCACGTCCAATTTATGACTAGAGTTACATTACATTAAATTTCTCCACTTGGCTACATAAATATCCTATTTCTGTATAGAAAGTCTTGTAGTTAATGCTCTATTTCTGAGACCCATCAAATATCAAGTTTACTAACCAGCATTAAGCCAGTAATTCATGCTAATTAATTAGTACTGGCTTTACAAAGTTGTTACTTATTAATTGCTAATATCTTGTATAAATACAACTGAGTTGCAGTTTAATCCATTAGCCCCTGAGTCTTAATTTAAAGACAACAGTTTTATTTTGCCACGAAAGAAGAAACTATGTAGGCCTATAACTTAAAACTGACATTTTTAATGAAATGTTTCACCATTAAACACATGTATATATTTAAGGCATAAACATAATATTTAAGCTACATTATAGGCTACCTATCAAACTGTTTACAAATCCATCACGCTAACAAATCGTTTCCAGTTCACTAGAGGGCAGCATTATACAACTCTTGAATCCGGGATATGTCACGTCACATCTCATTTCATGCTTGGTCCTGTGTTTTAAGAAATACTGTCTTGTTTTTTTCTGAATGAATTAGTCACATGAACAGTTGTTTAGTCTATTATAATGTTAATTACATAGTCTATTTTTTAATTTGTGCTTACCAAGAGGAAAAACAACATTGCCTTCTTGTCACCGAGGGTTATTCCCCAAACTCGTGGGGAGTTCTAACATCTGTGTCCAGTTTTTTGTCGCTTTGTTCTTCATTCACTTCGCTTACCGGTGTTCTTATATAAAATATTATTCCTCTAAATATGAGACTGTCTCAGTGCCTAGACCCGGGAGACACTAACAATAGATATGTTATTTCTCCCTTGTACTTCCTTGTTTCAAACAGTCCCGCCCAGAGGAAACAAGAAGGGACATCTTGTTTCTTCAAGAAGATTATGCAACAAAATGTGCATTTTACCGTGTCATGTAATTTTAGATTTTTTATGACCACTTTTTGCTGTGTAACCTGCTTGTTAATCTTAAATATTTCTTATTCCAGTTTAATTTATAAATGTCAGTGTAAAACTGATGCAAAAGACATGCTTAATCAAGGTCTTAAAGAAAAAGCAGTACATTCAACTACTACCAATTACAAATACATATTTCAAACTATTTTTAAGATTTATGTATTTCAGTTTCATAAAAAAATTCCATCAAATTAAATTTGTGTAGGCCTATTCTTAAATGAGTTTTTATTATCAATATTTAATTATGTTAAAAATTACTCAATTCAATTTGATGGGAATTTGTTCTGAAATTGAAATGCTTAAATCCTAAAAATATTAAATCAAAAATCCTTAAATAAATACAAAACATCCAAAGTGGTATGAGGGCTCAGTATATGAATCCTTGCAGACACTGTACAATATCTTTTTCAAATGCAAATATTTATAAATTCCTTGAATATCTGAGTCTGGCCAGACACACTTGGAAACAGTAAAGCTATTATAACATATGATCAGAACTGACCAGCTCTAAAGTGAAGTACAATGATGATCAGGATATATACAGGATCATATTTCAGGATATCAGGATATATTATATTAAATTATATGTTTGGCCTTTATATACACTGAAGCAGTAAACTGTCACGTATTTGTGTATTTTTGTTCACTTTCATGTTTTGATTTCATGTCTTTTTTCTTTTTTTTTTTTAGTTTAGTTGCCATGTTTCCTGTTCCTATTTATGTTATGTGATTTCCTGTTCCTGCCATGTTTCAAGTGTTTTGTTCTTATTGGTTCCTTGGTTTATTAGTTCTGTTTTTTCATTGGTTCTTATTTCATTGTCTGGTTATCTTGTTTTCAGTTCTAGCTCATCATTTGTTGTCTTGTTATCTTGTTTGCCCCAGTCTCTGTATTTAAGCCCTCGTGTTTGCCTTTGTCATTTTTTGTGTATTGTGAATAGATCATTTCTTGTCCTGGTTAGTCTTAGTCTAGTTAAAGCTACACTATGTACTTTTGGCCCTCTAGCAGTTAGAAAATAAATCTGCATGCGTCTTGCAGAACAACATTGGCTGTGGTTTGGCTCTGCTCCTCTACGAGGATAAATGTAGTTCAAGGCACTGATACACAGATACAGGACATCTTAGAGCGACTGGACAAATAAATAATGAAAGAAAGGAAAGATGGATATGCGAAAACATGTAATCTGGGCAGGTAAGTGCCCTATCTTATGCTGTTGTTTTGACTTATTGGAAACATTGATGTTTTGAAATAAATGACGTTACAAAAGTTAGGCAACATTTGTTAACTTTAGACACAATGATTGCTAGTCTGATAAGGTCAAACGTTGTAAAGTTTTTGTAACTGCAGGATATTCTGGCCAAACAGACCAAGGTAGTAACTAATTTATAGATTGTCATTGTTACCAACCAGTGGTCAACATAATTTCAAGACTCACATATCCTTGGCAAACCTAAGACTAAAGGGTTTATTTTGATAAATTATTACCGTTATAAAGAAAAATACACACGTGAGCTTGCAAGTGAAAAGTTCTGCACCCATTACAGTATAATTTGTATTTCACTACACACACACAGATGTGTCAATAAAATATCTTGCCTGTTGAGTAAGAAAAAGGCCTCTGGGTCCCTTTTATATCCTTTCAGATCTTGGTGTTTTCGTCACCTTGTCGTGTATATCTTGTTGATTCATGTCTTTTATTTTGAAATGTTTAGTTCCTGTTTCCCTTGTCATGTGATTCCTGTTTTCCCTCCATGTTCATGTGTCATGTTTTCATTGGTTTATTGTTTAATTATCTTGTTATCAGTTCTGTTTGTTCATTGGTTTGTTCCCCCATGTCCATGTATTTAAGCCTCATGTTTTCCATTGTGTAGTTGTCAAGTATTGGATGTGAATGTTTTGTTGTCAAGTCAAGCCAAGCCATAGTCAAGTCTAGTTTATGTCAAGTTCATGTTTTTGTTAAATCACGTTTATAGTTAGGGTTTTGGATTCACTTTTGTAAATAAACTGAACTTGGGTTCTCATCTTCATCATCGTCTTCGTCATTGCCATCATTGCAAGTTCCAGCATACGTTACAGAATACTAGACCACCCATGAACCCAGCAGTTTTACTTCTGCGCCTTCGTCAGGGCAATCGTCCCCTGGAGGACTATGTCGAGGACTTCTGCGGTCTAGCCTGCCAGGTGGATTTTAATGAGGTTGCCCTCAAAGACTGTTTCAGATTTGGATTGAATGAGTCCATTTCTTTTTTGATGCCTGGCAGTCGCAGTTCCCTCAGCCTGGTTCAATATATCGACCTCGCCCTACGGATCATTGGTTCCACATTCACTGTGTGGGAGGCGGATGCCGAGCCAGAGTGCCACGTCACGGCCGCCGCCGAGCCAGAGTGCCACGTCACGGCCGCCGCCGAGCCAGAGTGCCACGTCACGGCCGCCGCCGAGCCAGAGTGCCACGTCACGGCCGCCGCCGAGCCAGAGTGCCACGTCACGGCCGCCGCCGAGCCAGAGTGCCACGTCACGGCCGCCGCCGAGCCAGAGTGCCACGTCACGGCCGCCGCCGAGCCAGAGTGCCACGTCACGGCCGCCGCCGAGCCAGAGTGCCACGTCACGGCCGCCGCCGAGCCAGAGTGCCACGTCACAGCAACGCCTCAGCCTGCTCCATGCCACGTCACAGCAACGCCTCAGCCTGCTCCATGCCACGTCACAGCAACGCCTCAGCCTGCTCCATGCCATGTCACAGCCACACCTGAGCAGTGGGACCTGGAGATGGTTCCCACCCTTATACCCACCCTTAGTTCTCCTGAGCAGGCAAGGGGAACTTTCGGCCCTCCGACCCCGCCTGGACCCTCCGAGCCCTGGACTTCGCCTTGGCCTGTCGGTCCCTCGACATTGCCTCAGCTCAGCGTTCCCTCGGCTCCTCTATGCTCCTTCAGCCTGTCGGCTGTGCCGGGGTCCCTCGTCCCTCCGGCTCCTCCTTGGTCTGTCGGTCACCTGGCTCCACTTTGGCTCTCCGATCCTCTGGCTGCGCCTTGTCCCTCCGATCTGTCAGCTTCACCAGGGACCTCCTTCCCTACGGCTCCACCTTGGTCCTCAGTCCCACCGGCTCCACCTCAGTCTTCCGATCCCTCAGCTCCGCCTTGCTCCTCCGAGCCTCCAGCACCGCCTTGGTCCTCTCTGCCATCGGCTCCACCCTGGCCCTTCGAGTCTTCGGCTACTCTCCGGGCACCATGTTCCATGGCTCCGCCCCTCGAGCCTCTCACGGCTCCACCTTCCATGCCCCTCGCCCTTTCTCGCCACGCCCCACGCCTCAAGACACCCCCCCCCCCCCCCCGCTCCCTACAGAACTTTGAATTTATGTCATGTTTTACGGGTTTTGTTTGTGTTGGGGTGTCGGGAGCCACCCCTTAGTGGGGGGGATATGTCATGTGTATTCTGTAGATTCATGTCTTTTATTTTGAAGTGTTTAGTTCCTGTTTCCCTTGTCATGTGATTCCTGTTTTCTCTCCATGTTCATGTGTCATGTTTTCATTGGTTTATTGTTTAATTATCTTGTTATCAGTTCTGTTTGTTCATTGGTTTATGTTCCCCCATGTCCATGTATTTAAGCCTCATGTTTTCCATTGTGTAGTTGTTAAGTATTGGATGTGAATGTTGTTTTGTTGTCAAGCCAAGCCATAGTCAAGTCTAGTTTATGTCAAGTTCATGTTTTTGTTAAATCACATTTATAGTTAGGGTTTTGGATTCACTTTTGTAAATAAACTGCACTTGGGTTCTCATCTTCATCATCGTCTTCGTCTTCATTGCCGCAGCCAACAACGTTACACACCTCCTGAAAAGCCAAGTCGATGTTGATGCAGGTTTTATTACAGATTCTAGCGCTTTCCCTTTTTGCTTGTAGACTCTGTCTCGTCTTCGGGGTTTCTTTGTTTTTACAACCAGTGATTACCCGCAGGTTTGCAATTTTGAATGATCCATGGTACATTTTTCTCGTTCATTGTGACAAACTTTCAGCTTCAGCTACTCCCACAAACGCGCCACAGTAGCCGGAGCTTATTTGCGAAATCCGTCCTGACAGCTCTAAAATATAATCATTATTACAGGTTTATCAAAGTGTATTTTGGTAAAGACATGGTTTGAAAGATGGATTTGTTGCACTCTCATTAATAACATTTTGTTGTTGCTTTTTAACAAAGTTACATAGTGTAGCTTCAGTATATAGTACATCGTTTCAGTATACTTTCACACTGGATGAACATTGTAAATTGCACTTGGGTTTTTCACATTTTTGTCATGTCTCGTCTCTATCTGCTACTGCTCTGCCAAAGTTACTTTAACAGACTCTAGATCCTAATTTAACTGCGGACATACTGTAATACAACCTAGAAAAAAAATTAACACAAATTTGTTAAATCAGTTGCAACTGAGGTAAAATATTTCCTTCTGTTGTCATTTTGGTCTGCATGGTATTTTAATTCCAACAATGTATAGTCACAATTGCTACAAGTTTTTCTTGGTCATAGTGCATGGTCACAAATTTTGCCTTCAGTACATATTTAACATTTACTGTAATCCTATTTTCAAAGGGATTAATGGGTTCTAACCATAATCCAAATCCTTCAATCTTGAATCCAAAACAAAAAGCACTTTCATTTAGACTTACTATTGTGTCTGTGGTTGTCCACCAGGCTGGAATGCTTGACCAGGCCATCAAGAATGAAATCCACAGTTTTGTCAGAAGTGGGATTTCTGCCCATAGCACAGGGGCTTGCAGTGCTTTTGTTGCCTTCGGTCTCCAAGTGTAATGCTTTGTAAATGGGCTCATTATCTCTTTCACAGATTTCTATGGGTGGACAGGACAAGTCTCTAATTGGACCATGTGAAAGAGGGGGTACAGTATTACTCGAGGGGAAAACTCATCTCCTAGATTTGGAATGGGTCTCTCCATTATTCTGTGTCCTAATGTTCCATCATTGTTAGTGTGAAAGTTTCCATTTAATCCACCAAAAGGTGCTCTTTCATTCAGTGCCAAGGGGCTAAATGACAGTGTCAGCAAGGATAATGGAGATGACTGAGATGACGACACAAAGAGATGGTGGTATGGATGCTAGTCTAATCAGACTGGTCAAGCCTTGCTCAGTCCTGACTGTCTCTGACTGTCTCCATTGTCTAACCCTGGGCTATTCAAATATGCTGGAGGGCCACCATCCTGTAGAGTTTAGTTCCAACCTGGCACTTGCACTCCTGCCTGTAATTTTCAAAACCGCATCCGAGTTCGAAATCTAAGGCAGCTGCCATGCTGCCTCGCTGCCAGTCAAAGACTTCATAGGCAACGTTTTGTGTAGGTTTCTCATAAGGAAACTGGTTTCTAGATAGCCGGTCAAGGCACCATAACATGTCTAATAATCTTAGGCTACCTCCACAGTAATTCCTGGCAGTTGAACTGATCTTTTTTTTATTTTTATTTTAAGTTCCTAATGTCATAGTTTTTCAAAGTGTGTGGTTATAGAGGGCATTTTCCAAAGTTTCCATTTTCGGATAAAGCAACGGTTGCCTGAAAAGGGTAAACGAGACACTGCGTCAGAAGCTGAAACTATGGGAGCACCTCCCAGGGGGGCGCTGTCTTCGAAACCCTGTACCATCATGCCCAGTTTGACTATGCAGACGTCATTGTGGGCGTTTAAGCCAGAGCCTAGCGCCACACCATTTGGATTTTCTGACTGAAGAAGAGCGTATCTCTCGTCCCATAATAGTGAATAATCAGTTGCTGCAGCACAGCTATGCATTGACTTGTTCTCTTTGATCAAGGAACTCCGGTTTTGAAAGTAACCTAGACATTCCTTTTCAAGAAGAAGGGGAGAAGAGCTATCGTCTGGCCAAGGGCTCTGATACAATGACATTAGCCAACATGGTAGTGAAACACTGCACATATGTGGCTCCATTTTCACAATGAGCAAAGTGCAGTGCTACGCGTTACGACCGTGTGCAATGTCTTTCAGTTGTCCAATCCAATTTTCGTGAGCGCACTAATTCTAAGTGCAATTTTCGTGCATTTGGGTGTGGATGGGAGTGTTTGCACTACCTGTGGGTGTATACGTGCAAACTGTGGGTGTTGTATGGTAATAAAGTGACGCAAAACGCAAATTGTTATTTTTCTGAGAAATGGGTCATTGCGCTAAGATGTTTCAAAAACACGTCTTATCTCAGCTCAAAGTTTAAGCTCAGTTCCTGCATTTGCAGTGTGGAGATTCCACCAGCAGGTGGTAATAAAGTTAATGTCCAAACTCTGAAAATATAGTGGAACATCAAATTAAGTCCCTGACAACCACTGTCGTAGCCATTTTATAAAACAAAAATTGAGATTTGTGTTAAGATATCTATAGGTCATGATTTATTTTTCTATTATCATGTTTATATTAACAATTTTTCTTGCGATCTAATTTGTATCAGTATTTTTCCACCTGTTGTCATAGTGATTAAATCACTGCAAAAGGCCCCGGTGGAAGAAATTTGAGAGAGTAAAATGTTTTGATTTGGTATGATTTTTGACCCCTTCGCTATTATGACTATATTTTTATTTTGTTTGAAGTGTAAATTGAATTTACAAATATTATTGGTTTAATTTTTTCATGTTTGATTAAATAATTTAAAAAAAATTAATCGACCAGTAAAAGTGATGTGTGAGCTGATACAATCACTGTTATTACTAGCCATGATCTGTGTGCCAGTAGATGAAAATTATTAACTTACAATCTCTATAATTTAATGGAGCATACATCCAAATTCTGACAAGAATCACATTTTCCATGCATTTAAAAGGAGTGTGTCACAGTCATAGAAATAGGATTATATACAGTAATAGGACTCAGATGTAGTAATAACTGAGAAAAAAACAACTCCAGAATTAAATTGCACTTGGCCCATTTGCGCATTACGCACGTGATTTCGCCAAACCCACTTGCGACTAGACTACAGCAGTAAGAATGGAGAGTCCATAGTTTTGATCTAACACCAATACTAACCAACTGGTCATTGATCAGCCTTCCTCAACGATCCGGAAAGAGAGAAAATACACATGCATCCTATGAATCCTGGCAAAGGTGTTAGCTGAAGCCCAACCTGTAGCCTGACCTATGCCTTCTATTGATATGTCCTTCACCTATGCCCAAGAGGAGGCCATACTCCTGGAGATTTTATGCCCATTGTATGCCTTGCGAATTGTAAGCGAGCACAATAGCATCCACGACCCATTGGGAGATCCTTTGCTTTAAGACGAAAAATGAGTAAACCTTTTGAGTGACCCCCAAAGCTAACAGAGTTCTTCAGATAAGCTGAATTAACTTGTTCAGTCAATGTAGGAAATTAGGCATGTACAGGGCATTATCTAACTCAAAGGGAGGAGGAGAGAATGTCCGAAGGGTAATAACCTGGCCCTAAAAGGAGCTTTCCAGTACAGTTGTGCTCAAAAGTTTGCATACCCTTGGAGAATTGGTAATATATATGTACCATTTTTAAAGAAAACATGGGTGAGCAGGCAAAACACATTTCTTTATTTCTTATGGGATTCATATTCAACTGTAGGTTATAACAGAATGGCACAATCATAAAACAAAACATGGCAACAAAGAAAAAAATGAAGTGACCCCTGTTCAAAAGTCTGCATACCCTTAGTCCTTAATACGGTGTATTGCCCCCTTTAGCATCAATGACAGCATGCAGTCTTTTGTAATAGTTGTCTGAGGCCCCAAATTCTTGCAAGTGGTATAGCTGCCCATTCGTCTTGGCAAAATGCCTCCAGGTCATGCAAAGTCTTTGGTCATCTTGCATGAGCCTCATGTTTGAGATCTCTCCAGAGTGGCTCGACGATATTAAGGTCAGGAGACTGTGATGGCCCCTCCAGAACCTTCACCTTTTTCCTGCTGTAACCACTGGAGGGTCAACTTGGCCTTGTGCTTAGGGTCATTGTCATGCTGGAAAGTCCAATAGCGTCCCATGTGCAGCTTTCGTACAGAAGAATGCAAATTGTCTGCCAGTATTTTCTGATAACATGCTGCATTCATCTTGCAATCAATTTTCACAAGATGAATTTTTCCCGTGCCTTTAGAGCTCACACCCCCCCAAAACATCAGTGAGCCACCATCATGCTTCACAGTGGGTGGTATTCTTTTCACTATAGGGCTTGTTGACCCCTCTCCAAACATAGTGCTTATGGTTGTGACCATAAAGCTCTCTTTTGGTCTCGTCACTCCAAATTACTGTGTGCCAGAAGATGTGAAGTGTGTCTAGGTGTTGTCGGGCATATTGTAACCAGGCTTTTTTGTGGCATTGGTGCAGTAATGGCTTCTTTCTGGCAACTCGACCATGCGGCTCATTTTTGTTCAAGTATCATCGTATTGTGCTCCTTGAAACAAACACAACATCTTTTTCCAGAGCAGCCTGTATTTCTCTTGAGGTTACTTGTTGGTTTTTCTTTGAATCCCGAACAATTCTTCTGGCAGTTGTGGCTGAAATCTTTCTTGGTCTACCTGACCTTGGCTTGGTATCAAGAGATCCCCAAATTTTCCACTTAATAAGTGATTTGAACAGTACTGACTGGCATTTTCAAGGCTTTGAATATCTTTTTATATCCTTTTTCCATCTTTATAAAGTTCCATTACCTTGTTACCCAGGTCTTTTGACCGTTCTTTTCTGCTCCCTATGGCTCAGTATCTAGCCTACTTAGTGCATCCACGTGAGAGCTAAACTCATCGACTATTTATACACAGACACTAATTGCAATTTAAAAAGCCACAGGTGTGGGATATGAACCTTTAATTGCCATTTAAACCTGTGTCACCTTATGTGTCTGTAACCAGGCCAAACATTCAATGGTATGTTATCTCTTTTGATCAGGGCCATTTGGGTGATATGCACCATGCACCATGCAGAAATCTGCTGACCAGAGGGTGATTGCCTACAGACAAGGCCTTTAGAGGTCATTAGTGGTTAACCAAGCAAATATTTAGGCCATATCTATGCTAATTCATTTGTTTAAAAACTCCTTGATTTTGCTATGTTTATACCTGTAATCTACAGTGGAATGGTATTTTCCTCCACTGAAAACAGACTTTTGAAAATGCTTTCCATAATTGCTTTGTAAAACAATGATGTTAAGAAACTGAATAAGGAGATTTTTAGACCTAATTTTTGGGTGAACTATTCCTTTTAAAATTTTCAAATTTTTCACTTACTGTGATGCCATCCCAGATATGTATGACTTCCATCAGCAGAACACAAATTGCCACGGTAAACGAGCCAGTGCCGATGCCTGTAGCCTCGACCATCCCAGAGCCAGCATCCTCGGCCAGGGAGACCATTCCCGCAGCTGGGAGCGCTGTTGTATGGAAGAGGAAAGGGAAAAGGACTCCCAGTCGATGCTAGCACTTACATCCATGGAGGCAGCTCCCTGGCCACTGCCTGTGTTCTCGTCCACGGCTCCTTCGTCCAAGCCTTCCATGGCTCCGATCTTCGAGCCTTCCACGGCTCTGCCCCTCAAACCTCTCACGGCTTTGCCTACCTTGGCTCCACCCCTCGAGCCTCTTCTGGCTCTGCCTGCCTTCAATGGCTCTACCCCGGAATCTCCACCTCCTACGGTTCAATCTGCTCCACCACGGTCTCCACCACCTAAACCTCCAACCTCTGCTCTGGTTGCTTCGCTTCCAGATCCGCCTATGGCTCCGCCCCCTAAGTCTCCACCTCCTGCGACCAAATCACCTCCCAGGCCTACTGACCCAGTCCCTGCCCTGTGGCCTCCTCCCAGGCCTCCTGATCCAGTCCCTGTCCTGCGGTCACCTCCTGATCATCAGCAGACTCCTCCCTGGCCACCGGATCATCCGCCAATTCCTCCTTGGCCTCATAACCGCCTCCTGGACCCTTCCCTGTCATCTGTTTCTTCCTGCTCTCCTCATCCACCTTTAGGCCAGGAGTTGCCCTTTGGGGGGGAGGTAATGTAACGGATTCACCAGGCTCCCTCTCTCACTCCACACTCTGCTCTCTCTCTCTCTCTGAACACTAATCACCTGCACCTGTCCATCACCACGCTAATCAGCTCCCTTCATAATCCACACTCACTCCTCAGTCGATGTCTAGTCTCCCCAATGGAATGCAGACTCACTTACCTGCTACTTACCTGTTCTCCCGTGATTCTTCACATTCCACACCAACGACATTTTACAATCTCTCCACGTTTCCTCAAACGTCTCCCTCGATTTGTGTGTTCCACTCCAGCGACTTTCAAGCGATCTCAAAGTTTCAAATTGTGTGTGTCTCTTCCAGGATAATCACTCCCTATACCAATACAAACTGTCATCAGGTTTGTTCATCTTACCAGCTCAATACTTTGTTTGATACTCACCTGTTTCTCTATTTGTGTTTTTAAATAAATACCTGCCTTTGGGTTCTAACATCTTCGAGTCTGGGTTTCCATTACACCTGCTTTCCGGCACACTCTGTTAGAGACGTGAAAACATGCATTGTGCAAGAGCGCTCCCGGTTTTGTTCATCGTTTGAGAATTCTTTGGGTAAATATCCAATTTCTCAAATGCTGATAAATTGCATTAAATGTGTTCAGAAGAGTCGTATGTTAAAATTGAGTGTTATGAGTTATTTTTGAAGGATGCATATGGATTGCATGTGTGGAGTTTGACCACGTTTTGCACATGCGAGGGTTGGGTATGTAAATTTAGTATTAATCATACTTAAATGATTCATAGCCCAGTGTTTTCTAGTTTAGTGAATAAGCGTAATACGTGTCATGTGTAAAAATAAATAAATAAAGTGGTATTGTTGAAACTGCAATATGTCCTTAACAACATGTTCTCACTCCCAAGGTGTCAAAGACTGACGCTTGTGCAAGAGCCCAGCGCGTCAATCTACAGATGCCAAAAGCACCCTGTGGCATCAGTTTGTAATGCATTCGGCAAGTGTGTTCATTTCAACAGTGTACACTGAGGTACAGTGTAAATGAACAAAGCTGATACAGGATTGATTTTTTTCAGTCATGCCAAGGTGAGTCGGAGTGAGTGGTGCACTCAACCACTTAGCTGCTGAATGCTCAGAGGTCACATGACCAGAGGATTACAGTATCATGTCCTTAAACCTTCTCATCCTTCGTTATGGTAATCATCAACAATACTATGAATGGTGTAAAATGTATTAGTTTTAAATCAAACAACTGATAAGCTCTGTTTTAATTGCAATTAATTTGACTGACATTCAGTCAGATTTTGATCATAACACAAAACCATGAACTTTAAAAGAGCTTTTTAAGTGAACTCCTAATTGAAACTGTTCTCTGTTTTGGATTATATGCACTTCATGTGCTTAAAATGGATGACTTTGTCATTCATTCTTCTCTGTTCCCATGCTGTCAGAGGTGTTGGCAATCATAGCCATGCACACAATAATGGCATTCATTGATAAGTCCCTCGTTCAGAAATAGCTGAGAGATCCAGTAAGTGTGTGTCGTGGACTGCAGGCACTTCAGTTGATTCAAACTTTTGCCTGCTCATGTTATTCAGATTTTTTTGTGTGCAAATTAATGATAAAAAAATACTATGATATAAAAAGCATGACTGTTTGAGGTGACTGCAGCAAAAGTGAGGGAGTTTACTTTGAAGTTATGCTTCTGGCATCAGCCTCTTTCCAGCCTTTCCTCTGCATTCTAACTAAGACTGCAAGATTTACTGTGTTTTTTGTTAATCGTAAATAATCGCACAATGTTCTTTAGAATTAAAATAAATAAATAAAAAGAATAGCAGTAAATAAGCCATGGCATTGACATATTTTTGATTTACTGAACAAAACCAACCTACGGACACCCACCAAACCCACCCAGTCTTTGATCCAATATTTGTTTATTGTTTACAATGCCTCTCAAATATCATTTATTTAATCCTGAGGGGCCAAAGTCTCGAGAAATGTTTCTCTCTTTTTGAATGGCGTACGCAATTAGAAGACAATGCAGGAGAATTTTTGCAAACATTTTTCCAACTGAGAGGAACAAAAGCGAAGAATATGATGTCAGGATGAATTTATGAAACAATTACAAAGCTAGGCACTACGTGATTACCAGACTGTGTCTTAGACATTACAAAATGTATTAAAGTTATTAAAAGTGTATTTAACTTTATTTCAGATATAGCCAATTTTAATTCTTCTCTCTTATAAACTGTGGTCAGCAAATCATGTCCTGAATGACAATTAAGTTTTGGCAACATCAGACAATTTTCATTCCAACATTAAATATTGTGCCCAATATGGCAAAATGTCTCTGTTTCTTTACATATATTTACAGCCAACAGCTGTAACTTGTGCGCATCCATCCATGCAATATCCAAGTAGATATATCTACTTTTCTATATTTTATTAGCATATTATCTCTGCATAAGGCAATATCCGTGTTCACTCTCGTGCAAATCTGAAAACACACTCTTAAGGATTTTCAAGATTAAAAATCGATAACATTTACGCGCTTTCATTGAATACGTGCAGCAAATCGGTGCGCCCATTTCCAAACATGCCTGTGTACACATCACCACACTGTCGGACGTAACCAAGCAACAGCCAATCAGAGCCTATGTTGTGAGATTTACATTGACCGCTATACTCCACTGATGGCAGTATCCTACTTGCACGCAGTTGAGGTGGAATGATAGAAAAAGAACAACTTTTATATTAGAGATGAAGCATTCTTTCAAGATGACAAGTGGGATGATACATTGTGGATTTTAAATATATGCTTTTTTGTTAGGCGGACTACAAGACTGCATTTTTACACGAAAACTAAAGGAAGAAAATAATTATTTTTTTGAAAACATTTTAACCTGCCACCATGGAGTCTGAAAAAAAGGTAATTCAATGTTGCTGAGGTGGTTAGAGTACAGACTGTCTTAACAGTACTTAACAGTTTATGAATACATTTAATTATAAATGTACATTTTATTTTGCATTCCATTTTCTTATGGAATTGGAGGAAATTGTTTAAGTGTTTTACTGTTTAAGTGAACACCTGACACATCCAAGTTTGGGTTATTGATATTTGAACTTGTTGGGCGTTTTAAAAGCTAGATTTAAGATTTAATGTCAAGAATCTTTTTTTTTTTTTTTCTAGAAAAACATTAAGCATTTTTAGATTACTTGTCAAAAATATGTTTTTTATTGCATGGCAACAGCTGAGTGAACTGATTTTATTAAACTTTATTTTTTTGTCTAAAACTATTTTATTGAAGTTCCCTATCTGTCACTCACTCAACGTTGGTGTCGATGTAGTGACACTAGGGGTCACTCGTGGGAGCCCGAGACACCTCTGGTCTTTGATAAAAGGCCAATGAAAATTGGCGAGTGGTATTTGCATGCCACTCCCCCAGACATACGGGTATAAAAGGAGCTGGTATGCAACCACTCATTCAGATTTTCTCTTCGGAGCCGAACGGTCATTCTCATTGAGCTGAATAGCACTGTTCATTCACCTCTGCTGGATCTCACGGCGCATTTCAGCGGCTTCTCCCTCCTCTGCACTGGTGCACTGCAGAGAACGCCCCTGGGCGCTTCGGCAGAAAAACTAGAGAGTATATTTTCTGAGAGCGTTTTTCCCCTCTAAAAGAGTATATTTCTCTAAAAGAGCGCACACACGGAACGTCTTTCTAAAGATGCCTTTCCGATCGGGGCGATTTGGGGACCGCAATGGGATCGCCTCCGCCGGGTATCCCCCCGCGGACCTCCCATTCCCCAGCACGCTCGTCTGCCCCAGTCGGGCTTCCAGATGAGTTCGCCGGCTCGTCACACGGCGAGTCTGGCTTCTTGTTCGGGGCCCGCGAAGATGATGAGCTCTCAAGCACAGCATCGGAGAGCGAGCTTGTCCAGTCGGACGCAGAAGCCTCAGCTGGGCTTCCCCCTTCGGGGACAGTCGCCCAGTTACAGGCCGATGCCGAAATAACGGACATGCTTTCCCGGGCGGCCGCGAGCGTCGGGCTAGAGTGGAACCGTCTGCTTAATGATTGGATTCTGGGCTCGCGGCACCGCTCAAAACAGCTGCGCCCCGCTCCAGTGCCACTCTTCCCGGAGGTGCATGAGGAGCTGACGAAGTCATGGGAGGCACCTTTTACTGCCCGACCCCGACTCCGCAATTCCCCCGCTCTCACTACCCTCGATGGCGGGGCGGCCAGGGGCTATACGGCGATTCCCCCGGTGGATAAGGTGCTCGCGGTGCACTTATGCCCGCAGAGCGCCGCCACCTGACGTGGACGCCCTAAGCACCTGTCCAAGCCCTGTAGGCTCACATCGTCCCTGACGGCTAAGGCCTACAGCGCTGCTGGACAAGCCGCCTCTGCCCTGCACGCCATGGCTCTCCTGCAGGTCCACCAAGCCAAGGCGCTGAAAGAACTGCACGAGGGTAGTTCCGCCCCAGATTTATGCAGGAACTGCGCTCGGCGACCGACCTCGCCCTCCGGGCGACGAAGGTCACGGCGCGGTCTCTCGGGCGGACATTGGCCACACTAATGGTCCAGGAGCGCCACCTGTGGCTCAACCTGGTCGAGATGGGCGAGGCCGACAAGACACGGTTTCTTGCTGCCCCCATTTCCCAGGTGGGCCTATTCGGCGACACCGTTGAGGACTTTGCCCAGCAGTTCTCGATGGTAAAGAAGCAGACGGAAGCAATCCGGCACATCCTGCCCCGGTGTGGCTCAAGATCCTGCACCCCATCTGCTCGTCGCCAAGGGCATCCCCCTGCGGTGACTGCACCGGCTCCACCGCAGCCCGCCCCTCTGGCCCGGCCCCGGCGTGGAGCCCACCGCAGGAAGCCAACGCCACCCGTCTCGCAGCCGGTTGACGCCATAACCATGGCATATCTCACCCAAAACTGCCGCCCCCAGTAGGGCTACAAGCCCATTCTACCCGTGGTATAGTGGCTTCTTGGGCCCTGGCCAGAGGTGCCTCTCTAACAGACATTTGCAGAGCAGCGGGCTGGGCAACACCCAACACCTTTGCAAGGTTCTACAACCTCCGGGTGGAACCGGTTTCGTCCCAGGTAGTGGCACGCAACACAAGCGGATAAGCCCGGGATAGCCGGCCGGGTGTATCGCTTGCACATAGCGCCTTCCACCACCTTTTGAGCTGAAGACGTGTGCCGTTAATTCCCAGTAGTGTTAAAAAATGTGTTCCCTGGTTCACTTCCTCCGAGCTCTGTGGCAGTCGAGTTTTCGGAGAGACTCGCTGCTGGCCCAGTACACACGCTAACTAAGAGCCCTGTTCTGGGGTAGGTGCTCCGCATGTGGTGGTTCCCTGTAAGGCTAAACCCCATGTGATCTATATCTTCCGCTAGTTTGTTTCCCTGCTGGCAAACTGCATCTTCCTTGGGCAGAGCCCTTCTGCCACAGTCTCCATGTTTGTAGTAACTCCTCCCCAATTGGGCAAGATCTACCTTGAAGGCTCTCCACTTGGTTGGAAAGACCATGTGACGTATTTTTCCACTTAAAAATATCCCCCCTCTTTTGGGGCGAGGTGTGGTCTCCGCGGTGTCCTCCCCTTGGGAGGGACACCCCCGACTAGACCTGGCGGCCCAGTCGGATAATCCCCCTTCTTTTTTAGGGAGTGGAAAAAGAGAAGGGGAAAAGAGGCCACGACTGGGTTAAGCCTGTCTCTATCTTTGGGTAGTCGACTTGTCCCCAAAAAGGGCCGTTCGACACTCATAACTGTGTTGGGGGAGGTTACGTGTCGACCTGGTGTGCTGGCTATGAGGCACACAGCAAGTCTGCCCACCACACACCGCCAGTTCACGTAACACCATTCAGCCTTGTGGCGTTTTGTATAGGGACCCCTAGTGTCACTACATCGACACCAACATCAAGTGAGTGACAGATAGGGAACGTCATGTTTACTGGTGTAACCTCCGTTCCCTGATGGAGGGAACGAGACGTTGGTCCCTCCTGCCACAACGCTGAACTACCCGTTGAAATGGCCGGACTTTTTATCGGCCCGTCAGCATAAAACCTGAATGAGTGGTTGCATACCAGCTGCTTTTATACCCGTATGTCCGGGGGAGTGGCATGCAAATACCACTCGCCAATTTTCATTGGCCTTTTATCAAAGACCAGAGGTGTCTCGGGCTCCCAAGAGTGACCCCTAGTGTCACTACATCGACACCAACGTCTCGTTCCCTCCATCAGGGAACGGAGATTACACCAGTAACCATGACGTTTTCTTTAGTATCAAAAATACTATTTAATATGACTGAATAAACCTGAAGTTATTAGATTAATAAAAGTAATTTTAAGGACCAAATCAGGTAGGAAAATGCTGCTTAAAGTAACAACTGCACAGTTTCACTTTTTACAGTACAAAATGTCAACAAAACTGACTTCTAAATCTCTAACTCGCAATGATGTCAGTTTGAGCTGAGATTTGTGCATATTCACATAGACAGTGAATTTTGGATTGAATTCTTATTTTGCATGTCTTATGCACTGCACCAGGTTTCTTTCTTTTACCTTTTTCTTTAGGCCTACCTATTTTTCTTTTTTTCTCCAGTGGCAAAAGTGTCATCAGATTTAAACCCTTCTAAGTAATGGAAATATGTGATAAAACCTTTTAAATGTGAGCTCTTTGGCTTAGCTTACACAGATTTAGAGCAGAAACAGAGCAGAAACAGAATAATGAAATCAACCATTTGTGTCATGCTGAAACAAGTCTGCTTTATCTTGTTTATTTGGAAGTGATGAAGAAGAGAGAGATGGCTGTTCATAAAAGCTTTCGCAACTGTATTTGAACAGGAGGACAGGGTTTGTTAAGGTCACAAAGGAAGAATATACACATTGTTTTGCAGAATTACAAGAAAGTGTATACAGAATAAGAGAAAAACATAATTTGTTGTATTAATTTGAGATGCTTGTTCAAATGTAAGATGTCAAATACATGTGGATCAGTCACTTATTTTAGATCATCTGATTGGCCCATGATGTAGATTGACATGTCGTCAAATTAATTTGTAACATTTAAATGGCATATGACAATTATCTAAGAATATGATCACATATCAAAATAGTTAATTTAGTTGAATCAAACAGTGCTTGGTACTTACTCGCAAAATGTACATTATAAACTGATCCATTTGCTTGAGCAATGAAACCGTGCTTATTAATGTGTTAAAGCATGGCCATAGCTCCTTATTATTGAGCAAAGGTGCTGCTGTAAACCCTTTCAAGTCTGACCATATTTGCTTCAGTGGACCATACATTGATCAAACATTTTGATGTCTGTTACAGCAGATTGGTATAAGGTTTATAGCACTTGAGGCCACAATTATCAAGTAAAAACTTAATATTTTGTTTTTAAATTAAACAGGGATAGAAGACATGAAATACTTTTGGGAAGTTGTCCTGCGGTGTGATCTGCTGCACTATACTAAAATGATTTTAAACATCATTCACCAGTCTTTTACAGTATAATTATGAACAGTAAAGTTTTGACTGTAAGAGACCACATGGAATATTAGTATTTTTACAAATTTTGTCACACTGCAGGGCAAAAAGCTGATTTAAAATAATAATAAAAAACAAAGACAGAAGTGATGACCAATCACAGCATTTAAAATATACACTTTAATATGCACAATATCCTTAATGGGATAGTCCCCCCCAATAATTTAAATTTAGTGATTGTTTACTCACCCCTATGTTGTTATAACCCCATATGACTTTTTTCTTAACACAAAGGGAGAGATTGTGGTAAAAATACTGTGCTCAGTGATGTCATAAAATGGCAGTTTATGGTGACCACCTCTTCAAGCTCCAAAAGGGTGATAATTCAGAAGTATAATAAATTATTCCATAAGACTCAGAATTGTTATTAAAATTATACAATAAGGTTTCGTGAGAAACAAACTGAAATCGAATGTATTTTGTGAAACTGTTGACCGACCGTTGCTGTCCTCTGCACGTTCCTGAGATTGCAAGAGACCAGTAGTTCACGCAGCCCACTGGCGAAATAGGGTGTTCAAGCGTAAACGTGTGTTGTTTAACTAAAAACAGGTCTGCCACAGTGATACTAAAGAACAGAACATAGCTGCACACTGAATGTAGAATGTACGTTCAGAATGTAGAACAGGTGACATACATTCCCGCCTACTCTGTTTCTGTTTGACTGAATATTCTGGTTAAAGAAAAAAAAAATAAGGCTGGGCATAGAAATGCATCTATTGTTGGACTACAAACACTTTAGACATGTTTTGCAAGTTTTGTTCTCTGATTTGTGTACAGCTGTGTTGTGTTCTGTTCTTTAGCATCACTCTGGCGGATCTGTTTTTAGATAAACAAAACACGTTTTCGCCTGAATGCCCCTTTTCGCCAGCAGGCTGCTTGAACTACTGGTCTCATGCAGTCTCATGGGGGAATAGAATGCAACAGTGCCTGCCCACTTTTCAGCCATCTGGGTTCTGGGAGTACTTTTCCCATAATTGTTTTGCATAGGCTTTTCATAAAACGCTCCATAAATGAGTTGTAAGCCATGAAACAAACCAACCAGCTCTGAGGTGAATCACAACATAAGCTTTGTTTTGTGGAAAAAGTATTTGAAAATCGGACAAAAAGTCAAAGGTACAAGACTGTGTACTTACCGTCTTTAACTACAGTCCCATGAAGCATTGCGAAAGATGTAATCGAATGAAAACAATGGGAAAATCTAAAGCTATTGATTTTAGGTCAAGTGTAGAAACAGTATATTAAGTTTATTGCAAAATATTCTGATATGTACAAATATATAAGTAATTTAACCCTCCTATGGTATTGAAAAATGGCACCTCCCTTTGGTATTTGTGGTCATTTCTGACCAAAAGTGTCAGTAACCTTTTTTCTGATGATGATAATTAAACCATTTCTTCTTCCCTCAAGTAAGAACATTAAAATTATGCATTTCTTTTTGGATTTTATGCTATTTTGATCTTATTTACATATACATTTCTAAATTGTACCATTAATTTTCATATTCAAATAAGCAAAAAAAAAAAAAAAAAAAAAGCATAAAAAAATTCAGAACCTAGACTTCTATAAGTTGAAACATGAAGAAAATATGAGAATGTCACAAAAAAATTGCAGGCAGATTGCTGCCATCTGGTGAACAAAATATAAATAACATAACTTAAAAACAATGTCATGCCAGTAACAGCCAGTAGATGGCTGTAGACTAATGTGTAGTCTGATGGCTTGTAACCTAATTTTATATTATCACAAGATATGCATTTGGATATATATTTAGACATAATAAAACTATTATTTGTCAAAGTTTATTATTTTAAAATTGATTTGAAGTGTCAGTTTTTAGCAGTTGATGTCATATGCTTGCAATCAAACCTGACTATGGTGTTACAAAGAAGACACAAAATAAGCATTTTTCTACCAATAATTTATTTCAAACAAAATTTATGATATGTTAATATAATAATGCCAAGAAAACGAACATCAAGAAACAAATAACTACAAAATTCTGAAAATTCAATTAGAGTATAAAACAGAGAATCAGAGTAAACATTTTGCAATTTCAAACTTTCTGTAGTAAACATTTATTTAGCAAACGTGTGTGTGTGTGTGTATGTCAGATTGCTGTCATCTGCTGGAAAACAACAGATGACTTGTAATGCCAACAATGACCAAAAGATGGCTGTAGAGCTCCACTTATTGATGCCCAGGGGCTGGATTCACGAAAGAAAAAATTAAGAATGTTCTTAGGATAAATAAGTTCGTAAGAATGTTCTTAAGTGCATATCTTGAAACATTCATAAGTCCTCAAATATTTTCTTAAGAACATCTGAATTTTTTTTCTTAAGAATAAAAAGACAGGCTTTGACATTCTCTGATCAGCCTGCTCATGGGATTGCCTTGTCTAATAGCCTACAACAATTTCAATACTTCATCTAGGTAAATCATAACAACAAATTTATCTATTAACCTTTTTTTTCTTTTTTTAAAAATAGCAAGCACCTCAAAATCATTTTTTGAACGTAAAGTGCGTGAGATGTTAGTTTAACGACATTAAACATCATAGGAGAATTTACTTGCTGTTAACCATTTGATAACTTTTAATTTGACAAGGAGGAAAAGAAAAGAAACCGAAACTTCAGTAGACAAAAGCTGGATGTTCTTGTTGAGGAAATTACTGCAAGGAAAAGTTCTGCTTGGGAAGCTTGATAATAATATCATGTCGGAAATTAAGAGGCGAGTAAATGGGAAAGGGTGGCGGAGGCTGTCTCCGCTGTGCCCAACTCCGATAAGGATGTGTTTGGGGGGGGAGAGTCTCAGCCTTCTAATGTTATAACTATTATGTTTCTATGAACTCTATCTACAATATTCTCAGCGGTTCCACTATATTTTGCTAGGTGGGCGGAATTTCCGGTTGGCTCGCGGAAGTGCGATTGGTTGGCGTTTTTGTGTGTAGTCGGTCTCTGCTTGCTTGCGTGTCATGTGGTTAGATTCTTGCTCTTTAAATATTGTAAGATGTCTTTAAAATTCCCCGGACAATGTGTGCAGTTAATGGTTATCCTAATAATCAACCTAAACTAAATTGTTATCTAAAAGAGCAATGTTATGATCAGAAAGCACCCTCAAAGCACAGTGCTTCAGTCCCAGATGCTGCTGCTTCCATTGGCTGCCTACAGAAGGATTGACTTAGGAACATCTGTTTGAAAAAGCTTGAAATAATTTGTTTTTGTGCTCTTTTCACTTTATTGGCAAAAAGTCAACAGCAGGAATTACTTATTATACACCGTTACGGTCCGGCTATGATAGACATCCAGAAAAAGAGTGCAATGAATTACATATAAACTATAGCATTATTGTGCTAACAGGTGTGTGTGCATGTGCTGAAAGTTCATAAGACATTTTGAGAGTTTGTTCATATCTATTTAGCATGTTTTTTGTGAATGCTTCACGTTTTGAAATGGCATTATTACTAAAAGTATAAAAAGGAAGAGAGTTTTACCTGAACTGTCTGTGAGTAGTAATGATGTTTTCATGCTGAGATGCTAAATGGATAAATTCTACAGTGAAAGACAATTATTAGATGAGACATGTACAGTAGTGAGATGTTTTATCATGTTTGAAATTAATTGTATTATGATTTTCCTCTTTCCTGCATTTTTCCTGCCTGCAGTTCACTTGCTTGTCTGCTTGCTTCTCTTAAGGGGTAAAGGTGATTTGGAAAACAGTGTGAACATTAATTCAGTATCAATTAAATTTATTTGTACAGTGCTTTTAATAATACATACTGTTTTATAGTTGCTTTACAGAGAACATTGAACTTGTGTATCAGGTTCTAACTCAATATATTCTTTAAAAGAAACATAATTATCTACAGTTCTCAATATGTCCAACTTTACATCTGTGAAGGCACTAATAGGCCACAAAGCTTTTCAGGTTAGTCTGCTCAGGTTCTTCCATCGATGGATGAAGATTCAACAAAATAAATAAAATGCTTCTATTTGTGATATATGGCCATCATCCTGAAACCCATAATCATTAACAGATAGGTGAGGAAGAACAATATCGCCTCGTTATAATTCTGTGATCATTTGTTGTCAAGTTTCCTTCATTTTTAATGCTGCATTAGAACATAACATATCGATTGTTTACGCTTAACTGGAAGTTCCGCCAACATCGCCCACAAAGCGTTTTTTTATTTGAATGCTTCAAGTTTTTTCTTAAGAAGAATCTTAAGAAAAAATAACGTAACGTTTTTTTCGGGAATACAAAATATTCTTTATTTCTTAAATTAGAAATTAAGAAGAAAGTGGTAGTTAAGAAGAAATTTCTTAAAGAACGTTTTCACAATGCCCGTTGTGACTGATTTATTTATTTCTTTTTTTGACAAATGTAAAAAAAAAAAAAAACATTTGTGTTATAGTCACATCAGTTCATTTTTTGGTGGTTGTAAGTGTATTTGTGTGTATTTGCACTCCATTGGCCCATAATGAATCTTCTCAAGCAGTCGCTATCTGTTGCCCCCAGCAACATGTCAGGGAGAGGGGATGTTAGCAGTCTTTTATATAGCAAAATGAGCTTTTATATAGCATATTGTTTAATTCATACAGTAATTCATCAGCAAAAATGACCACATTAGACTTTCGTCTTTGATATAAACAGTAATACTTTCTATGTAGGATTGATTCAGAAGGATTCACATTGATTAAAAGGCAAAATAAACAATTTCTTTACTCAAATGCTGTTCTTTTACCCTTTATAGCATGTAACGCTCCAACTTATGATGGCTGTTTGTACAGCTGTGATTGGCTCCTTGCAGTTTGGCTACAACACAGGTGTCATCAATGCCCCTCAGAAGGTGAATGCTCAAACGTACACTACAGACACATGAATTGTCATAAGCACTTCTACTCTATATCAGCATTTGATAAATGGATTTTGTATAAGATCATTTTAAGATGATACATATGATATTCAGGTAAACAGATTTCTGTTCCCTTCATACTGTATCTACTGACTACTGAGTGATTGACCACAAACCTAAATTATACTATCATGGGATGTCAGACACCATAGACAATAACAAGAGAACTTTACAGAACACATGGAGGTGAACAATGACTTGAGATGTGATGAGTTCTCCTGAAATTTAACATATATTTATTCACCATAGTATTTTTAAACTATTGTTGATGTTCAGATATTGTGGTTATGTAATACAGCTAATTACAGATTAGCTGTAAACTCTATATGGTATCAGTCCTCCTTGTAAAGCCTTAAAAGAAATGCTAATTCATATGTGAAGAGGTCTCCAATAATAGACAATTACTGCTGTTAGAATCTCTTAAGAGTAGATTCTTAAAACAGTAGTCCAGTGCCTCTCTTCCAGTCCAAAGGCAAACATGAAATGGACCCATACAGAAATCTGACAGATGGCAACATACTGTATGTAAAACATGTATATACAGTACATATGGTTTTCACAAGTCATATACTTGTACGGTTGTGCAACATATATTTCATAATTCTAAAAAATGGGTGTTATCATATACCGTATGTAATATATGATATTATCACATATATTGTATTTTTACAAGTAATAGTGGAAATTGAAAATGTACTTGTCTGCCCAGATATGTGAACTATAGTTTTATATATATATATATATATATATATATATATATATATATATATATATATATATATATATATATATATATATATATAAAATACACACACTGGTGGCCAAAGGTTTGGAATAATGTACAGATTTTGCTCTTATGGAAAGAAATTGGTACTTTTATTCACCAAAGTGGCATTCAACAGATCACAATGTATAGTCAGGACATTAATAATGTGAAAAATTATTATATAATTTGAAAAAAATGTTCAGAACTTCTTAAACTACTTCAAAGAGTTCTCATCAAAAAAATCCTCCACGTGCAGCAATGTCAGCTTTGCAGATCCTTGGCATTCTAGCTGTCAGTTTGTCCAGATACTCAGGTGACATTTCACCCCACGCTTCCTGTAGCACTTGCCATAGATGTGGCTGTCTTGTCGGGCACTTCTCATGCACCTTACAGTCTAGCTGATCCCACAAAAGCTCAATGGGGTTAAGATCCATAACTCTCTTTGCCAATTATCTGTTGTCCAATGTCAGTTTCTTTTCCCACTCTAACCTTTTCTTTTTGTTTTTCTGTTTCAAAAGTGGCTTTTTCTTTGCAATTGTTCCCATAAGGCCTGCACCCCTGAGTCTTCTCTTTACTGTTGTACATGAAACTGGTGTTGAGCGGGTAGAATTCAATGAAGCTGTCAGCTGAGGACATGTGAGGCGTCTATTTCTGAAACTAAAGACTCTGATGTACTTATCCTCTTGTTTAGTTGTACATCTGGCCTTCCACATCTTTCTGTCCTTGTTAGAGCCAGTTGCCCTTTGTCTTTGAAGACAGTAGTGTATACCTTTATATGAAATCTTCAGTTTTTTGGCAATTTCAAGCATTGTATAGCCTTCATTCCTCAAAACAATGATTGACTGACGAGTTTCTAGAGAAAGCTGATTCTTTTTTGCCATTTCTGAACTAATATTGACCTTAAGACAATTGACCAGTCTATTGCATACTGCGGCAACTCAAAAATAAACACAAATACAATGTTAAGCTTCATATAATGAACAAAATAGCTTTCAGCTGTGTTTGATATAATGGCAAGTGATTTTCTAGTACCAAATTAGCAATTTAGCATGATTACTCAAGGATAAGGTGTTGGAGTGATGGCTGCTAGAAATGGGGCCAGTCAAGATTTGATCAGATATGACTTTTTCAAATAGTGGTGTTTTTTTTTACATCAGTAATGTCCTGATTATACTTTGTGATTAGTTGAATGCCACTTTGGTGAATTAAAGTACCAATTTCCTTCCGGAACAGCAAAATCTGTACATTATTCCAAACTTTTGGCCGGCTGTGTGTGTGTATGTATGTGTGTATATATATATATATATATATATATATATATAAACATACTGTGTAATTTTATATATGGCCATATGTCAGATTTCTGTATACAGAATAAAAGATATATAAAATACTGTATTCTTTATACTGTGAAGTTTGTTCTGTATACAGTATATTAGGGTCTGATATGAAGGGAGGCTCAGGACAAAAATGCCACTGAAAGTGAGAAAAATGCCCCCAAAATTCAAAATATAGGGGCAAAAATGTCCCCATAATGAATTCCTCTGTTTAGACCTAATTATATATTTTGTATAAAGTATGAGTTGATGTTGATTTAATTTTATGGGTAAGAGGTAGTTCTCATCTAGTTAATCATATTGAGAATTTATGCTAATTGATTGTTTATAGGTGCATTCAGTAATGTTTTCCTCATTAAAAAAAGTTGTACTACATAAGAAATTAATTGTAATTTTAAAACAAATGTATAAAATCATGAGCACTCACTTGAGATGAAGACTCCAGTCATATCAGAAACCTTATGAAAGTTGTTTTATTCTACATGGAGAGGGTCCCCTCATCGGGGCTATAATGACCAGCCGAATACTACTCACTTAATCTCAGGGACCACCCTATTATTGGACACTTTCACTCATGGATTAAATTAATCATGACTGACTGTGAATAGTACATTTGTGGCATTGGTAAATGAAAACTATTGCATTTGAATGATGCTGCAACCAATCCCTTGCATATACATATTTATACATAATTCTAATTATATATATGTACTGTATAATTTTCATATGTCATACTGCATGACATTTTCTTTGTAGATCATTGAAGGCTTCTACAATGAGACGTGGAATGACAGATATGGAGAGTTCATGCCGCCAACCACACTAACTACACTCTGGTCTGTATCAGTGGCCATTTTCTCTGTAGGCGGCATCTTCGGCTCCTTCTCAGTTGGGCTCTTCGTAAACCGTTTTGGAAGGTAACTTGACAAACCAATCAGAACTTAAAGAAGTAAACATGCTTGTTTGCTGAAGTCCTGTGTCTTTGATCTTTCTCCTTTGATCTTTTAACAGGAGGAATTCAATGCTTTTTGTTAATGTTCTGGCCTTCATCGCTGCTGCATTCATGGGCTTTTCCAAGCTGGCTGCATCCTGGGAGATGCTTATAATTGGACGTTTTATTGTGGGCCTTTACTCTGGCCTGTCCACAGGCTTTGTTCCAATGTATGTGGGAGAAATTGCCCCAACTTCATTACGTGGGGCACTGGGCACTCTTCATCAACTTGGCATTGTGATTGGCATCCTTATGGCACAGGTGAAGTAATATGTTTCTTTTATTTTGAGAACACCTTTACCAATCATTAGAACTCTCTCATTGTTTAGATAGAATGGATGTTACCTGTTTTTTCCTATGTTGTTCTGTAGGTCTTCGGCATTAAAGAAATCATGGGGACCTCCACAATGTGGCCCTTCCTTCTGGGCTTTACCTTTATCCCAGCCGTATTACAGTGTGCCCTGCTGCCTTTCTGCCCTGAAAGCCCTCGCTACCTCCTGATCAACCAGAACGAAGAGGCCAAAGCCAAGAGTGGTGAGTTACATATTCCAAATCTGAATGTTTAAAGACTCAACTCTTAAAGGGATAGTTTACCCAAAAATTACTGACAGTCTCAGTCCATTCACTTTAATTTCATGGAAAAAAAGATGCAATGAAAGTGAATGGTGACTGGTCATTTTCATCGGTCATCTTTGGGTGAACTAACCCTTTAAGAATAGTCCTACAACGAGTTGAACACATACTTATTACTTATCAGCCTAACTACCTCTAACTAACTTCCAGTGCTTAAGAAGCTACGTGGAACTGAAGATGTGGGTGCGGACATGGAGGAGATGCGGGAGGAAAGCAGGCAGATGATGAGGGAGAAGAAAGTCACCATCCCTGAACTGTTCCGCTCCCCGCTTTATCGCCAGCCAATCTTCATTGCTATCATGCTGCAGCTCTCCCAGCAGTTCTCTGGCATCAACGCTGTAAGCTTTCCTGTTTATCTGTCCGTCCATCCTAAAAATACCAACTACAGTAAAATTATGAATTTAAGATTACCATGATGTCTAAAGACATGATAATTCCTTTCATGTGTACAAATAGACAGTAATTTGCATACTCAGTGAGGGTAATTGTGTTTTTCAGGTTTTTTATTATTCTACTGGTATATTTGAGAATGCAGGAGTGCCCGAGCCTGTCTATGCCACTATTGGTGCAGGAGTTGTGAATACAGCATTCACAGTGGTATCGGTAAGTTATTCAAGTATTCCCTGTTAATATGTTCTTTTCTAATGCCTGTATCTTAAAGGTGAAGTGTGTTATTTTTGCATGACCAAATTGCACCAAACGGAATTGCTAAATTAATGGCTGTTTTTAGAAGTTTCAAACACGTCCCCTGTCCTTAAATG
Source organism: Myxocyprinus asiaticus (assembly GCF_019703515.2). NCBI lineage: Eukaryota > Metazoa > Chordata > Actinopteri > Cypriniformes > Catostomidae > Myxocyprinus > Myxocyprinus asiaticus. Next base: position 21,189,322 of record NC_059371.1, read on the forward strand.
TTCATCAAACAGGTAGTCTTACCCCAAACTCATGACAATGGTTGAGCCCCCGTTGGGCCACTCAAACAAACAGATTGCAATTCTGTTTTCTGCTGCTAGTAGGACAAAAGAATTATACACTTTACCATTAAAGACTGATTTAGTCTCACACTAGTGCTTTGTGTTTTGGTTGGTCTGTTGATTGATACCCTTCTATCCCCTTCTAATTTAGCTGTTCATAGTTGAGCGGGCTGGCCGAAGATCACTTCATCTCATTGGGCTGATGGGAATGGCTGTATCTTCTGTTCTCATGACCATAGCTATGGCACTACTAGTATGTATATGTTTAAATGTATTTATTTTAAACCATAAAATGTTTTGTTGGATATCTAAATAATGTACCTCACATGGTAACATTTAAAGTAACTGAATTCATTCTTGTCATAATTATTATTTCATTTGACTGAATCTACCTCAAAACATTAGGTTACACCACTGAAAGTAATTTGTAAGGGTTTGATCATGTAGAAATATATCCTTAAAGTAACAGTTTAAGGTCATAACTTTTGTGTAGTGCTTTGGGTGTATATTCACTAATCTTTAACACTGTCTCTCCAAATCCTCTCAGGAACAAGTGAAATGGATGTCCTATGTCAGCATTGTTGCCATCTTTAGTTTTGTGGCATTCTTTGAGATTGGACCAGGCCCTATCCCATGGTTCATTGTGGCAGAACTCTTCAGTCAAGGCCCCCGGCCCTCTGCCATTGCTGTCGCCGGTTTCTCCAATTGGTTTGCCAACTTCCTGGTGGGAATGTGCTTCCAGTATGTTGAGGTATAGAAAAATGAACAAGATTATAATCTTTCTTTTTCTTCTCTCCACTGATAAAACGTATGTTTTGAGTTTTTCCTTACTACATTCACCCTGGGGGCTTCAAGCCAATAAGGCATGTTTTTCTTTAAAGCTGTTCACTGGCTATTTTAGACATAAAGCCATGATTGTCTGTAAAGCTACTTTGAAACAATGTGTATTGTGATGTGTAAGTGTTATACAAATAAAACTGACTTGACTGTTCTTGTTGTTTTCACATTCATTAAAATGCTCACTGTTTTGTCCTCTCATTCATTCCTTGATAGCAACTGACGGGCCCGTACGTTTTCATCATCTTCACTGTCCTTCTGCTGATCTTCTTCGTGTTCACCTACTTTAAGGTTCCAGAAACCAAGGGCCGGACATTTGATGAGATCTCAGCGAGCTTCCGCTCTGGGGCAGAGAAATATACCAGAGATGATCTCAGCACACTGGGGGCAGACTCCCAGCTGTGAGCAAATACATTAATGCTATAGGCTAACCAAGTGACTGTCCTCTGCTGTAGGATGGTGGGTATGTTCACAAAGGCATGCTACCATATTATTCCTACTAGGAATACAGTATGTGTACTGTGAACAGTATGCATTTTTTCTGTATGCACTGAATATCTAAATGACTTACTAATTACTGCATTTTCCAAAATGTGCAGTGTTCAACCAGTGCACACTCAATAGAGAGATACTGTACTTCTCAATACAATATCATCCATAAAAAGGAGTGCCTAATTGGACTGCCAAAAGCTATAATATTTATATACAAAATTGCCACAAAATTTCCTAATTTATTTCTGAGATCATAACTGGAGACCTCTCACTGTAAACATGCCATGTAGTGAGTCATGTTACATCAATGTACCATATTAGGATTTAAAATATTTGTTTTTGCATACTTCTATTTCGAATACTATAAAAAAAAAAGCATGCAGTGTACAATATGAACAGTGTAGTATAGAGTTTTCAGTATTTAGTATTCCATTCCGGGGGCCTGGGTAGCTCAGCGAGTAAAGATGCTGGCTACTACCCCTAGAATCATGAGTTTGAATCCAGGGCATACTGAGTGACTCCAGCCAGGTCTCCTAAGCAACCAAATTGGCCCGGTTGCTAGGGAGGGTAGAGTCACATGGGGTAACCTCCTTGTGGTCACTATAATGTGGTAACTGAGGCAACTGAGATTCACCTCCGCCACCTGGATTGAGGCGAGTCACTACACCACCAAGGACTTAAGAGTGCATTGGGATATGGGCATTCCAAATTAGGGAGAAAACAATAAAAATAAAGTGTTCCATTCCAAACATACCCACTGTCTCAGTTCAGATACAGTAGAAGCATTTCTCCCCAGCAGGGCAGACAAAGAGCGGCATAAAAAGTCCTCCTTTTTTGCTCACCTTATGAAATCGAATAGTTTACTAATAATGATAATCACTCACTTTTTGTTCTTTTCTGCATATTTACATGCATATGAATTTGAATATATTATATATTTGTGTACTACTACTGTAGATCATTTGAATGATTTAGTTCGCACATTTCAACTTAAAGATATTGTTTAATTTTTCTTTTATTTGCATTATTATTGCATAAGCATTTTAACCATTTATTTTTTATTGTCCAGTCAACACAAGACAAGTCTTTTGTGAGTTCTGAAATGTCTACTGAAGGTAGATCAAACATGATGTAAGAATTGCATATTTTTTAGTATGTGATTGATATTTGAAGTTTACCAAGGATTATTATGTCAAGATTAACTAACACAATAAATACAAACTCAAAACACATTTTAAAACTGATATAGTTATGCCAGCAGTTCTCCTTCCTTTTAAAAGTGTGGACTAGAGTTTAATGCCGTATGAGGTTTAATATCTTTTAAACTGGAACAAGCTTACCTCCATTAAATTAACTCAACTAATTCAATTGCTATGTTATAAATAACAGATATATTTGATATTTTTAGATTTGTCTATTCAAAATACGTAATTGGATTGATTTTGTGCATAATGTTGATGAGAATTTAGTACATTGTTCATTTTGCAAAAGTGCAATAATTGTTCACATATTCTTGTTTATTTATTCCACACATTACTAGGCATGCGTGGCATTACTAACGAAATATACTTCTAATATATTTTGACATTTCTTGTGTAAAAATGTGTTTTGGTCTTTGAGGGTGTATGTGCTATGTTGTTTTCACTTAACATAGCATAAAAACTGGGAAATTACAGGAAAACTGTAAATAGGTTCAGTATGTGCTCAGTATTTTCAATTTTTAAACCTCCTAAAAATTCATATGAGAAGGTTTTGCTCAGTACATCACAGAAATTTCATTAGAAATCCACAAATTGTGCCAAGATATGCCATTGTTGCGAGATTTATTATATTTTTTCCAAATAATTAATGTATATTTGGAAATAAAAACAAAGAGGATTTTTCTTTGTTGTTGTTGTTTGTTTAGCCAGTGTTGAGAATAATGCATAGCAAAAATGTGTACGTTTATATGATAATAAAAAAAGAAGGAAAAAAAAAAAGCAACAATTATTCCCAACACCAGAAGATGGCAGTATTTCTCTTTACAGTAGTTTTAGCTATGTGCTGTGAAAGAGCTATAATGTCATACGATGCCACAAATGTGAGTAATATATGGGATTAAATGTGAGTAATGTATGGCAAAACGTATCTAGTGATTACACAAATTTCATCGTGTGAGCATCACATGCAAAATGATCCATTCATTTATCAAAATCTGTCAGACATACATGTATATTCCATAAAAATCTATGACATGGAATGTTTTTTCACTGTTTTTTTGTTTTGTTTTGTTTTGTTTTTTTGCATGGATGTCATTTTGTGGCAATTTTCTGTTCACTATATATGACTTTACATGTAAGAAATGTGTAAAAATGGACATGCAAATGTGAATTTTCTGTTGTAACACATTGCTACAGAAATAAATTTACTGTAAATAAATGTGCATATCCTTTTTCTGTGTACTACAGTATTGTACATTATTGACTTCCCAGTAAACTTTTACCTACAGTTGAAATCGGTCTCTAAAAAGCTCAGTGTAATACACAATAGTATTCAGCAAGACAAAACTGACATTCTTGTATAGTACACTAAGCAGTCAGTGTCAACAAAAAAGTAGAACAAAAATTAAATTTGTATATGACAAATATTTCTAGGGTTGACTGCCATGGTGAAAAAACATCTAAACATTTTGACCAGTACAGCTCACATGACAAAAAAACTTTTCATTTTGGTGGCACTGGCCAATTTACTGACACAATAATTAGGTTTTGAAGCATGAATTAAATGTTTTGGGTGAGTTACTACATTTTGCAATAGAGTTGTGATGTCCCATAAAACAGTTGTGACAAATGCACTTACAGTTTAGAGAATGTTAAGACTGTCTCAAAAAATGAGCCAAAGCGACTGAGAAAAACTGTAACTCAGATGCAACCCTAACCTAAGCTTGACAGTGGACTCCCCAACCCCATCAAGGCATGGATAAAAATAATAAAAGTGTTACAATATGGGGTCAACTTTATTTATTGAGTAATGCCTTGCCATGAACAGTTACACTTGTTCACTTCTGTTCTGCTACTAAGGGGAACAATAAAAAGAGGAATCAATAAAAAGGTCCAAATCAATATAAAGGCAAATGAAAAGATGAGGCCTGTAATTCCAAATGGAATAAATAATTCATTTTAAAATGTTGAGAAGTGATAATACATTGTTAAACATTTAAATGTAAAAGAGCAATGGACTACAAATATTCACAAATAAAGAACGACAATGACAATGATAAACAATGCACAAAACTATTGTTACATACTGTTTACATGAAAGTACATTGTGAAAATGTTATAGTGTGAGACACATCAAACAGTTCTTCTCTCTTGGGTTATATGGTCTGTGAGTCATAGGATAGATCCAGTATGAGGAGCACAGGGGGTGAAAAGATCGGACCCATTAAAACTAGGACGGTATCTCTAGCCGCACAGCCAACTAAGAAGGAACAAATTTAATTAGCAGACTGTGAGGAGTCATACCACAGCTCCCTCACTATTCATTATAAACACAAAACAACTCATTTTGTGGCCTAGTTCTGCCTCAGGGCATAGGATTTACTTAAAGTAATTTAAAGGACTTTTTTGTTTGATTGTTCCTATTTTATCAACCAAAAAAAAAAAAAAGGGCTGAGAGACTATTTTCCGGTGCCATGAAAATGTAATGTGTTGGGAGTCTAGCTACAGTACGACTCTCTTTCAAGATTCGAGATTTGAAAATGAGTACATGAGCAGGGGAGAAAATGCAATTAATAATCTCTTCAGGAGACTGTCTCCGCTTGACTGAACCTGCAAACTAATAACCTTCCTCTTCCCTTATTTAATTTTGGAAAATCAATTCAGGTTATGCATAGTGCACACTTTGTCAGCATTCCAACTGCACACTGTAAAACAAATTCGTAATTTTAATGGTAAAATTCTATAAAAATGCTACAGTAAAAAATTTAAATTGGTTAATGAATGGTTACCGTTAGTATATTTAAAATGACTGTTGGTAAAAAGTATGATTTTCCTGTATAATTAATGGTAAAAGTTATATTATGTTTAACAAGAGAGTACATGTTCTTTTTATGGTAAATTATTGGTAAAATTACGGTAAAAACATTAATTGGGCGTTCCCAGAATTCCCTGCATGACCCATTATATTTCATTATATTTTATGTGAATAGATATGTTTCTTCTTATTTTTAATATCAGTTTTGTATATAATGGGGTGTTCTGTGTTATATTTGGTGTAGTTTAGTTAGTGTTTATTGTATTATTTTAATTTCACATGTGTTACCCTGATGGTGTTTAGTGTTTGTGTGAGTGACACTGAGCACTGTCTCTACATGTTTATTGGTTATTGCTCCTGGAACGGCTGCTATTGATGAACTTCATGTCATCACGTGCCCTTCTGTAATTACGACAGTGATTAACAATCAATTATAAAGTGAAAAGCAGATTTTCTACAGTTTCAGAAGGTTAATATATTAAGTTTATCATTTAAAAATATTAACGACGGTACTGCACCTTACCAAAATATACCGTAAAAACAACAGTTTTAAACTGTTAAATTTACATGTTGTTCTGTAAAGTTGTTTACATTTTTACTGTATTTTTTACATAATTATTTTGGCAACCACAGCTGCCGACCAAACCATTATTATACTGAATCCACAATCCAGTGAAGTTTCCTCTTTTTCTGTCATTTGATTCTGATTATATGGAATGGACAGCACTACATGGGCTACAAAAACATTTTCTGCCTCTCACTGAATCTCACCCTTAAAGGAATACATAGTACATAGATAATCTCTTTGAAGACAGCCCTCCTGACTGTGCTCACCTCCATCAAGAGGGTAGGAGACCTGCAAGCGTTCTCTGTCAGCGAAACCTGCCTGGAGTTCGGTCCGGGCTACTCTCATCTTGAGACCCCGACCGGGCTATGTGCCCAAGGTACCCACGACCCCATTTAGGGACCAGGTGGTGAACCTGCGAGCGCTGCCCCAGGAGGAGGCAGACCCAGCCCTGTCGTTGCTGTGTCCGGTGCCTGCTTTACGCATCTGTTTGGATTGCACGCAGAGCTTTAGTATCTCTGAGCAGCTCTTTGTCTGCTTTGGTGCACGGCGGAAAGGAAGCGCTGTCTCCAAGCAGAGGATTGCCCACTGGCTCATTGATGCTATAGTCTTGGTATATCACGCCCAGGAGGTGCCGCCCCAGGAAGCGCTACGAGCCCATTCTACCAGGGGTGTAGCGGCCTCCTGGGCCCTGGCCAGGGGCGCCTCTCTAACAGACATTTGCAGAGCAGCGGGCTGGGCAACACCCAACACCTTTGCGGGTTCTACAACCTCCGGGTGGAACCGGTTTCGTCCCGGGTAGTGGCACGCAATACAAGTGGATAAGCCCGCGATAGCCGGCCGGGTGTATCGCTTGCACATAGCACCTTTCACCTCCTCTGAGCTGAAGACGTGCACCATTAACTCCCAGTAGTGTTCACAAACTATGTTCCCTGGTTGACTTCCTCCGAGCCGTGTGGCAGTCGAGTTTTCAGAGAGACTCGCTGCCGGCCCAGTACACGTGCTAACTAATAGCCCTGTTCTGGGGTAGGTACTCTGCATGTGGCAGTTCCCTGTAGGCAACCCCATGCGATGTATATCTTCCGCTAATTCATTTCCCTGTTGGCAAACTGCGTCTTCCTTGGGCAGAGGCCCCTCTGCCACAGTCTCCATGTTTGTTGTAACTCCTCCCCCGTTGGGTAGGACCTACCATGAGACTTCTCCACTTGATCGGCAAGACCATGTGACTTATTTTCCACTTAAATATCCCCCCTCTCTCTGGGCGAGGTGTGGTCTCCGCGGTGTCCTCCCCTTGGGAGGGACAGCCCCCGACTACACCTGGTTGGCCCAGTCGGATAATCCGCACAGTTCAGCCAGTTGCGGCGTTTTGTATAGGGACCCTCAGTGTCACTACATTGACACAACGTCGAGTGAGTGACAGATAGGGAACTTCATGGTTACTTGCGTAACCTCCGTTCCCTGATGGAGGGAACGAGACGTTGTGTCCCTCCTGCCACAACGCTGAACTACCCGCTGAAATGGCCGGACCTTATCACCTGAATGAGTGGTTGCATACCAGCTCCTCTTATACCCGTATGTTCGGGGGAGTGGCATGAAAATACCACTCGCCAATTTTCATTGGCCTTTTATTAAAGACCAGAGGTGTCTCGGGCTCCCAAGAGTGACCCCTAGTGTCACTACATCGACACAACGTCTCGTTTCCTCCATCAGGGAACGGAGGTTACGCAAGTAACCATGACGTTTTTTATTTTTAATAAATTTGCAAAGTTATCAAAAATCTGTTTTTTGCTTTGCCATTATGGGGTATGGAGTGTAGATTAATGTGAGAGATTTTTTTAAAGCATTTTAGCGTAAGGCTTTAACATAACAAAATGTGAAAAACATGAAGGGATCTGAATACATTCTGAATGCACTGTATATATACACATACACACACACTGCGGCACCCCAAAGCAAGGAGAAGAATGGGTTGCACCAAAATAAGACCACCAGAAGCAGAGAGAGAGTAATCTTAAAAAAAAAAAAAAAAAAAAAATATATATATATATATATATATATATATATATATATATATATATATATATATATATATACAGGTGCATCTCAATAAATTAGAATGTCGTGGAAAAGTTCATTTATTTCAGTAATTCAACTCAAATTGTGAAACTCGTGTATTAAATAAATTCAATGCACACAGACTGAAGTAGTTTAAGTCTTTGGTTCTTTTAATTGTGATGATTTTGGCTCACATTTAACAAAAACCCACCAATTCACTATCTCAAAAAATTAGAATATGGTGACATGCCAATCAGCTAATCAACTCAAAACACCTGCAAAGGTTTCCTGAGCCTTCAAAATGGTCTCTCAGTTTGGTTCACTAGGCTACACAATCATGGGGAAGACTGCTGATCTGACAGTTGTCCAGAAGACAATCATTGACACCCTTCACAAGGAGGGTAAGCCACAAACATTCATTGCCAAAGAAGCTGGCTGTTCACAGAGTGCTGTATCCAAGCATGTTAACAGAAAGTTGAGTGGAGGGAAAAAGTGTGGAAGAAAAAGATGCACAACCAACCGAGAGAACCGCAGCCTTATGATTGTCAAGCAAAATCGATTCAAGAATTTGGGTGAACTTCACAAGGAATGGACTGAGGCTGGGGTCAAGGCATCAAGAGCCACCACACACAGACATGTCAAGGAATTTGGCTACAGTTGTCGTATTCCTCTTGTCAAGCCACTCCTGAACCACAGACAACGTCAGAGGCGTCTTACCTGGGCTAAGGAGAAGAAGAACTGGACTGTTGCCCAGTGTTCCAAAGTCCTCTTTTCAGATGAGAGCAAGTTTTGTATTTCATTTGGAAACCAAGGTCCTAGAGTCTGGAGGAAGGGTGGAGAAGCTCATAGCCCAAGTTGCTTGAAGTCCAGTGTTAAGTTTCCACAGTCTGTGATGATTTGGGGTGCAATGTCATCTGCTGGTGTTGGTCCATTGTGTTTTTTGAAAACCAAAGTCACTGCACCCGTTTACCAAGAAATTTTGGAGCACTTCAGGCTTCCTTCTGCTGACCAGCTTTTTAAAGATGCTGATTTCATTTTCCAGCAGGATTTGGCACCTGCCCACACTGCCAAAAGCACCAAAAGTTGGTTAAATGACCATGGTGTTGGTGTGCTTGACTGGCCAGCAAACTCACCAGACCTGAACCCCATAGAGAATCTATGGGGTATTGTCAAGAGGAAAATGAGAAACAAGAGACCAAAAAATGCAGATGAGCTGAAGGCCACTGTCAAAGAAACCTGGGCTTCCATACCACCTCAGCAGTGCCACAAACTGATCACCTCCATGCCACGCCGAATTGAGGCAGTAATTAAAGCAAAAGGAGCCCCTACCAAGTACTGAGTACATATACAGTAAATGAACATACTTTCCAGAAGGCCAACAATTCACTAAAAATGTTTTTTTTATTGGTCTTATGATGTATTCTAATTTGAGATAGTGAATTGGTGGGTTTTGTTAAATGTGAGACAAAATCATCACAATTAAAAGAACCAAAGACTTAAACTACTTCAGTCTGTGTGCATTGAATTTATTTAATACACGAGTTTCACAATTTGAGTTGAATTACTGAAATAAATGAACTTTTCCACGACATTCTAATTTATTGAGATGCACCTGTACTGTATATTATTTTTGCATTTTCTACAAAAAACAAAATAAATAAATAATGATTGAAATACTTAAAAAATGCCAAGTGGTGTAACCATTAAGTAAAAGGAATTAAAATATTTTCCTTACACAACTTTAAAAAAAACAATTAAAATTTTTTTTTTATATATTAATTTTTGTTTCATGAATGTAAAGATGTTGTCTTAGGGTTACTCCATTTGACATGAACAAAATGTGCCTTTTCATAAAAATGTCAAAATATCTGATATTTTTTTTAAACTTCACACAGAGTCATGAGGGTCTAAAGGGGTATTCTGCTAGTTGTTGTTGTTGTTGTTGTTGTTGTTATTGTTGTTACACCAGGGGTTTTCAATATGATGATCTTCTTGCTAAGGATCCCTTTTCAAAAAAATAAAAAGACTGCTATATAGTTTCATGTATAAAGATAAATTGTAAACTTTATAAAGACATGTTGTTTGAAAAATAAATAATTGGATTTTGCATTGTCATCTACTAAAGCCAAAAGTAATGATTAAGATATTATCTGAAAAAATTTCCTTTTTTTTAAGTTGACCACAGATCATTTTTTCTACCCACAATTAGAGTAATGTTACATGTGTAAACCTGAAAGAAAACATTTTCAATTCAACAGACATCTACATGAATTCCTTAGAAAACTTAATGGAACTGTAGTTTCAGATCTGATAAATGTTTCTTTCTTGTTAATTTTGTTTACACTCTTCATTGCCACTTTCCCTGGAAGTCCCCAGACACCAGTTTGAACACCCCTGGGTTACACTACCTGACTCTGAGTTCAGAATGGCACACTTCTATACTACTATAACTATTTCTACCATACCTTTATAGGGCATAAATATTAAGAGTAGTATGGTAGTATGCAAATACGAATTCATATTTGAAAAAAAAAAAAAAAAAGTGTTTCTCTGCTTATATTTTTTTTAAGAAATACTAATACCAAATTACTCTAAACTACTCATGCTAATATATATATATATATATATATTTTAAAGAATTTCAGCTTTGAGACTTTTAATTTTTTATTCATTTGTTTAACTCTCTCCAGACAGTTTGACTAGTTATACACAAAATTGTATGTCACTTCATTGACCCATGTATAAATGTTAATTCATCAATGTTACTAATTGGTGTAATGTACAGGTTAAACTCTAGGACTAAATGTTAGGCTTACTATTGGTATATTCCTGAGGAATGGACATTAATAGGGTGGCTCTTAGCACGAGTCTGGTTTAAGTGCTTTTTCTGCAAACATCCTTCCAATGCCAGAATGAGACTGTTTCTAGTTTCAGATGAATACAATCCTAGCATATGACATTTATGTTGCAATAATTTGCATCATCATCATTGCATCAGTTAATAAGGTAATAAGGAACATCTCGGTTACTGTCGTAACGTCTGTTCCCTGATGGAGGGAACGAGACGTTGTGTCGATGTAGTGACACTAGGGGTCAATCTTGAGAACCCGAGACACCTTCAGATCTTTGAGAAAAGGCCAATGAGAATTGGTGAGTAGAATTTGCATGCCACTCCCCCCGACATACGGGTATAAAATGGAGGCTGGAATGTGGATTCATTCAGGTCTTTGCACTGAGGAACCGAGACAAGGTCCCGGCCATTACAGCGGTGTAGTTCAGCCTGTGGCAAGAGGGACACAACGTCTCGTTCCCTCCATCAGGGAATGGAGTTTACGACAGTAACCGAGACATTCCCCTTCTGTCACTCACTCGACATTGTGTCGATGTAGTGACACTAGGGGTCCCTATACGAAATGCCACAATGGCTGAACTGTGTTATGTGAACTGCCAATGCAGGTGTAGGCAAGCTACTGTGAGCGTAGGAACAGATGCACTCGGACTGCACGTAGACTCTCCAGACGCCCCAAAATGTCATGTAATTCTCAACAAACCTGAGGGGGGGAAGGAGACATATCAAGTATGGGAGCAGGCTGCACCAGCCGCAGCCTTTTCTCTCTGTTTTTCTCTCCACAGAAAATTAGATTCGGCTGGGGTCTTTAATACTCACAAAATGCGCCGGGGAAGGTGTTCTTTACCGTTCCTATTCTTTCAGGGGGAAAAGACCTCGCGGAGGCCACACCCTGCCCTGAAGGGGAGGGTAAAAAAGTGGCGAATACGTCATATGGGCCTAAGGCCGCACATGGAAGAGGTGCGGCGGTAGGTCCTGCCTTTCGTAGGGGAGGAGCTCTACAAACACAGTGACCAGGGCAGAGAGGGCTCTGCCAAGGGAGACGCGGGTCTACCGAAAAAGGGAGACCGTACCGTGGAAGATACATCACAGGAGGTTACCGGGGTAACCGAGACCTGTGGAGCACTTACCCCAGTATAGGGCACGTTAGCACACGTACTGGGTCCGACTACAAATTCCTCCGCTGAATTCATGAGCCAGAGGGCTAGGAGGAAGGACATCCAGGGTTCACAGGTCGTGAACACGCATGGGAGAGAAGAGCGCACGGATTCACCTCGTGGAGGGAAAGGCACTATACACAAGCGGTACACCCGGCCAGCTGCCCCACGTAAAGAAACTTACCTGTTCACACCTGAAAGAACATGGGACGAAACTGGCTCAACCTGGAGATTGTAAAATCTCGTGATGGTATTGGTTGATGCCCTGCCCGCTGCTCTACAGATGTCTGCTAGAGAGGTGCCAATGGCCAGTGCCCTCCTTCGGAGTGTGCTCGAACCCGCAACGGGGCAGGCACGGACTGAGTCTAGTAGGCCAAAGCGATGCCGTCCACGATCCAGTGGGCAAGCCTCTGTTGGAGACAGCGTTCTCTTTCCGCTGTCTGCCGAAGCAGACAAAGAGCTGCTCAGAGCGTCTAAAGCTCTGCGTGCGATCCAAGTAAATGCGCAAAGCACGCACCGGACACAGCAACGATAAAGCTGGGTCTGCCTCCTCTGGGGGCAGTGCTTGCAGGCTCACCACCTGATCCCTAAAAGGGGTCGTGGGAACCTTGGGCACATAGCCCGGTCGGGGTCTCAGGATCCCGTGAGAGTGTTCCGGACTGAACTCTAGGCACTCTTCGCTGACAGAGAACGCTTGCAGGTCCCCGACCCTCTTGATGGAAGTGAGTGTGGTCAGGAGGGCTGTCTTCAATGAGACGGCCTTTAACTCGACTGACTCTAGGAGCTCGAACGGGGCTCTCCGTAGGCCTAAAAGGACCATGGAGAGGTCCCATGAGCGAAAGAGGCGCGGCCTAGGAGGGTTCAACATCCTGGTGCCTCTCAGGAACCTGATGATCAGGTCGTGCTTACCAAGAGACTTACCTTCAACAGCATCGTGGTGTGCTGCTACAGCAGCTACATAGACCTTGAGAGTGGATGGGGACAGCCGCCCGTCCAACTTCTCTTGCAGGAAGGAAAGCACTGACCTGACTGCGCACCTCTGAGGGTCTTCACTACGGGAGGAACACCACTTAGCGAAGATACGCCACTTCAGGGAATACAGCTGCCTTGTAGAAGGAGCTCTGTACTGAGTGATCATGTTAACCACTGCGGGCGGTAGACCAGTTAGGCCTTCCGTGTCCCGTCCAGGGAATAAAATGGAGAATCCAGAGGTCTGGGCATGGGTGCCAGAGGGTGCCCTGTCCCTGAGAAAGAAGGTCCTTCCTCAGGGGAATTTGCCAGGGAGGTGCAATCACGAGGGGCTTGAGGTCCGAGAACCAGGTCTGGGTGGGCCAATATGGAGCCATGAGAATGACCTGCTCCTCATCCTCCCTGACCTTGCACAGAACCTGTGCAAGTAGGCTCACTGGGGGGAATGTGTATTTGCGCAGCCCCCGGGGCCAGCTGTGTGCCAGCGCGTCTGTACCGAGGGGAGCTCCCATCAGGGCATACCAGAGCGGGCAGTGGGAGGATTCCCGGGAGGCGAACAGGTCTACCTGTGCCTTGCCAAATCAACTCCAAATCAGCTGGACCACCTGGGGGTGGAGTCTCCACTCTCCCCTGAGCGTCACCTGCCAGGACAGAGCATCTGCTGTGGCGTTGAGGTTGCCAGGGATATGAGTGGCCCGCAGCGACCTGAGTCGCCGCTGACTCCAGAGGAGGAGGTGACGGGCGAGTTGCGACATGCGACGAGAACGTAAACCATCTTGGCAGTTTATATAAGCCACTGTCGTCGTGTTGTCCATCCGGACCAACACGTGCTTGCCCTGGATCAACGGCAATAGCCTCCACAGGACGAGCTGTACTGCCAGCAACTCGAGGCAGTTGATGTGCCAACGCAGGCGAGGTCCTGTCCAGGAGCCAGCGGCTGCATGCCCGTTGCACACGGTGCCCCAGCCTGTCTTGGAGGCATCCGTTGTAACCATGACGCACCTGGACACTTGCTGTATGGGGACTCCAGCCCGCAGGAACGCAAGGTCTGTCCAAGGGCTGAAAAGGCGGCAGCAGGCGGGTGTGAGAGCCACACGGTGTGTGCCGCGGCACCATGCGTACCTCGGAACTCGGGTCTGGAGCCAGTGCTGTAGCGGTCTCATATGCATCAACCTGAGCAGCGTGACTGCTGCTGAGGATGCCATATGCCCCAGGAGCCTCTGAAAGTATTTCAGTGGGACCGACATTTCCTGCTTGGATAAGTTCAGGCAGTTCAGCACCTACTGCGTGCGCTCGCATGTGAGGTGCGCTATCATTGACACTAAGTCTAACTCCATGCTGAGAAAAGAGAGTCTCTGAACTGGGGAGAGCTTGCTCTTTTCCCAGTTGACCCGAAGCCTTAAATGGCTGATGTGTATGAGCACCAGGTACCTGTGTGCACACAGTAACTCTCAAGAGTGCGCTATAATCAGCCAGTCGTCGAGGTAATTGAGTATGCGAACGCCCACTTCCCTTAATGGGGCAAGGGCTGCCTCTGCGACCTTTGTGAGGACGTGAGGGGACAGGGACAAGCCGAAGGGGAGGACCTTGTACTGATATGCCCGACCGTCGAACACGAACCGTAGGAAGGGTCTGTGTCGAGGTAAAATCGAGATGTGAAAGTACGCGTCCTTCAGGTCTCCCGCCGCGAACCAATCTTAATGCTGGATGCAGGTCAAAATGTGCTTTTGGGTCAGCATCTTGAACGGGAGTCTGTGCAAGGCCTGGTTCAGAACTCGTAGGTCCAAGATTGACCGCAACCCACCGCCCTTCTTGGGAACAATGAAGTAAGGGCTGTAAAACCCCTGTCTCACCTCGGCTGGAGGGACAGGCTCTATTGCAACCTTCTGTAGGAGGACCGCAATCTCCGCCCGTAGGACGGCGGCGCTCTCGTCCTTCACTGACGTGAAGAGAATGCCGCGGAACCGGGGTGGGTGCCTGGCGAATTGAATCGCATAGCCGAGTCGGATGGTTCTGGCCAGCCAGCGCGACGGGTTGGAAAGCGATAGCCATGCGTCCAAACTCCGGGCAAGGGGCACTAACGGAAGGATCGCATCCAATGTTCCTGGGGGTGGGGCCTCGTGGCGGGGGGAGCAGGGAGTGCCGCGTCGGGGAGCGGTGCTCCAACTCGAGACAGCCGTGCTGAGGGGACCCTCGAAGCACTTACCTTGCTCCGCACGCCCGGTGTAAGGCGGGCTGGCGACTGAGGAGGAGGGCTTCTCGGGTCGTCCTCGAGACTCGTCACTACCGGCCGTGCCCATAGAAGCCCCTGAATTGAATTCAGCGTCAACCAGGGCGGCCTCATACCCGTAGGTAGAAGGACCAGCGGGGGGGACAGCTGAAGTGGCTTTCCCTCGAAAGAAGGAAAGCTGCGACCGTAACGTTGCCATGGTCTTGTTCTTGCAATGAGAACCATCCACGAACACTTCCTCAACGTGATTTTGGCCCAGGCACGTGAGGCAGTGATCATGACCATCAGAGGCGGAGAGGTAACGACCGCATCCAGGAACTACACAGAGACGGAAGGGCATCTTTAAAAAGACGCGTCTTTAAAAAGACGTTCAACGTCACTGTGCCTGCTCAGTATATATACTCTTTAGAGGAAATAAACTCTTTTAAAGCGCTGTCGAAGCGCCCAGGGGTATAGTCTACAGTGGAGTGCAGAGTGGAGAGAAAGCCGCTGGAATGCTCCATATATCCAACAGCACACGCTTCTGAAGAGGTGAATGGATCAGTAGTAGTATTCAGCTCGCTGAAATACAACCGCTCGGCTCCGAAGAAAAAATCTGAATGAATCCGCATTCCAGCCTCCCTTTTATACCTGTATGTCGGGGGGAGTGGCATGCAAATTCTACTCAACCAATTCTCATTGGTCTTTTCTCAAAGATCTGAAAGTGTCTCAGGCTCTCAAGATCGACATCTAGTGTCACTACATCGACACAACGTCGAGTGAGTGACAGAAGGGGAACTGAACTTTGTCATTGAGATGTTAAATGAATATACAATATTACAATATTGAAAATGGGAGTCTATTGATATATTGGTGCTTTCTGTACCATTACTGCTTGTATAGGTGCTGTACTGTTCCAAATACAAAAATGCGATTCCAAAAAGATTAAAATTGCTTTGTTGTACTCACAGTTGATTTGAAACAGATCCATAGTAGTGTGATTGCTTTAGTAAGAGCTCATTCAATCTCTCAGAAAGAATATGAATGCAATTTATTCTGTGTACAAGACAGCCCGATAGATGTTACGGAAAATACACTGCAGCTATGTCTTTTAAATACTGTAAGCATTTATCTGTGTTGGAGGTTGTGTTGCCATTTCACTCTGAGGGCTTTATTTGCATATTAATATACATTGGTTGCAGTTGTGTCCTAGTGTCTGAAGAGGTGGGCAAAAAAACAAAAAAAACATTACATTTATATAAAATACATACGTATGTAAAATGTGTAAGATTATTTTTTTTTTTCTCCATTAAAAAAAATTATAGTAATTATAAGTCCCACATAAACTTACAAAATATATATCAGGGTAAGTTTCTTGCTGGCATGGTGTAGAGTATACTGCTAAGAACAATGGTATGGTAACTTGATGTTAAATATGTATTTAAATTAATAGGTGTCATTAATGTTCCCTTTATAAGGCAACTATGATAATTGTTAATACATTATTATTACTCTAACTAATAAACAAATTCATAATATGCAATAAACTGTTAAGCATTGTAGCTAATATGAGTGTAGTAATGTTCACCTTAACACATTATCTTGTGTTAACATATATAATCTCCATAAGAATGAATGGTTATTTGTTTTATTTGTGTACTATAATGTGCTTTTCTGTGTATGGTCAAATTGGTTTCTACTTAGAAATATAAATTGAAATGATTTGATATAGACGAGAAAAAGGCAAAACCGTCAGCAGTAAAAGGCAAAAACAAAATAAAAAAAATAAAAAAACTAGCAGAGGTGCAATATGCAGTATTTTCACAAAGTTTAATTGCATAAATTAAATTTAAATGCATATATATTTACGTTTAGCAGGGAAATAAATTTGCAGTGCAAATTATGGTTACTCCAGTGATGCTTGTGCATCAGATGCTGGAAATGTCCTGCCCCTTACCGAAACGGAAAATATTATTGGTTAGCAAACATCCTGCTCCAGCTCCGTGCGTGTTTAGAGAGAATCTCTGCACATAATATATATATATATATATATATATATACATATATATGTATATATTTACTGGTGGCCAAAATTTGGAATAATGTACAGATTTTGCTGTTTCGGAGGGAAATTGGTACTTTAATTCACCAAAGTGGCATTCAACGGATCACAAAGTATAGTCAGGACATTACTGATGTAAAAAACAGCACCATCACTATTTGAAAAAAGTCATTTTTGATCAAATCTAGACAGGCCCCATTTCCAGCAGCCATCACTCCAACACCTTATCCTTGAGTAATCATGCTAAATTGCTAATTTGGTACTAGAAAATCACTTGCCATTATATCAAACACAGCTGAAAGCTATTTGGTTTGTTAAATGGAGCTTAACATTGTATTTGTGTTTATTTTTGAGTTGCCGCAGTATGCAATAGACTGGCATGTCTAAAGATCAATATTAGGTCAAAAATGGCAAAAAAAGAAACGGCTTTCTCTAGAAACTCGTCATTCAGACATTGTTTTGAGGAATGAAGGCTATACAATGCTTGAAGTTGCCAAAAAACTGAAGATTTCATACAAAGGTGTATACTACAATCTTCAAAGACAAAGGACAACTGGCTCTAACAAGGACAGAAAGATGTGGAAGGTCAGATGTACAACTTAACAAGAGAATAAGTTCATCAGAGTCTCTAGTTTGAGAAATAGATGCCTCAAAGCTGTCATTGCTGCACATAATTGTAATAGTAATTTTTCACGTTATTAATGTCCTGACTATACATTGTGATCAGTTGAATGCCACTTTGGTGAATAAAAGTACCAATTTATTTCCATAAGAGCAAAATCTGTACATTATATGTACATTAATATCTGTACTGTACATTGTGTATATATATATATATATATATATATATATATATATATATATATATATATATATATATATATATATACATATATACAATTCATTCAACAGTGCTGCGGCATCTCATTAGTAGACTGAAAAAGTTCCGGGTCAAAAGACTTCTAGTTGTTCTGGCAGCCACATGTATCATCACTTATTTCAGGTGGGCATATGCATAATCCTAAAAAAGATAGGTGGGCACTGGGCATATGCCCTAGACTATGCTACTGATTGGTTGCATCTTTACAGATGAGATTCTAAGGCACATTTGGTGTTGCTTTCTCCTAACCTGATACCTTTTTTCAGATGTTCTTTATATGGAAACTCATGTCAGATTCTAGAGATATATTTGTGTGTGCATGTGCATGGTTGCCAGTTTAAATATTTCATGCTGTTTTCAATATTTATGAAACATAGCAAGAACAGTGTACACTTCCTGCTCTGAATTCCAGCTAAAGCGATTCATGCTAATTTGCTTTTGTTTATGTAATCATTGTTTCTCCAGCTGTTCGTGTCATTCACTGTGTGAATTTATTCTCTATGATTTCACTCAATAACAAAATCTCTGCAGAAGCAATGCACTGTACTTTGCAGAAATCCAAAACATCCTATTGGGCAAAATTCCAAATTATACAAATGAGCTCTGAATAACTGAAATAACAGAAATCAACAATGGAGAAACACTGAATCATATTTCACTTAAGTTAATTTTATGAATGAGTAAGAGAAAAACAACAGTATATTTTTCAGTTTAAAGTAATCAAACTTTATAGGTTCAGAAATAAGCAAAAGAGGAGGAGAAAAGGAGAAACAGACATGCACATATACTAAAACATGTACCAATACAAGTCTAAATTAATATTGCACATCTTTTAGTCTTATGTTGTTCTGGTGCAAATGAATTCACTTTTCTCTTTTCTAGCATCAATAATTCATAGTGCAAGTGCTGTTTCCATCAAATATACATAAAAATAAGCCAGCCTGTCTTGGATTGCTTCCTCCCAGTGAGATCTGGTTTGAGAATGAATGAATGTCTAAAGATGAGAGTAGAAATGTTCAGAACAGCCTGCAATAAATAGAAAAGGCCCTTAGTTCTTCATTCATGCCTTATGGGCCAAATAAAGTCAGATTTGTTGCCCTGGCACATTTGCTCTTGTTCAGGGAAACTATCTTGACACATTTCCCAATAATTACAGGTTGTTGTTAAAAAAATGCAAGTTGACTTTCCAACTCTCTGGATGGCAACTATTATGAGAGTAATTTGTATCGTGTCCTCCAGTCCCTGCCATGCGACAAATAGCTTTGAAATTCTGTTTCGGTACTCCTCCGCATCTCTGCAGCTCTGAGGAGGAAGATCTGAATTTCATTTAGACAAAGATAATGACTATGTATAAGACCAGTTCTGGGCATGAAAGGTGTGATTAACTTTCTAAGCTGGGAGACTGGGCTGAAGGATCTAGCGGAGAGCCAGTGTATTTTAGGGTGTGTTGTTCTGTGTTATTGGTTGAAAAGCACTACTGAGGGCTAGACTTTGTTGTTTGTTCTTGACTCAGTAGAGTCAGCCAGGACTGATGTGAAGGGATTAGCATAGAGATAAACACATGAAAGGATCGATGACTTATTTAGCATAAACCAATCTAGCTATTTCTCGTATGTGTGCTGAGGGTGGTGTGCACTGATTCAATGACACACCCTATGATTAGAAATAAGGAAATGATAGACAGACAGGCAGCCAGCCAGCCAGCCAGCCAGCCAGACAGACAGACAGACAGACAGAGAGATAGATAGATAGATAGATAGATAGATAGATTGTCCCTGAGCATTGGTATGATTAGTATGTTTACAGAAATTCACAAACCAATCCTAATTCAAACATTTAGAGTAATTCATCAAAACTATGCTTACACAAGTATACCACACTTGCCTCAATGCAGCATATGTCATGCACACTGTAGTCAGAGTGACTGCATGCCTCAGGGCAAGGTCTGTGCAATGTAATATTTGACAGAGGCCTGTGTCATACATACATAGAGTCATAGATTTCAAAGTACAACCATCCTATTATTTTCATTCGTGATGTACTGAACATGCATGGATATCTGAGAGAGCAGCAGAGGAAAGAATGTATTGGATATCAGTTCAAAAACCATAAAGAAAAATAGAAAAAAAGAAAAAAAAAATGATAAAGAATGCACGTTACAGTATATATCTGTAGCTGTATCATACAACCTTGCAGGGGGCAAGCTAGAATGAATACATCATGTAAGCGAAGAGCCAAAAATCCAGCTAAAGACATAAGAGTTAATCAACAGATAGTAGATATACCATGAGAAAGTAATAAAAGTAATATAGAAATACAGACTATATAGCCCAAAGGCTGAGAATCACTAACAAGCTTTGTCATACGGCAATAAGTTTAAGGACAAAATACTTTTCTGCTTTCATTAATGTGCAATTGTATTTTCAGTTGCTGATGTTTGTTGTTTTTATATTCTAAATAAACCCTACATATCATCAATCATTCAAAATGTTATTGTAGAGAGAAATGTAGTTTACCCATTTAGTAAAATGGTCATGATTAACTCTAGGTTATTTTGACAGAATACAATTTTAACAAATATTTTCTCTGGAGAGACACTGTCCAGTTGTTGTATGTTTTTAGTATTACATTAAGATACTTAACAACACATGGCTGCATTAGCAAAGATAGCCTTTGGAGATTTAAATGAATATACAGGTGCATCTCAATAAATTAGAATCAGGAAAAAGTGTGGAAGAAAAAGATGCACAACCAACCGAGAGAACCGCAGCCTTATGATTGTCAAGCAAAATCGATTCAAGAATTTGGGTGAACTTCACAAGGAATGGACTGAGGCTGGGGTCAAGGCATCAAGAGCCACCACATACAGACATGTCAAGGAATTTGGCTACAGTTGTCATATTCCTCTTGTCAAGCCACTCCTGAACCACAGACAACGTCAGAGGCGTCTTACCTGGGCTAAGGAGAAGAAGAACTGGACTGTTTCCCAGTGGTCCAAAGTCCTCTTTTCAGATGAGAGCAAGTTTTGTATTTCATTTAGAAACCAAGGTCCTAGAGTCTGGAGGAAGGGTGGAGAAGCTCATAGCCCAGGTTGCTTGAAGTCCAGTGTTAAGTTTCCACAGTCTGTGATGATTTGGGGTGCAATGTCATCTGCTGGTGTTGGTCCATTGTGTTTTTTGAAAACCAAAGTCACTGCACCCGTTTACCAAGAAATTTTGGAGCACTTCAGGCTTCCTTCTGCTGACCAGCTTTTTAAAGATGCTGATTTCATTTTCCAGCAGGATTTGGCACCTGCCCACACTGCCAAAAGCACCAAAAGTTGGTTAAATGACCATGGTGTTGGTGTGCTTGACTGGCCAGCAAACTCACCAGACCTGAACCCCATAGAGAATCTATGGGGTATTGTCAAGAGGAAAATGAGAAACAAGAGACCAAAAAATGCAGATGAGCTGAAGGCCACTGTCAAAGAAACCTGGGCTTCCATACCACCTCAGCAGTGCCACAAACTGATCACCTCCATGCCACGCCGAATTGAGGCAGTAATTAAAGCAAAAGGAGCCCCTACCAAGTATTGAGTACATATACAGTAAATGAACATACTTTCCAGAAGGCCAACAATTCACTAAAAATGTTTTTTTTATTGGTCTTATGATGTATTCTAATTTTTTGAGATAGTGAATTGGTGGGTTTTTGTTAAATGTGAGCCAAAATCATCACAATTAAAAGAACCAAAGACTTAAACTACTTCAGTCTGTGTGCACTGAATTTATTTAATACACGAGTTTCACCATTTGAGTTGAATTACTGAAATAAATGAACTTTTCCACGACATTCTAATTTATTGAGATGCACCTGTATGTCCCACCTGCGTCCCTAGGATTTCAGCTGATCTCCTGGTAGTGCCTGTAGCTAAATCAAGGCAATGTTTAGTACTCATTACATAATGGAATCTCAGAACAGACTCAGTCCAAATGGACTGGGTGATCTTTATGGACTGCTGGTGTAACCAGTCCCACCCGACCCGCTCTGAGTGGGATTTGATCCAACGTCGGCCGACATGGGCTAACAAGGAGGTTAAAGGCTGCAGACTCTTGTGTCAGTCGCTAGTGCACCTCTTGAGGCCAGAGGAGTAAGGTTTACACACACTGCACAGCTATCACGTACCAGCTGGCTCCCGTTACACTGGATCATGCACACACTCTCCTTTCTCCTTTCTCTTCAAGTCTGAATACCAGTATCTTTATAGTATGCACTGAATTCGATAAAGAGCATACTTCTTGACTGTTGATGAAGTAAGTTTTGTAGGAATGCAGATGTGTAGTATGAATGCATTCCAGAATACTACATCCAGCATGTTGGCATTGCCCTTTGACCTATGATGTACTAAAAACAACAATGAAAACTTGGGTGTTGTTAAATAAGTAAGATTTAACCACGAGGGACATCTTTTAATGGTACCTATAGTCGTTACATTTAAAAAGAGCAGATGCAGTATGTCATCTGGGTATTGTTCGCTTACCACAGTGTCATGAATATTGAGTATTCAGGCATCTTACTAATTAGACTTATTGCATACTGTGTTGCAGGGAAATATGTATTTTCAGGCACAAGGTCTGTCAAACCCATCTCAAGGACAGTAGGAGCTTTCTTTGGCATGGCTTCATTCTGGAACAAATTCGACAAAAAATGCTATGTCTGTGGTACAGGGAAGAATTTCTCACATTTTCAAATAAGATTCAAGGTAGAATCTGCCAGGAACAGCTGCTCGTGTCTCAAAACAACATCTTTCAATTGCCGCTGATTCAGCTTTTGTGTGGCAGGGGAGTATTATCTGTGATAAACTATGCATGCAGAACTTGATGGCCTAATGTATTTTGAAAAGTCTAGTATAGGAAATGGGCTTTATGGAAGGATGAAAACATGATCTCACAAATATGTCAAGACAGAATTGCAGCATAGGCAAGGCCTAAAAAGGAAACAAATCACTCTGCAAATACATGACTTTGTAAACCAAGAGACAATGATTTATTCTGGTCTTTACTTTGGTTGTAGAGACACGTTGATTACAGGTTGGAAATAAATACTTAAAAACTAATCTCAAAAAAGATCTTTATGTTTATGTAAGAAAAAAAAATCTTGAAACCTAAAAATGTATCAAAGATTTGGCAGCAGTTATTTTTACACAAGCAGTTGCAGAGACCGTTTTGGAGCATGATGCTATTTTCTTTGACAGTGGATCTCACAGTGAAATTAGAAACAGTAGATTGGCTTTTTTTGTTGTTGTTGCTTAAATCGGCTTGTACGCTTACCGAATTGCGAAACACTGCCCCCACTGGCTATAGCAGTAAGTGTAGTGGGGCGGATGGTCACGTGTAAGCTCCATTTCCCGAGTGTAATGTCCACTTATGGGGTGCCTAAAGCGAGTTGTGAAACAAGTTGTTTTCAGCTGTACAGGCTGTAATACATCCATCCATCCATCTATTATAGCCGCCTATCCTATGCAGGGTCATGGGTAATGCTGGAGCCTATCCCAGCTGTCTTGGGCCGAAGGCAGGGAAACACCCTGGACAGGTGGCCAGTCCATCACAGGGCAACACACGCAGACATACACATTCACATTCACACTCTCACTTTCACCTACACCTACGGGCAATTTAGGGTCTCCAATTAACTTAACCTGCGTGTCTTTTGGACTGTGGGGGAAAATGGAGCACCCAGAGGAAACCCACGCGAACATGGGGAGAACATGCAAACTCCACACAGAAAGGCCCAGTTGAAAGGCCAAATTATGAAAGGCCCTTCTTGCTGTGAGGTGACAGTGCTACTCACTGAACCACTGTGCCACCCCGGCTATAATACAGTGAAGAGGAATTAATATTTTATAAAATGTACCCCCCAACCTAAACCCCTAAACCTAAAAAATGTTATGGTAGAGGTAAAAATGCAACCTCCTAATCACACTCGTCGCTGATTACATGTACACGATTACTTCCTGGTTTCAACGCAGGAGCTGAACCCAGGTTTCTCACACTGATGATGCAACACACTTCCGGTCATGCCACAGGGAAAGGCAACATGCTGGAGCCGGTGCAAAAATGTCTGATAGCAGATATGGCACTTGTCGGTGAGTCGGCATAATTTGGCCGATTCTGGGGTACCGGAACTGTCAGAAACAACATGCCAACTTACCATGTGATCATGTTGTCTTAGAAGAGTCTAAGCAATGTATCAGCTATGTCTCAAATGATAATAACAAGCACAGAAATAACTCTATGCCTTGTTTTTGTTGCTATCCCTGTTCATCCTGTTTTGTCCTACAAAATGTCAAAGTTACTTGGGGTTTTAGTGGGTAATTTCTCTAACTCAGCCTTCACCTCAAAATTGCAAGAAATTCAACCC
Source organism: Myxocyprinus asiaticus (assembly GCF_019703515.2). Taxonomy (NCBI): domain Eukaryota; kingdom Metazoa; phylum Chordata; class Actinopteri; order Cypriniformes; family Catostomidae; genus Myxocyprinus; species Myxocyprinus asiaticus. The sequence continues at coordinate 21,213,869 of NC_059371.1, forward strand.
CTTAAACCACCTTTGACATTTTAAATATCAAAAGGAGTGGTGATGTCATGTGGTTGCAGCTCTGGAAATGTAACAAAAACATACCTAAGGATTTTAAGATGAAAAAAGCAATCAAGCATGCAGTTCTACACACATGCATAAAAATGAATTACATTTGAGAAGCATAAAATTTGTTTTAAAATAGATGCCTCTAATTCTGACCCAAAAGCACTTTGTAGTGCAGATGTATGTCTCAGCTGCATGTATGTATTTTTCTGTGCAGCATTTTTAAGCTTTGTGATGCTTTTTAACATAGACATTGTTTATCCTAAGCTGCATGCAGTGACATCTAAAAGCCCATTTTGAGTTTGAGGAGAGCTGGCAAATAACAACAGATCTGCAATTTGTGAGTATAACTGGTTTTGAACGAGTTTCTAACCTTGCTCACTTTATGCTGTCCTGCAAAATCAGAATCAGCATAAGCTTTATTGCCAAGTATGCTTACACATACAAGGAATTTGTCTTGGTGAAAGGAGCTTCCAGTGCACAACAATACAAAACAGCAACAAGACATAGATAATAATTAAAAATAATTAAAAATGTAATAAAAAATATTTTTTTTTTTAATAGAATAGAAAATAAAGTGTGTATGTATGTATATATATATATATATATATATATACAGTACATACACACATACATATATACACATATACACACAGACACACACATACATACACACATACTTAGTGCAAATCTAAATACAAATCTGTTATATACAGTGCAAGGGAATGTAATGGCAGAAGAGGTTGGATGTGTTGGATAAATATAAAAAGACTAGACTGCGAATTGCACATAATTATTGCTCAATGGGGCAGTTTTAACTGTTCATGAGATGGATAGCCTAAGGGAAAAAACTGTTCCTGTGCCTGACAGTTCTGGTGCTCAGCGCTCTGAAGTGTCGTCCAGAAGGCAACAGTTTAAAAAGGTAGTGGGCAGGGTGAGTGGGGTCCAGAGGGATTTTTCCAGCCTTTTTCCTCACTCTGGAAATGTGTAGTTCTTGAAGGGAGGGCAGGGGGCAACCAATAATCCTCTCAGCAGTCCGAACTGTCCTTTGTAGTCTTCTGATATCCGATTTCGTTGCTGAACCAAACCAGACAGTTGATGAAGTGCAGAGGACAGACTCAGTGACAGCTGAGTAGAACTGTATCAGCAGCACCTGTGTCAATGTGGGTCTCCCACTTCAGGTCCTGTGAGATGGTAGTGCCCAGGAACCTGAATGACTCCACTGCTGCCACATTGCTGTTTAGAGTGGTGAGGGGGGTCAGTGTTGGGGTGTTCCTCCTAAAGTCCACAATCATCTACACCGTTCTGAGCGTGTTCAGCTCCAGGTTGTTTTGACTGCACCAGACAGCCAGCTGTTCAACCTCTCTTCTGTATGCAGACTCATCGTCATCTCGGATGAGGCCGATGACAGTGGTGTCATCTGCAAACTTCAGGAGCTTGACAGAGGGTCCTCGGTGATGCAGTCATTGGTGTAGATGGAGAAGAGTAGTGGGGAGAGCACACATCCCTGGGGGGCACCAGTGCTGATTGTACAGATGCTGAAAGTGAATTTCCCCTGTCTCACAAGCTGCTGCCTGTCCGTCAGAAAGCTGGTAATCCACTGACAGATAGACGTGGGAACAGAGAGTTGGTGTAATTTATTCTGGAGTAGAGCTGGGATGATGGTGTTGAAAGCTGAACTGAAGTCCACAAAAAGGATTCTTGCATATGTCCCTGGTCTGTCCAGATGTTTCAGGATATGATGCAATCCCATGTTGACTACATCATCCACAGACCTGTTTGCTCGATAAGCAAATTGAAGGGGATCTAGAAAGGGTCCAGTGATGTCCTTCAGGTTGGCCAACACCAGTCTCTCAAATGATTTCATGACCACAGACATCAGGGTGACAGGTCTGTAGTCATCAAGTCCTGTGATTTTTGGTTTCTTTGGGACAGGAATGATGATTGAGCGTTTGAAGCAGCATAGGACTTCACACTGCTCCAGTGATCTATTGAAAATCAGTGTGAAGATGGGGGCCAGCTGGTTAGCACAGGATCTAAGACACGTGGGTGAAACACCATCTGGGCCCTGTGCTTTCCTTGTCTTTTTTTTCGGGAGCCATGGCACACCTCCTCTTCACAGATCTTAAGTGCAGGTTGAGTAGCAGGAGGGGGGAGGAGGGGGGTTGCAGGAGGTGTTGGTGTTTGTGTGAAGTGAAGGTCAGAGCAGGTATGGGGTGTGAGATTGGACCTTTCAAATCCATAGTAGAACACATTCAGGTCGTCAGCCAGTTGTTGGTCCACCACAGGGTTGGGGGCAGGAGTCCTGTAATTCGTAAGTTGTTTCATGCCACTCCACACTGATGCAGGGTCGTTAGCTGAAAACTTGTTTTTCAGCTTCTTAGAGTATCTTTTTTAGCCACTCTGATTTCCTTATTCAGAGTGTTCCTGGCCTGATTGTACAAGACTTCAAAATGCTCTTAAGTCCACCCTGGAAAAGTGTTTTGAAAATGGAAGTACGCTGTGATGGGCTTTCAGAATGCAAAATACTCCTCACAGCCAGACAGGAGACTATTGGGAGTTAAATGACTAATGGATAATAAGTTAGTCTAATGGATGCACCTGTCACCTTGATTCTGCTGGCCTTCCTTTCAGATGACAAATTTAAAATTTAATTTTAACATGCACCTAAAGTAAAAAGGCAACATTTATTGTTTGTTACATAATGGTAGTAATAGTGGGCTTTATCATAATAGAAAGAAGACAAAGTCCCATTATCAAAATGTAAGAATGTAAAACACAGAGTGAATATGTGCACTAGGAGTAAAATAGCACCTGTTACAGCACAGTTATTTGCACTCCAATAATCTAGTAGAAACACAACAATTGCAAACAAACTGCACACCTGGTATTGCTGCAGTGGTATGGGGTGTAATGACATTATGAATGAGCATTTTTTTAGTGCGGATGACCCAGCTACGAATCTGCCTTTTGTCACCCTTTTTTTCCATTCTGTTTCCTGTCTCCACTCGTAATATATCCTTTAAAAGGATAGTTCACCCAAAAATGAAAGTTCTCCCAAAATTAACTAACCCTCATGCCATTCCAGATGTGTATGACTTTCTTTCTTCAGCAGAACACAAACAAATATTTTTAGAAGAATACCTCAGCTCTGTTGGTCCATACAATGCAAGTGAATGGTGGCCAGAACTTTGTAGCTCCAAAAAATCACATAAAGGAAACATAAAAGTAATCCACACAACTCCAGTGTTTAAATCTATATCTTTAGAAGCAATATAATAGGTGTGGGTGAGAAACAGAACTATATTTAAGTACTTTTTTACTCTAAGTATTCACTTTCACATTCAAGTGAAACTAAACAGGCACCACATGTGACTTTCACATGTAAAAGTGAAAGTGGAGATTAAGAGTAAAAAAATAAATAATAAAGAAGGACTTGATCTGTTTCTCACCCACACCTGTTATATTGCTTCTGAAGACATGGATTTAACCACTAGAGTCTTATGGAATACTTTTATTTTTCCTTTATGTGACTTTTGGAGCTACAAATGTCTGATCACCATAAGTCTGATACAGTGCTGAGATATTCTCCTAAAAATATTTGTTTGTGTACAGCTGAAGAAAGAAAGTCAAACACATCCGGGATGGCATGAGGGTGAGGAAATGATGAGAGATTATTCATTTTTGGGTGAGTTAACCCTTTAATACTACTTATAATAAATAAGTATAAATTCAGACAAAGGTTGATCGCCTCACAGTGATTTGGCCACGGTGAAAATTGGGGAGTTGAGAGAAAGGTTTGAGCCATGTAAAATTAACCAATGGTTTTACTATAGTAATGTAGTAATTGCAATAGTTAATGCAATAACCATGGTGTTACTACAGTAATATAATGTTAATATATGATTTTACTACAAAAATACCTTGGTGATCCCATGGTTACTGTAGTAAAACCGTGGTTAATTTTTGAAAGGTAAGGTTAGGGTTAGGTTAAAGGGTAGGGGTAGGGGCTGGTGAAGTGTGTCTGTAGGACTCAAATACAATAAATTAAATGACTAAATTAATTAGGGGTGCACATAGTATCTGCCACTATTTGCACGTAGTCCAAGCCTCTACCATATAAATAATGGGGATATATAGATGTAGCACAAAAATACAAAAGCAATCCATCCATTCTAATGTCTGTGACGTTTTTAAAGTCTGCAGCAGTATTTTAATCTGACAGCAGCACTATGGTGGGTCGGAACTGTCACATGTAAACATCTCAAACTCCTCGGCGTCGTTTTTAAAGAGTACAGCTGTATGAGAGGGAGATTGCTATGAGCAGCAGTATATCATCACCAACGCTTTTTAACTGCACTGGTAGATGGTTTTGTAATCCAGCATATCCAGGTCTCCATCATTGAGTACTTACAGATTGTGTTGTTTTTTAAATGCGCAGTGTAGTTTACTGTAACGAGGGTGCGCCCAACATCACTGGACTTCACAACGAGAAGTGCGCAAGAAAGAAGACAAAATAAGGTAAGACGACAGCTTCCACACCTTGCTGAATTTGGAAGTTTTGCTTTGTTTTATGCTTTAGTAACGTTTGAAGAGACATGAAGAGAAAAAGGGTAGGGAAGCATGCTTGTATCGCGCTCATATTCGCTTATTGCTACACTTTAGCTGTAATAAGATAAACGGAATAATTAAATTCCTTTTTTTTTCTGACCACTCTACATAGTTTCGTTCATATGTTTGTTTTCACAACCTTGCTGCTTACCTAAACTGTAGTTTTGGGCATAATTAACGCCTATAATGCCAAAATGCTTCTCGCGCTATTAATGCCCAAAATGCTTACTAGGTAGGTAACACACTAGGTTTTGACAGTTCATATTTAAGCTCGCTGCTATTTGATGGAAGCACATTGTGGATGTCACTCGTGGTGTTACAATAGCAGGTGAATAGGGATGGAGAGTGTATAGGAGGTTAATGTGATTTACTTTCTCGTTTTACTTACAAGGTTGATAACATGACACAAACAATGGGTTTTAGATGCATTTTGTTGATAAATGCTGTGGTGGACCCTGTTTATTAAAGACTGGAACACTTGAATGAGACTACACACAATTATGTATTGTAGTGTACACTGTAAAATGTTTTGTCAGATAACCTAAAGTGTGCTTCACGTGGAAACATATAAATGTAAAAGATTTATTTAAGTATATTTAATACTTAATAATACAAAAAATTAAAATGCGCTCATCATTTACTCACCCTTATGCCAACCCAGATGTGTATGACTTTCTTTCTTCTGCAAAACACAAATTATGATTTTTAGAAGAATATTTCAGCTCTGTATGTCCATACAATACAAGTGAATGGTGACCAGAATTTTGTTGGTCCAAAAAGCACATAAAGGCATCATAAAAGTAATCCATAATCCACTTAAAAATTGTACTGTTTCTCACCCACATCTATCAGGAATTCAAGCCACTCAAGTTGTAGTTAGTGAAATCAAGTGTGAGAGCGTTTACTGAGTTCACAGGATTTACAGGGTTAACACAGTGAGATCAGTGGTTCAGGTGGTACAACACAGAAGAGGAGCATCACAAACTGAAGAGGGATTCACAGGTTTAAAGTCCACAGAGCTGAAGAAGAGGAGTCAGGCAAGGTTGCAGAATAAACAATAAACTGATATCAACGAAGATCTACGAGTAAATACAGAAGGTAAGTAAACACTGCGTGAGAGCAGCGTGGTCAAACTAGAGTCCTTGGTGTGAGACTTGACAATGAAGTGGCTTGAAGATGAGTTATTTATGCAGGCGGTGATGAGCGAGTGAATTGAATGCAGGTGCGGTGAATTAGAAATCGGGTGATGAGGAGCGGAAGGCGTGACAGTACCTCCCCCCACAGGCCACTCCCGAGGACCGTGGAGCTGGCCATTCTGGGTGATCCGTGTGGAAGGTGGAAAGCAGCGAGGGGTCCAGGATGTCATCTCAAGCCAAACAAGACCTTTCTTCTGGGCCGTACCCCTCCCAGTCATCCAGGTACTCCAGATGACCCCTCTGGCACCGGGAGTCCAGGATTTCCTGGCCTCCTTCAGGAGTGGCAGGGGGGTTTCATCACCCCCATCGGGCTCAGTTTGAGAGGGAGAAAGAGGAGGATGGTAAGGTTTTAACAGTGATATGTGAAAAGTTCTAAAGTTCAATTCTATAGTGTGGGGGTAACTGAAGATGATAAGTGATGGGGTTAATTTGCTCTAAAATAATGAAAGGGCCAATAAAATGGGGGCTTTTTACAAGGGAGGTGAAGTCTGATGTCCCTTGTGGAAAGCCAGACCTTCTCTCTGAGTTGGTAGGGTGGTGGGTCAGAATGGCGGACATCGGCCTGGCTCTTCTGTCTCCTTATGGCCTGCTGCAGGTAGATATACGCCTCATCCCAGACCCTCTCACTCGTCTGAACCAGTGGTCAACTGCAGGGATTTCTGAAGGTTCATCTGACCAGGGGAATAAGGGAGGTTGGAAGCCGAGTATGCACTGGAATGGAGTGAGGCTGGTGGTCTGCTGGCGGAGAGAGTTCTGTGCGTACTTGGCCCAGGGAAGGTAGCGGCTCCAGTGGTTCTTGTGGCGATGGCAGTAGGTCCAGAGGAAGCGGCCGATCTCATGGATCTTCCGTTCCATCTGCCCGTTCGTCTGTGAATGGTAACCAGAAGAGAGACTGACCGACACACCCAGAAGTGAAGAGAAAGCCTTCCATACCTTTGAGATGAATTGTGGCCCACGGTCTGACACTATGTCCTTCCGAAGTTCCGGAACAAGTGATGGAACAGAGCCTCGGCGGTTTCGAAGGCAGTTGGTAAGCCCTTCAGTGGTATCAAGCGGCAGGCCATGGAAAAACAGTCTACGACCATGAGGACACAGATGAACCCCTTAGAGGAAGGCAGGTCAGTAATGAAGTCCACTCCTAGGTGGGACCGGGGTCTCTGAGGAACGGACAGAGAAAGAAGCTTTCCGGCTGGAAGGTGTCGGGGAGTTTTGGAGATGGCACACTCGGAGCAGGCTTGGACGAACCGCCGGACATCCCTGGATATATTCGAGGTTCCGATGGTCCGTAACCACTTGGAAAGGGTGCTTGGAGCCCTCCAACCAATGGCACCACTCCTCCAGCGCCAACTTGATGGCAAGAAGCTCTCGATTGCCGATGTCATAATTTTGTGCTGCTGGTGATAGCTTGCGGGAGAAGGCGGCACAGGGATGGAGCTTAGGAGGCTGGCCCTGGCATTGCGACAATACCGCTCCGATGCCGGTAGTGGAGGCATCGACTTCCAAAATAAACGGGAGCTCCGGGTTTGGATGTCGCAGTATGGGAGCGGAGGTGAAGGCCCATTTGAAGGTCTGGAAGGCCTGGGTGGCTTCAGGTGACCAGGGTAATTTTTGTGCTTTTGGTGCAGTAGGGAGGTTAATGGAGCGGCGATGGAGCTGAAGTTCCTGATGAACTGGCCGTAGAAGTTGGCGAACCCGAGGAAGCGCTGGAGTTCCTTGACTGTAGTTGGTGTTGGCCAGGACTGTACCGCTCCGACCTTCCCCTGATCCATCCGAACTCCCTCCAGTCCGATGCAGTAACCCAAGACCTGGACTGAAGGTAAGTGGAAGGCACACTCCTCCGCTTTCAGGTACAGGTTATATTCTCGGAGACGTTGGAGGACTAACTGGACATGCTGTACGTGCTCACCGGGGGATTTGGAGTAAATGAGGATGTCGTCAATGTAGATGATGAGGAATTGATGCAGATAATCATGGAATATCTCATTCATGAATCCCTGGAAGACGGAAGGGGCATTGGCCAATCCATACGGCATCACCAAATATTCATAGTGGCCGGTAGGGTTCACAAATGCAGTTTTCCATTCATCCCCCTCACGGATACATACCAGGTTATAAGCACTGTGAAGATCTAGTTTCGTGTAGATATTGGCTCCTCGTAACATCTCCAGGGCAGCTGGAACCAGGGGTAGAGGGTACTGGAACTTGATTTTGACTTGATTGAGGGCACGATAATCAATACAGGGTCTCAGGCCTCAATCTTTCATGGCGACAAAGAAGAAACTTGAAGCACAAGGTGAAGTAGAAGGGTGAATAAATCCTTGCTTAAGGGCCTCTTCAATGTAATCCTCCATCGCGTATTGCTCGGGCAGCGAGAGGGGATACACTCTTCCTCGTGGAAAGGGGGCCCCAGGAAGCAGGTCTATGGCGCAATCCCATGGACGATGAGGTGGGAGTTGGGCGGCATTGGTCACACTGAAGACGTCCAGGAACTTGCAGTATTCAGGTGGGATGGAGACTGATTCAGGTTTGGACTTTCTATGGTAGTGGCATTGATGTTTGCCTGGAGAGAGGCTGTGGCAGGTGGAGAACTTTGACAATGCGGTAGGGTTAAGCACTCCTGGAAGCACAGAGTAACCCAGGATAAAACTTCTCCGGAGGCCCATAACACTATGGGGGAGTGTTGAAGCAGCCACGGTCTACCCAGGACTATGTTTGAAGTGGAGCCTTCCAATACCAAGGGGGATATGTGTTCCGAGTGACAAGCGGCCATCTTCAGCAGAATTGGACATGTTTGATGGGTGATGACGCCTTTTCCAAGGGGTTTCCCCACTACGGAGTGGATGGGGAGTGCCGAGGAGCAAGGGAAGGTGGTGAGATTGATTGGTTGACAGAGTGTCGAGGAGATGAAGTTGTCAGCGGAGCCCGAGTTGACGAGGGCTTCTAAATTGAGAGACACAGAATTGGCAGAGATGGTGACTGTCGTACACAATGGTGAGTGAACCACTGGTTTGATTTGGGCAGAACAAATCAATTCGCGGAGGACAAACGAGGCAGTCACTCAACAGATGGCAGGAGGCTCCACAGTAAAGGCAGAGTTAGTGCTGGATGCGGCTATGATGCTCTGCTGGGCTGAGGTGTAATGGATCAACCTGCATGGGTTCGTCAATGGGGTCAGGGGCATAAGGAGCAGTTGGGTTTTGTTCTACTGGTGGCGTAGATGGAGTAGTGCTCCCATAGGACTGTAACTGGTAAGCCACCCGGATAGAGAGCTGGATGAAGCGCTTGAACCCCTTAGCATCATCAAAGGAGGCTAATTGCCTCTGGAGAGCCGCGGAAAGCCCCTGGCGATAGGCGAAGAGGAGCGCTGCTTCATTTCACCCGCTGGCAGAAGCGAGGGTGCGGAAGGACATTGGAGCGACGATCCTAATGCAGATGATGTAACTGTTCTCCCACATGAGTACTCCCGGCTGGATGAGAGAACACCTCCCTGAAGTGAGCGACGAAGGCATCGAGGGAGTGAGTGACTGGGCCGTTGTTGTTCCACAGAGAGGTTGCCCATTGCAATGCTCGACCAGTCAGGAGGGAGATGATAAAGGCTATTTTTGGCTAACTATTCCTTTAATCAACCTGCCTATATTAGGCTACAGATCAGAAGCATTTTAAAGTAACAATTCAATGTTAAATTTTCAATGTGTAAGAAAATTATGCTTAAACAGTGAAAAGTCTGCCAGCTATTCACTTGGCGAACAGACACGGTTCTGTTGAACTAAAGTTTGGCCCTTAAATGCACATAGTTTATGTGTATATAAATATTTATAATCTTCAGGGAGAGATTGAGTTCTGGGTGTGAGTGTTTGGCTATTTGTGTGCGGTTCTGTTTGATGCTTTGATTGATATTCTTCTGATCTTGGTCACTGCACACACATCAGAGCTGCCTTCAGCTTGCACTGTCAGTGGTATTTTAAGGGGAAAAAAATAGCTTGCACACTCAAATATCTGCCTTTTCCATTCCCAAAACCACCTCAGCAAAAAGAATGAGGAAAAATTAGAGGGTCTGGGTTGTTTTCCATTTGCTTGTGTATCTGGATGTACATATACTGTGCATAATGTACGTTTTTGCTTGTGTTGCTGCACAGCGTTCATGTTCTGATTCGTTGATACTTGCACTGATGTATTCAGATTTTGCATGTGTTGTTGTGTTGGGCTGGTGGATATGCTTAAACAAACAGAGCCACAGTCTGTTTACAGAACTTGTTGGGGGAATCCACTTACAGATGGACAAAAATGACACACATCATCTGTAAGGCTTGCAAGATGTAGAATATTGGCAAACAAAATACTGCTGATAGGTTTTGTTTTGTGACTACAGGATAGTGTTAATTTCATTAACGAAAACTATGACAAAAAATGTTCGTCAATGACCTTTATTTCCATGACTAAATCGAGACAATGACGAGATGGCACCGACGTCATTAAACACTAACTGTGACTATATCAACATGCAATATTGTTGATGAAAAAAGATTAGACTAAAATGTAGTTTAAAAAACAAAATCTTTACCAAAATCTCTCTTTATTTTCATTGAAAAAAAAGGAGACAAAATATTATAGTCTTTTTTTTTTTCTAAATTACAATCCAAAGATCCTGTTCATTGGATGGCATGAGCAGCATTTTCCATATCAGGACTAAGCAAGCACAGTGAGGAGTACCTTTCAAGTAGTTTACAGAAAGCTAACATTATTTAAATAATAACAGCAACAGTTGGACTTAGGAGAAAGAGAAGATGATATGAAGGCTAACCACAAAGAAATTGAGGTCTTTGTGGTAATGTTAGGTTGTTTTTTTAAGCTATATTAAGACAACTAGTGACAACTATATTAGACAACTTAATAAGTTATATTAAGACAAGGCGGTGGTGTTACATTATGTAGGCTGTGTTTTGTAGCTAAACCAAACTCATTAAACTAATAGGCTAGCAAATTGTTGTGAAGGAGATGAAAATGAGCAGCAAAGATAATGTAGGCTTGAGTATAGACCAATGACTCATGTATTTTGGCATGTATTTGGTGACAATGCTGTGTTTATTTGTCCTTCACATTACCATCAAAATGAATCTGATTTGGCATCAAAATTAATTTGAATATGTTATAAAAACTAATTGCCTACAAAAACATACCTCAAAAAGGGTGTCTGCAGTAATATGCCTGCATAACCTGCATAAAATACTTACTTTGTGAGTATAATACGACCTAGTTTTGATTGTGTAGAGTTTTCTTTTTCTGGATACTCAGGGTTTGTGTTATTAAGTTAAAATCATACCTATGATTTACTTATAGTGCAACACTTGGATTTCTTGATATTGCATCTGTCTAAATGTGACTAAAATATTACTAAATTGTCAACAGTTTTTATTGACTAAAACTAGACTAAAATACTGAGGGTTTTCTTTGACTAAGATAAGACTAAAATGCCCAGACCTTTAGTCAACTAAAATGTAAAAAAAAAAAAAAAAAAAAAAAAAAAAAAAAACAGGATAAGGTTGACTAAATGTGATAAAAACTAACAAGGACATTTGACACAGGACTAAGACTAAGACTAAATTAAAAAAAGGCTTACAAAATTAACACTACTACTGGATCAGCAGAGTGCAACTGGAATTTGTGTAAACAGTTTAAGACAAGGACATGCACATATGCCATCCTCTTGTGGAGCAGAGGATGTTGAGGGCAAGAGTCCTGCTCTCTTGCGCTGATGATCTAGCTGAAGCCCTGGGCTTAGCTGGTTTTCCAGAGGCCACACTTGTTTCTTCTCTCGGGTCATGTGTACTCTTCCTGTGCTCAAGGCACTGGTATTCAGTCCAGATGGGTCCAGAAGAATTTATTATGTCTTCAGATCACCAACGATGTGCTGTCAGTTCTGTAGTTTGCAATGTTTAAATTACTTTTGGCATCTGATGGCATTCATGTTTCTTTGTTGTCATTTGGGGCTGACCATTTATTTAAATGCCACGTCATGAAGTTGCTCATGCTGAAATCATCTCAGGCACTATTTTTCTTGGGGAGCATGATTTCACTGGACTCTTCTCTTTTCCCCACTTTAGCATGTCTTCTGTTCAAAACTAATCATCTATTTCATTAAGGAAATTTTGGAGACTCTCTAATTAGCTCTCTTTATTCCAAGCATTGATGAGTTCCACAGACAAAATATGTGAAGAAAGCAATTTCACTCAGGGTCAGTGTAGATTAGATTTCCACTGGTCTCTATACACTCTCATGGCAAAAAAAATATTTGATTAACATTTAAAAATGTGTCTCTTGCATATTCTGCTTAATACCCGCCCTCAGATATTCATATCCTGCAGAATGTCTAGCAGAACGAAGATGGCCGAACATCTAAATATGTAAGCATTGCAAGAGAGCTTGATTCAGCAGTAAATAATATTGTCAGACACATATTTGAAATGTCCACACTCTTTGTACATTTCAGCCAATAACCTTACCAATTAAAATTGTGGGATGCATCTTGGGTTCTATTTATGTGGTGAGAGTGAATATTACATGGCATAGTGCATCTGTCTCTCTGCCTGTTGCACGCTCAGCTGTGTTCTGATTTAACCCCAACAGCAAAACAATCTTAAACAATGTGGCCCGTCTGAAGTTTCCCCTCACATGATCCTGTATTTTCCAGTGAGTCATACATGAAAAAGTATTTGGACATTATTTGTTCATTTGTGTGATGCTTCTTTGGTCTGTTTGGTTATGAAACTTCTCTTATTTCAAATGGAAAGATGAGCAGTGTAGATATGACTACAGAAATTATGTTTATTTGCTTCTGTTTGTGGGCTAGTCTGGTCCAGTTTGCAGCTAATTCTGCCCACTTTGACTGGAATAAACCAACTGACCGGCATAGGCTATAAAATGACAAATCACAGATCATTTTGTTTTTACCTACCATTAAAGGTGCACTCAGTAATTTTTTTTCTCCATTAAAAAAGTTTAATTCCTAAAGACATGAATTGTAAGTTTGCAATATGTGTAGGAAATTATGACCACTCAGATTAAAATGAAGATTCCAGTCATATCAGTAATTTTCTAAAAGCTGTTTTATTCTACATGGAGAGGGTCCGCACGTGGGGGCTGCCATTTTAAAATCACATGACCAGCCGAATACTACTCGCTAAATCTCAGTAACTGTCCTGTTATTTGACACTTTCACTTATTGATTGCTGACTGTGAATACTAAATTTCTACAATGGTATCTGAAACTGAAAACTATTATTCCCTATCTGTCACTCACTCGACGTTGTGTTGATGTAGTGACACTAGGGGTTGAACTTGGGAGCCCCAATCACCTCTGATATTTGAGAAAAGGCCAATGAGAATTGGTGAGTGGAATTTGCATGCCACTCCCCTGGACATACGGGTATAAAAGGAGATGGCTTGCATCCACTCATTCAGATTTGTTATTCGGAGCTGATCAGTGTAGACCAAATCCACTGGCATTCCATTCACCTCTTAGAGTGTTTGAAGCTGTTGGAGATACGGTGCATTTAGAGTGGGTTCTCCCTCCTCGCACAGATAAGTGCAGAGAACACCCTTGGGTGCTTCAGCAGCCACACTAAAAGAGTATTTTTTTTCTAAAAGAGTAAGCACTGACGGAGAGCATCTTTTTTTTTTTTTTTGGATTCTTCCCCTTTTTCACCCAATTTGGAATGCCCAATTCCCAATGTGCTTTTAAGTCCTCGTGGACGCATAGTTATTCACCTCAGTCCGGGTGGTGGAGGACAAATCCCAGTTGCTTCCGCATCTGAGATCGTCAACCCACGTATCTTATCACGTGGCTTGTTGAGCGCGTTGCCACAGAGACATAGTGTGTGCAGAGGCTTCACGCCATCCACTGTGGCAACCACGCTCAACTCACCACTCACCCCACCGAGAACGAATCACATTATAGCGATTACGAGGAGGTTACCCCATGTGACTCTACCCACCCTAGCAACTGGGCCAGTTTGGTTGCTTAGGAGACCTGGCTGGAGTCACTCAGCACGCCCTGGGATTCGAACTAGCGAACTAGCGAACCCCAGGGGTGGTAGCCAGCGTCTTTACCACTGAGCTATCCAGTTCTCACTGCGAGAACATGACCATGGCGACGTTGCGATTGCGGCTTTCTTTTTTGCATAGAGGGAAAGCCACTCCAGCCGCTCCCCGCCCTGGTCCTTCTGCTTACATGTACAAGGCCATGGCGGCTACCGCTGGGGCCGATTTGGGGGCTTCGCATTTCCACCGGGTGAATCCCCACGGACCTCCCATTCCCCAGCATGCTCGTTTCCACTGGTCGAGTTCATGGATGAGTCAGGTGGCTCACCCCATGTGGCTATTACGCCAATCTGTCACCGCACGTTCAGCCCTTGGATAGACCTTGTATTTCTATGGGCAGGGGTTCCCCTAGAACAAGTGTCCAGGCATGTCGTGTCACAACAGATGTGTCCAAGTCAGGCTGGGGCGCTGTTTGCAATGGACACACAGCCTCGGACTCCTGGACAGGACCTCGACTGTGTTGGCATATCAACTGCCTCGAGTTGCTGGCGGTATTGCTGGCTCTGCGTAGGTTTCGGCCATTTATCCAGGGCAAGCACGTGTTAGTCCGGACAGACAACACACCGATGGTAGCATATATAAATTGCCAAGGCGGTTTACGCTCACGTCGCATGTCGCAACTCGCCCGCCATCTCCTCCTTTGGAGTCAGCAGCGACTGAAGTCATTGCGGGCCACTCACATCCCAGGTGAACTCAATCGCGCAGTGGACGCACTGTGGGTGACAGGTGATGCTCAGAGGAGATTGGAGACTCCACCCCCAGGTGGTTCAGTTTATTTGGAGTCGCAGGTAGACCTGTTTGCTTCCCAAGAATCCTCCCACTGCCCGCTATGGTACTCCCTGACTGAGGCCCTGCTCGGCATGGATGTGTTGGCACACAGCTGGCCCTGGGACCTGTGGAAATATGCGCTTCCCCCAGTGAGCCTGCTTGCACAGACTCTGTGCAAAGTCAGGGAGGACGAAGAACAGGTCGTGTCGGTGGCACCATACTGGCCCACACAGACTTGGTTATCGGAGCTCACGCTCCTCACGACAGCCCCTCCCTGGCGAATTCCCCTGAGGAAGGACCTCCTTTCTCAGGGACGGGGCACGATTTGGCACCCACGCCCAGACATCTGGAACCTCCATGTATGGCTCCTGGACGGGATGTGGAAGACCTAAGTGGGCTACCACCAGTGGTGGTAGACACTATCACTCAGGGGAGCTCTAGGGGAACCCCTGCCCGTAGAAATGCTAGGTCAGTCCAAGGGCTGAAGAGGCGGCGACAGATCGGCGTGAAGACCACGCGATGTGTCCCGTGGCGCCATGCCCATCTCGGGACTAGAGTCTGAAGCCAGTGCTGAAGCGGTCTCATATGCATCAACCCGAGTGGTGCGGTCACCGCTGAGGATGCCATATGCCCCAGGAGCCCCTGAAAAGTGGGACCACTGTCCTCTGTCTGAACGCCTTCAGACAGTTCAGCACTGACTGTGCGCACTCGTTCGTGAGGCCAACTCCAAACTGAGAAAAGAGATGCTCTGAACCGAGGAGAGCTTGCTCTTTTCTCAGTTGACCCGAAGCCCCAGCTGCCTGAGGTGCATGAGCACCAGGTCCCTGTGCGCACATAACACATCCCGAGAGTGAGCTAGGACTAGCCAGTCGTCCAGATAGTTGAGGATGCGGACCCCCACTTCCCTTAGCGGGGCAAGGGCTGCCTATGTGACCTTCGTGAAGACGCGAGGGGACAAGGACAGGCCGAAGGGGAGGACCTTGTACTGGTACGCTCGGACCTTGAAAGCAAACCGCAGGAAGGGTCTGTGTCGAGGTAAAACCAAGACGTGGAAGTATGTGTCCTTCAGGTCTACTGCCGCGAACCAATCTTGATGCCAGACGCTCGCTAGAATGCATTTTTGCGTCAGCATCTTGAACGGGAGTGTGTGCAAAGCACAGTTTAGTACTCGCAGGTCCAAGATTGGCCGCAACCCACCGCCTTCGGTACGATGAAGTAGGGGCTATAAAACCCCTTCTTCATCTCGGCCGGAGGGACTGGCTATATCGTACCCTTCCGTAGAAGGGTAGCGATCTCCGCACACAAGGTAGCGGCATTCTTGCCCTTCACCGAGGTGAAGTGGATGCTGTTGAACCTGGGCGGGCGCTTGGCAAACTGAATCGCGTAGCCGAGTCGGACGGTCCGGTCAGCCATCGAGACGGTTTAGGAAGCGCAAACCACGCTTACGAGCTCCAGGTGAGGGGGACCAAGGGGACAATCTCATCGGATGTATCGGTGGGTGGGGCATCGTGCCAGGGCGGAGCCTGAGGTGCCACGTCGAGAGGGCACGAGCCCCGTGCCGAGTCCAGGGACATCGTAGCACTTACCTGGCTCCTGATACTCACCATAGGATTGGCCGGGGATGGGGGAGGAGGAATATCGTCCCCGCAGTCAGTCGGAACCAACCTGGTGTGTGCGTGTTTGTGCCACAGCTGGGCGCACAGAGGCGGGGGGGCCGCCCCTGGAGCGCCATACCTGCCATAAAGGAACGGTGGCCGGTGGCCCAATCCCGGGTCAGAACTACCCTCCTGCAGTTCTCTTAGCACCTTGGCTTGGTGCACTTGCAGGGAGAGCCATGGTGTGAAGGGCGGAGGTGGCCTGTCCAGCGGCACCTTAGGCCTTAGTCGCCAGAGACGACGTAACCCTATAGGCACTGGACAGGGGTCTCAGGTGGCCCCGCCAGGTGGCGGCGTTTTGCGGGCACAGGTGCACCGCAACCTCCTTATCCACCTGGGGAATCACCAAGTACCCCCTGGCAGCCCCACCATCGAGGGTAGTGAGAGCAGAGAAGCTCAGAGACCGGGTCCAGGCAGTGAAAGGTGCCTGCTACGACCTTGTGGGCTCCTCATGCACCTCCGGGAAGAAAGGGACCAGGGCAGAGCGCAGCTGTGAGCGGCGCTCTGGGCCCAGGAACCAATCGTCAGGCTGCGAGGGTCCAGGGGGGTGGAGGGTTCCACTCCAGCCCAACACACGCAGCCGCCTGGACAAGCATGGCTGCCAGCTGTGTGTCAGGCTGCGACTGTTGAGTATTCAGCATCAGACTGGACAGCCCGCTCTCCGATGCTGCAATCGAGAGCTCATCCACTTCGCGGGTGCCGAAAGGAGATTGCGAACTCGCCCTGAGACGAGCCGGCAGTCTCATCCCAGCAGGGTAGATGAGCGTACTGGGGAATGGGAGGTCTGTGGGGAGTTACCCGGTGGAGTGGCTCCCATTGGGGTCCCCAAATCACCCCCAGTGCTAACCTACACAGCCTTAAACCCGTAGGTAGAAGAACCGAGGCGGGGAGCCGCTGGGGTGGTCTTTCCCTCTAATAAAGGAAAAACCGCGACCGCAACGTTGCCATGGTCACGCTCTCGCAGTGAGAACATGACCCGTCCACAAACGCTGTCTCCGTGTGGGTAGCGCCCAAGCACGTAAGACCACAATCGTGGCCATCGGAAGCGGAGAGGTAACGACCGCAACCAGGAAATACACACAAACGGAGAGGCATCTTTAAAAAGACGCTCTCCGTTAATGCCACTCTTTTAGAAGGGAAAATATACTCTTTTAGTAGGAAGAACATACTCTTTTAGCTGCTGAAGCGCCTAGGGGCGTTCTCTGCACTTCACCAGCGCAAGAGGGGGAGAAGCCACTGTAATGCACCGTAAATCCAACAGCTTTTCGAGGTGAATGGATCGGCAGAGTAATTCAGCTCGCTGAACACAACCGCTTGGCTCCGAAGAGAAAATCTGAATGAGTGGTTGCGAGCTAGCTCCTTTTATACCCGTATGTCTGGGGGAGTGGCATGCAAATTCCACTCGCCAATTCCATTGGCCTTTTTTCAAAATCAGAGGTGTTTGGGGCTCCCAAGAGTGACCCCTAGTGTCACTACATTGACATAATGTCAAGTAAGTGACAGATAGGGAAAGTTTTTTGTTTTTTTTCAGTATACTTAGGCTAGTTCGGAATTGCATACTATACTACTCTTACTATTTCTGCCATTGACTGAAATGGCAGAAGTAGCATGGATAGGATGCAATTCTGAACTCAGCCACAGACTAATCAGAGTTGAGTAGCAGCCAGCCAATCATATTAAATTAGTCATCTGAGGCTGAGACTAGTTGTAGACACGCTTGTATGATGAGGACACATTTGACAGTGTTTTAATCTGTTTAATTCATTTTTCCTTATTGTTCTGGAGCGAAAAGATAGAATTTGGGGGTGGGTTGTATTGTGTCCTCTGGTTTGCAGCCTTTGGACTCCATGCTGAAGCTCAAAGTAAATAATCACTATGTTCATGCTGTGTTTTTCACCAGCACAAGGTTTCTAATATGGATTACAAACTTAAAAGACATTTTGGTGGCAGGGTAAATTGAATGTAGGAAAACAATTTTATGTTTTTTTCCTCCATCTTCACACTGTGCTGTATTCATGTCGGGGTTAATGCAATATGGACTGTGGGTCAAGGAACTGACATTTGCTTTTTGTCCCTGATATGGGGAATGAAGACACCATTACACCGAACAGAGATCAGGAAATAAATGTTGCCCTGGCCTTTTGGAGAGGGATTTGTTGCTAAAAGGTATTTATGACAGACAAAGCTATCCAACACCTTTTAGTGAAATGTCAAAACTTGTTGGCACCCACTTCTCTGAGTTGTGATTATTTGTCCCACATACTGTAAGTCTCATTTAGAAATCACCTTTCAAGATTAAAATAAATAGACACTGAAAAAGAGCTTACATGAAATGCTTTGTGTTTCTCTTTGAGGAATTAATCTTTGAGAAATTATTTATTGATCAGAGTTTAAATCTTTTGTAATGATGTTGGCATTATATCTATCAAAAACAAAATAATGGGTGCTTCGCATTCAAAGTTCCACCTTTGTAGAGATTCTCAATTGTTTGAAGCTGGCTTGGTTTGTCCATGAAATATTCTAGAAGAATAGATTTATTGTATAATGGGAGATTATTTACATTGGAACTCATGTTTATTACTCTTTATTTATTTAATTATTATTATTATTATTTTTTTTTTTTTGAGGCTTTGCTGGTACATAAAACAGTTTCCTTACAATGTTTCTGTAAATGGTTCCTGTAAATGACTCTCTATTTTAGCATTTTATTTTAGCTGAGTACATTTTAATATAATATTGCAATCCTGTTGTTTTTCTTATACAGGTAATATACATATTTATGCTGCAAATTCCACTGATGTATTTCTATGTGAAAGACTGTCATTTTGACACAGAGTCGACAATAATAATGCATACCTGTTGTGATTTGGCATAGCTTTTTCACATTTTTCTTTAATGTCTATCCATTATTTGCTCCTCACTGAAAGGGTTATAACAGGATATGCTGTGATAATTTCAACACACTCTCATGGTGAAATCGTGAGGATTCGTACGACTTTTCTAAATGGCTAATTCATATGATATCATATGACTACACTAATTCCTACGACTTTCACTACAGCCAGTGACATCGCTGGACATCGTTTCTATCTAATACGCAACAATTACTTGCTTCTGTCACACACAACAACTTCCTATCATGTTTACACACTCTACTGATTGGTTAAGTTTAGATAAGGGGTTTGGGTTAGGGCATAATATTAATAAGTATGTCCTTAATGCCTCGTGCCCCGAACTCATGCTTACTTCCGCATTAGACATCCGGGAATTTGCACATGATGAAGTCGTACGAGTTTATGCGAACAACATAGTGCGAGGCCATATGAAATATATGTACAACTTTTCATGAGATTGGGTTGGATAATTTTTTTCACTTCTTTATTTGAATGTTGGTTTGTGTATGTATTTTATGTTAATTAGTTTGTCATTTGGGTGAATGTTGTAGTGATACTACTTTACCATCTTCATATTTATTTATAAACAAATATAAATACATAGCTTCCATCTATTCATAATGATAAATCAAGTTTTATCTCTGACACATCACATACTTCTCCCACAGTCTGATAAATGTATCCATCCTTTGTTGACATAAAAAGTATACAAGGTGTAGTTTTATCCATCACATAAATCCATTGCTGGTCTCTGCATTTGTAGCCATTTCCAAGTCAGCTTTCACAGGAGTTTAAAGCAATAGTCAGGGAGAACACTGGAGAAGAGATCCTGAAGCATTTGCAATTGTATTTTGTTGCATTTAGTTTCCACAAAAGTTTGGCTTTTTGAAAATGACAAAATAATACGTGAGGGTTATGCTTAAAAATAAAGTACACTTACATTCAAGATACATTTTTCTAAAGTCATTTTCTGCAGTTTTCTTGTCTGATGCCATTTATTTTCAGGATATTTAAATATTTTTAATAAGCAACAAAGATGCTGGTTATGAATAGGAATTTTTGTAGTGTAGAGATTTTTTACAGCTCTCAATTACCGATGCACTTAAATATTTTATTCCACTGAAATTGAAAATTTAAGTTTGATTGTTGCCTCAAAGTGGCACCATAGTTACAGTAATAAATTAATTGCACTTTTTCGACCACTTAGAATTTATTTACTGAAAAAGAACATTTAGTTGAAACTGATAACTCAAATCGAGTAGTTAGTAATTAAGAAAAGTTAAATGGATGGAGACAAAGGTGTTGTTATAAAAAAATAAAAATAAATGAAAACTTTTTTTTTTACAGTTTGTTTGGGGGTTTTTTATACACAGAAAAGAAACATAGGCTAATCTGAATATTGACAATGGCCAATACATATTACATATGTGCAAAATGCATCAATTTTGAGCTCAGTTTTTATTTTAACTCAATGTACTTGTGAACATGCATATTAGGGCTTATCTTAGCCTCTGCCCTGTAGATCTGAAACTGGAATATTTGCATAAGATGAGAGTGAGACTTTGCTTGTCTCCCCTTCAGATAAAGGCCCTGTCTGCCGTACAGTGTACTCAGCACTCTGCCATTTTAGCATGCTGTACAGCGATGAGATGTATCTCAGATTTGCATGCTTCATTATAAGACAGCTGGATGAATGGTATGGTGAGGTATTAGTTCTTAACAGCACGGCTCTTCATCAGCACTGACTCTGAGTCAAGATGTAAGCAGGAGCAGATCTGTCACTCTGGATCCTGGATGAGATGCATCAGGCTGCCTGAGGGCTGCAACTAATTGGCTGCTGGATCTCTCCAGAGAGACCTAAAGTGGTAGGCTGGGACATGGAAAGACCTCTTTTGAATTTAAGAACAGTGCACAGCTTTAGATTCCTCTTATTTATTATTCAGGGTGCACAAGTGAATTCAAAATACTGTCTCTTATGATTACATAGTGGATGCATTTAATGAAAATAAGGTTGGAGCCTTGATCAGTCTCTCAGTCTTTAATCTGCAGCATGGACGTACCATTCTGCACTTATCTGGCTGACTGCTTAATGTGGCTGTCCTTATTTTCAGGCCGTTCATCTGAAGCTCTGTATTACAATGATGAATTGTCCTAGAATGCTTGTTTCCTTCCTCTGATAAATGGTGCTTGTGTGTTCAAAGGACCTGACCAACTTTTGTTAGGTGCTTAACATATGGAATGAGGTCCATAAATCAGTTCTTGATAAGATCTCTTTAGATGCTGTTTATATCAGAAATGGAGAAGATTAAAACACATTTACAGTTACAGTAATACTTAATTGCTTGCTCATAGCATAATTTTAAGTCTTTATTTTTTTTAAAGCCTCAATGTGTTGCTTTTTCTGATGGCACTTCAAGCACCAATTACACACCTGATTGTCATGAATTGGTAATTTGAGCAGAAACTAATAACAATCCATACTGCTCTGA
Source organism: Myxocyprinus asiaticus (assembly GCF_019703515.2). Lineage (NCBI taxonomy): Eukaryota > Metazoa > Chordata > Actinopteri > Cypriniformes > Catostomidae > Myxocyprinus > Myxocyprinus asiaticus. The sequence goes on from NC_059371.1 coordinate 21,235,624, forward strand.
TATAACACCAAAAATGAGACAATCATTTGCCTCATAGAGCCAAAAGCTTATTCTAGCTAAGATAGAACTGCATATGGCTGATTGACATTTAAACATTAAAAACGGCAAGAAACTTTAATAGTTGTTTTTCAAAGGTTTTTGAAATACTATAATTTGAAATGAATGTATTTTTAGCTTAATATTTTAAATTTTTAGCAAATTCTGCCATTGTCATGTAGAATTAAAGGTCATACTCTCTCTCTCTCTCTCTCTCTCTCTCTCTCTCTCTCTCTCTCTCTCTCTCTATATATATATATATATATATATATAAAAACATGCAAATTACTTACATATAGTCTAAAGGACACATATCACATAAGAATAAATTAAACCTGGAAGTAAAAATAATGGAAAAATAAAACAGCTATAGTGTGAACAAGAAATGGTTGAACAGCAAGATTTAATGGGTGTTTGTTGGAGAATTTATATTGTGGAAGTATTTGTAATAGATTTTAAAGCATGTTGGGTCATTCAAGCTTAGAATGAAATACTAAAGCCATGGCTTCATTTTGCAGTTTGTTATTTTGACCATCATTAGTAACCAAAATCTTTCAGGAAATTTTTTTTTTAATTAAAAGATATGAAAATACATTTTTAGTTCCATATTTATTCTTTACATAAGTGGTATCATGTGTTAATAACATTAGTTCCATTTTTACATTTATTTCAATTTACCATTTGCAGTATCATTAAATGTGATTCACTTAAAAATCTGAGGAATGGCTCTTACCTTTTATATCGTAACCTAAAAACTATCCCTGTACTTTAAATGTTGATGAGAAACCCTTACAAAATCAACCAAAGTCATTTACTGTTTGATTTGCACACCAACACAATCTATTACAGTCCATTTATTACATTCTTGATAATGAAGTGTGTGGCTCTGAAGCATCTTCATCTGTATTCATAAATTCTAGCAGTGATATGCTGCCAGTCTCAGCGACTTGGCTCATTGCAGTTCCCCACTGTAATTCCATTAGTATAAGCTATGCCATTTTCACTAAAAATCTTCAATTCCTTCCCAGAGAAAACTTAAGTTGGCATTCGTGTCATCTCTGTCTGCAACATTACTAGAGAGAACCAACCTGATTGCCAACTACCATATTATTATTTGAAGTATTTAATTTTCACTTTGCAGATCACTTGTGATCTGTATTCAGTTTTAATTCAGATTCCACATTACGATTTAAAGGTGCACTCAGTAATTTTTTCCACATTAAAAAAGTTTTACTCCTAAAGAAATGAATTGTAATTTTGCAATATGTGTATGAAATCATAACCACACACATGAGATGAAGACTCCAGTCATATCAGTATCCTTATAAAAGCTTTTTTATTCTACATGGAGAGGGTCCCCTCATGGGGGCTGCCTTGTTAGAATCACATGATCAGCCAAATACTACTTGCTTTATCTCAGTAACCGCCCTGTTATTTGACACTTTCATTCATGTATTAAAGTAATCATGGCTGACTGTAAATAGTAAATTTCTGCAGTGGCATCTGAAACTGAAAACTACTGATTTTGATTGAGGTTGCATTGTCCAAGAGTTACTGAGTGCACCTTTAACTGTGATCGTTTTTCAAGTGCTTTGATGTGCCTACTCAGTGTAGCTGGGCTGTTGTGATTTTAAATTAGCTCTATTGAGCTGAAAGTTTTTGATAAAGAAATGAGTCGCTTTAAGGCAAGTCTGTTCACTCTGCAGCTATATTGGTAACACCCCTGTGCAGCTTATTCCTGTCTACTTGAATTGGGAAATACCAAAATTATACAAGATTATGTTGCAATAAAATATTTCAAATCAGGACTCAAATCTGACAACAAATGTTTAATACATTTTGCTTCATTGGCTCAAATCATAAAAAATAAAACAAATCATGAGACTGGTCCAAATGTGCATTTTCAAGTAAACAAACAGACAATGCCTCTGTCTAAAAGGCAACTGGCTTTTTAAGATGGTACTTCCATTCTTACAGCTAATATTGAGTGTTATGATTTCTCCCAATTATTTTTTAATGAGTGGTCCATATTCTCCCTTTATAATTTCTCTGGTTTGATGCAGAGCTAGTGAAGCAAATGTGTTGTCCTTCCCTTAAGGAGCATTAACACATTTAGCCAGAGAGACACTTCTCTTTAAGTGGAAGATCTAGTTTGGCATTTTACTCTGGCAAGCTGGCAAACAGACCATGTTTCTTTTAGGTGATTGCCATTTTAAGAAATTAAATGGCCCATCTAATTGCCAACAAAGCACTCTGCTCTGTTGTTTGGTTTGTATTGTTGGACTAAGGGTTAAGCATGCCAAAGGCTTCATTAATTGAATGGTTTTGTTGGCTGCAGGATGCATGTTGAAATTGATACATGTGAGAAAAGCTTACTTATACAGTATGAGTAACTTAGTCAGCATCGATGTCATCCTCACAGTTTCACAAAATGAAATGTGCAACTTTTATAATGACTACTTTTGAAGAATATTACAATGATACAATGTTTCTCTCCATTTTGATTGCTTTGAGTAATATTAAAATGTTTTGTTTTTACTGCTTAGCTGCTGCCTTCTGTTATAGGAAAACTGATGTCAAAAAATGTAGGACAGTACATGATTTTAATATCCATCAGGAATTGATAGGATAATGAGAAGTGGGCTCTATTTGACAAGCTGTCAGAGGGGAGGGGTTGAAAAATAAGGGCTTGGTGATGTCAACCAAAAAAGAAATCATTTCAGAGGCAGAGGAAGTTAATACATTATGATAAAAGATTAGAAAGACAAGCACTTTTCTTCATTTAGAATAATATGCACCAATGAAACACAGTAAGCCACAGTAAGACCCAGATGTGTAATAATACAGCAGCCTAAATAGGCTCAATTTTGATTTCATGTTGACATTAGAGACACCATAAAAAATGGGTAATTTAATTTTTTTGTAAAAATTGTTATTTTATTTTTATGTATTTTCATTCCCTATCTGTCACTCACTCTACGTTGTGTCAATGTCTAGGGGTCACTCTTGGGAGCCCGAAACACCTCTGGTCTTTGAAAAAAGGCCAATGAAAATTGGCGAGTGGTATTTGCATACCACTCCCCCAAACATACGGGTATAAAAGGAGCCGGTATGCAACCACTCATTCAGATTTTCTCTTCGGAGCCAAACGGTCGATGCTCACTGAGCTGAATCCCCACGGCTGTTCATTCACCTCTGCTGGATCTGACGGAGCATTTCAGCGGCTTCTCCCCCCTCTGCACTGGTGCACTGCAGAGAACGCCCCTGGGTGCTTCGGCAGAAATAAAGGAGTATATTCTAAAAAAAGAGTATATTTCTCTAAAAGAGCGGCACACACAGAACGTCTTTTTAAAGATGCGTCTTTTTAAAGATGCCATTCCGTTTGTATGTTATTCCTGGTTGCGGTCGTTACCTCTCGCATTCTGATGATCACGATCGCAGTCTTTTGTGTCTGAGCGCTACCCACGCGGAGACAGCATTCGTGGATGGATCATGTACTCATTGCGAGAACATGACCATGGCAACGTTGCAGTCGCGGCTTGCCTTCGTAAGAAAGCAAGCCACCCCAGCTGCTCTCCGCCTCGGTCCTTCTACCTATGGGTATGAGGCCAGCGTGGCTAGCACTGGGGGCGATTTGGGGACCCCAGTGTGACCATCTCCGCCGGGTATCCCCCCACGGACCTCCCATTCCCCAGCACGCTCGTCTGCCCCGATCGGGCTTCCGGATGAGTAAGCCGGCTCGTCTCATGACAAGTTCGACCACGAAGGTGATGAGCTCTCGAGCGGGCTCATCCAGTCGGACGTGGAAGTCTCAGCTGGGCTCCCCTCTGCGGGTACGGTCGCCCAGTCACAGGCTGACGTGGAGATGACGGACATGTTTTCCCAGGCAGCTGCGAGCATCAGGCCTGAGTGGAATCCTCCGCTTTCCCCTGAACGCTCGTGGCTCGATGATTGATTCCTGGGCTCGCGGCACCGCTCACAGCCACGCCACGCCCCGCCCCAGTTCCTTAATTCCCGGAAGTGCACGAGGAGCTGACAAGGTCGTGTGAGGCACCTTTAACTGCCCGGTCCCGATCTTTCAGCTCCCCTGCCCGACTACCCTTGATGGTGGGGCGGCCAAGGGCTATTCGTCTATGCCCGCAGAGCACCGCCACCTGGCACGGGCGCCCAAAACTCCTGTCCAAGGCCTGTAAGTTTACGTCATCCCTGACAGCCAAAGCCTACGGTGTCGCTGGACAAGCCGCCTCCGCCCTGCACGCCATGGCTCTCCTGCAAGTCCACCAAGCCAAGGCGCTAAAGGAACTGCACGAGGGTAGTTCTGCCCCGGGATTGATGCAGGAGCTGCGCTCGGTGACCGACCTTGCTCTCCGGGCGATGAAGGTCATGGCGTGGTCTCTCGGGCAGGCGAAGTCCACCTTGGTGGTCCAGGAGCGCCACCTTTGGCTCAACCTGGTCGAGATGGGAGAGGCCGACAAGGCACAGTTCCTTGGACTGTTCTGTGACACCGTTGAGGACTTTTCCCAGCAGTTCTCAGCGGTGAAGCAGCAGACGAAGGCTATCCGGCACATCCTTCCCCGGCGTGGCTCAAGATCCCGCCTGCTCGTCGCCAAGGGCGTCCCCCTGCAGTGAATGCACCGGCTCCGCCGCAGCCCGCCCACTCAGGCTAGGGCCCCCTCTACGAGGCGCCTGTATGCCTTGAAGTGGTGTCTGTTCGCTAAGTGGTGTTCTTCCCGATGCGAAGACCCCCAGAGATGCGCAGTCGGATCGGTGCTTTCCTTTCTGCAGGAGAGGTTGGAAGGGCAGCTGTTCCCCTCAATTGACGCCATAACAATTGCATATCACGCCCAGGACGTGCCGTCCCCGGCAGGGCTATGAGCCCATTCTACCAGGAGTGTGGTGGCCTCCTGGGCCTTGACCAGTGGCACCTCTCTAACAGACATTTGCAGAGCAGCAGGCTGGGCAACACCCAGCACCTTTGCGAGGTTCTACAACCTCCGGGTGGAACCGGTTTCATCCCGTGTAGTGGCAGGCACAAGCAGGTAAGTTCAGGACAGCTGGCCTTGTGTATCGCTTGCGCCTAGCACCTTTCACCTCCCCTGAGCTGAAGACGTGCGCTGTTGACTCCCAGTAGTGTTCACAAACTGTGTTCCCTGGATGATTTCCACCGAGCTCAGTACATGTGCTAACTAAGCCCTGTACTGGGGTAGGTGCTCTGCATGTGTTGGTTCCCCATAGGTAACACCATGCGACGTATATCTTCCGCTAATTTGTTTCCCTGTTGGTAAACTGCATCTTCTTTGGGCGAGGCTCATCTGCCCCAGTCACCATGCTTGTAGAAACTCCTCCCCTGTAGGGTAGGACCTTCCATGGGACTTCTCCACATGACATACTTCCAACAAAGCTCAGCAAGGCCATGTGACATACACTATATTGCCAAAAGTATTCGCTCACCCATCCAAATAATTGAATTCAGGTGTTCCATTCACTTCCATGGCCACAGGTGTATAAAATGAAGCACCTAGGCATGCAGACTGCTTCTACAAACATTTGTGAAAGAATGGGCCGCTCTCAGGAGCTCAGTGAATTCCAGCGTGGTACTGTGATAGGATGCCACCTGTGCAACAAGTCCAGTAGTGAAATTTCCTCGCTACTAAATATTCCACAGTCAACTGTCAGTGGTATTATATCAAAGTGGAAGCGATTGGGAATGACAGCAACTCAGCCACGAAGTGGTAGGCCACGTAAAATGACAGAGTGGGGTCAGTGGATGCTGAGGCGCATAGTGCGCAGAGCTCACCAACTTTCTGCAGAGTCAATTGCTACAGACCTCCAAAGTTCATGTGACCTTCAGATTAGCTCAAGAACAGTGTGTAGAGAGTTTCATGGAATGGATTTCCATGGCCGAGCAGCTGCATCCAAGCCATACATCACCAAGTGCAATGCAAAGCGTCGGATGCAGTGGTGTAAAGCATGCCGCCACTGGACTCTAGAGCAGTGGAGACGCGTTCTCTGGAGTGACGAATCACGCTTCTCCATCTGGCAATCTGATGGACGAGTCTGGGTTTGGCGGTTGCCAGGAGAATGGTACTTGTCTGACTGCATTGTGCCAACTGTGAAGTTTGGTGGAGGGGGGATTATGGTGTGGGGTTGTTTTTCAGGAGCTGGGCTTGGCCCCTTAGTTCCAGTGAAAGGAACTCTGAATGCTTAAGCATACCAAGAGATTTTGGACAATTCCATGCTCCCAACTTTGTGGGAACAGTTTGGGGATGGCCCCTTCCTGTTCCAACATGACTGCACACCAGTGCACAAAGCAAGGTCCATAAAGACATGGATGAGCGAGTTTGGTGTGGAAGAACCTGACTGGCCTGCACAGAGCCCTGACCTCAACCCGATAGAGCACCTTTGGGATGAATTAGAGCGAAGACTGCGAGCCAGGACTTCTCGTCCAACATCAGTGTCTGACCTCACAAATGCGCTTCTGGAAGAATGGTCAAAAATTCCCATAAACACACTCCTAAACCTTGTGGAAAGCCTTCCCAGAAGAGTTGAAGCTGTTATAGCTGCAAAGGGTGGGCTGACGTCATATTAAACCCTATGGATTAAGAATGGGATGTCACTTAAGTTCATATGCGTCTAAAGGCAGATGAGCGAATACTTTTGGCAATATAGTGTATTTCCACTCAAAATACCTGGGCGGTGTGTGGTCTCTGTGGTGTCGTCCCCTTGGGAAGGACACCCCCCTCCCCCGACGTAGACCTGGTGGCCCCATTCGGTTAACAAATTTTCTTTTTAAAAATAAAAAAAAAAAATAAAAGAAAATATTGTCCAGTCTTTAGGAAAATATTTAAAGGGTAATCTGAATGTTTTCCTATGTGTGTGAGTGTGCATAGCTTATTTTCAGAATCAGAATCAGCTTTATTGCCAAGTATGCTTACACATACAAGGAATTTGTCTTGGTGACAGGAGCTTCCAGTGTACAGCAATACAAAAACAATACAAAAACAGAAGCAAGACATAGATAATAATAAAAAATTAAAATAATTATACACATATGTACATACACACACACAGACACACACATACATACATACACACATACACATACATAGTGCAATCTAATACAAATCTTTTGTATTTTGTATATCTGTGTACTTTAATAGACCTACAGTTTATTTGCAACTGCCAAATTGCCATCAGTGTATTTATGAAAGATTACAGGTCATCATCTAATACTAATTTTTTAAGTCATTTTGGATAAAAGTGTTAGTTAAATGAATAAATTTAATTGTAAATGTAATGGCATTGGAGCAGTCATAAGATGAGCAGGTTGCAGATGACATGGGTATATACTTTCATCTTCTTTCAATGGAACTCATCAGAATGCAACAGAAGAACAGACAAAGTCTTTAGAACACTGGAGAAAAATGTTGTCAATTTATTTTGGAAAGGTTCCCAGGCAGAGAAGTCACAGTAGGTGAGAGAAAGCTGTGCAAACAGACCTGCCTTTGGAGAGTGATGGTCTGACTGAAAATAAGATGGACAGACAGTGTCTGCAGCTGACAGATAGCTCCCAGTTAAAGACCCGTCCTCTTGCTCAGCTGAAAAGCCTTCTTTTTTCTGAATGATTTATTGAGGTGACAGTTAGATGAGAGCCGAAGTCTACTGGCAGGCATCAATGATGGACAGTTAAGCATACTATGTCCTCCTTAAAGGAACAGTTCACCCAAAAATGAAAATTCTCTCATTATTCACATACCCTGATGCCATCCCAGATGTGTATGACTGTCTTTCTTCAGCAGAACATAAATAAAGATTTTTAGAAGAAGATAGAGCTCTGTCAGGTTCTTATAATGCAAGTACACGGGTGTCAGCAATTTGATGGTCCAAAAGTCACATTTAGGCAGCATAAAAGTAATCCACATGACTCCAGTCGATCAATGAATGTCTTCTGAAGCAAATCGATACATTTGTGTAAAAAAATAAATCAATAATTAAAACGTTATTTACTTTTAAAAAGTGCTTCCTGCCGAGGGGGTGAGTATGTCGCTTACTACCACCCTTGAAGTTCGAATCCCAGGGCATGCTGAGTGACTCCAGCCAGGTCTCCTAAGCAACCAAATTGGTCTGGTTGCTAGGGAGGGTAGAGTCACATGGCGTAACCTCCTTTTGGTCACTATAATGTGGTTCGCTGTTGGTGGGGCACGTGGTGAGTTGTGCGTGGATGCTGTGGTGGATGGCGTGAAGCCTCCACATGCGCTATGTCTCCACGGTAACGCGCTCAAAAAGCCAGGTGATAAGATGCGTGGGTTGACGGTCTCAGACATGGAGGCAACTGAGATTCGTCCTCCGGCACCCGGATTGAGGAGAGTCACTATGCCACCATGAGGACTTAGAGTTCATTGGGAATTGGGCATTCCAAATTGTAAAAAAAAAAAAAAAAGTGCTTCCTGCCAGCAGTTGATGCATTATGTAGCTGTTGCGTGACGTAAGCGGGTCTGTGAGTTCACGCAAGAATTCGGAAGCAGCACTTATTTACAACAGAAGAATGAACGTCATGCGAGAGTTCGGCCATTTAAACAGCATCAGAGCCCTGGATGAAGCGGCGATTTAAAATTAATAACGTTTTAATTATTGACTTGTTTCTTACATACACCTATCTATTCACAAGACAAGGCATTAATTGATCAACTGGAGACTTTTATGATTCCTAAATGTGACTTTTATACTGCCTAAATGTGACTTTTGTACCATCAAAATGCTGGCACCCATTTACTTGCATTATAAGAATGGGACAGAGCTCTATCTTCTTCTAAAAATCTTCATTTGTGTTCTGCAGAAGAAAGAAAGTCATACACATCTGGGATGGCATCAGGGTAAGTGATTAATGAGAGAATTGTCATTTTTGGGTGAACTACTCTTTTGAGATGTACTCTCTCCGCTCCTTGCATACGCACTTTCTCTGTTTTTTCTCCATGTCTGGCTTCTTCCTCCCTCTGCTGGCAGACTTATTTCTCATCTCTCTTTGTTTAGGTTATGCACATTTAAGAAGCCAGAGCAATTTTGTGATCTTTTAAAGAAGTACTTAGAAAGAATTCAGAATTTATTATGAGCATATTGGGATATGATTCAAGATTGTTTTAAAGGGGTAGTTCACTCAAAAATGTAAATGTTATGTTAACAGTAACACCTCAGTTGAATGTGTCCCAAATATGATGTTTTTCCCTCATGTGTGACAGATCTGGTTTTTAAAGGGATAGTTCACCCAAAAACATCTTGGTTACTGTCTAACTTCCGTTCCCTGATGGAGGGAATGAGACGTTGTGTCGATGTAGTGACACTAGGGGTTGCTCTTGGGAGCCCCGAACACCTCTGATCTTTGAGAAAAGGCCAATGGGAATTGGCGAGTGGAATTTGCATGCCAATCCCCCAGACATACGGGTATAAAAGGAGCTGGCTCGCAACCACTCATTCAGGTTTTGCGCTGAGGAGCCGAGACAGGGTCCCAGCCATTTCAGTGGGTAGCTCAGCGTTGTGGCAAAGGGACACAACGTCTCGTTCCCTCCATCAGGGAATGGAGGTTATGACAGTAACCAAGATGTTCCCTATTTGTCACTCACTTGACGTTGTGTCAATGTAGTGACACTAGGGGTCCCTATACGAAATGCCACAACTAGCTGAACTATGTTATGTGGACTGGCAGTGTGAGATGGGCAGACCACTGCGTGCCTCGTAGCCAGCACACCTGGCCTTCACTTAACCTCCCCCAATGCTCCTACGAGCATCGTACGGTCCCCTGCACCTCGGGGACAAGTTGATTGTCCAAAAAATGGCGACAGGCTACCCCAGCCATGGCCTCTTCACCTCCTTTTTCTCCCCAAAAAAGTGTCTGCGTTGGGGAGGTGTCACTCCCAAGGGGAAGACACCGCAGAGACCACACCCTGCCCAAAGGGGAGGTAATGTGTGTAAATATGTCACATGGTCTTACCGAGTTTTGTCGGCAGTGTCGCATGTGGAGAAGTCCCCATGGTAGGTCCTACCCAGAGGGGACAGAGCTCTACAAACATGGTGACTGGTGGCAGAGGGGACTCTGCCCAAGGAAGATGCGGGTTTACCAACGGGGAAACCGTCTTGCGAAAGATACATCACACGGGGTTACAGACAGGTAACCAGCACATGTGGAGCACCTACTGCAGTACAGGGCCTATTAGCACACGTACTGGGCTGGCATCGAGTTTTTCCGCGAACTCGCCTGCCACAGGGCTAAGGAGGAAGGACATTCAGGGTCCACGGTCTCGTGAACACGGCTGGGGGGTAAAAGCGCACGTCTCCCCCACCAGGAGGGGAAAGGCGCTATACGCAAGCGGTACACCAGACTAGTTGTCCCGCCAAATTACCTGTTCGTACCTGACAACACATGGGACGAACTGGCTCAACCCGGAGATTGAGGAACCTCGCGAAGGTATTGGGTGTTGCCCAGCCCGCTGCTCTACCGATGTCTTCCAAAGAGGCGCCAGTGGTCAGGGCCCAGGAGGCCGCCACACACCTGGTGGTATGCCAAAGCGATGCCGTCAACGACCCAGTGGGCGATCCTCTGTTTGGAGACAGCGCTCCCTTTCCACTGTCCTCCAAAGCAGACAAAGAGCTGCTCAGAGCCTCTAAAGCTCTGCGTGCGATCCAAGTTGATGCACAAAGCACGCACCGGACACAGCAACAAAAGGGCTGGGTCTGCCTCCTCCTGGGGCAGCTTCGCTTGCATGTTCACCACCTGATCCCTAAATGGGTTTGTGGGAACCTTGAGCATATAACTCGGTCAGGGCCTCAGGACCATGTGAGAGTATTCCAGACCGAACTCCAGGCACGTGTCGCTGACAGAGAACGCCTGCAGGTCCCCTACCCTCTTGATGGACGTGAGCTCAGTCAGGAGGGCAGACTTCAAGAGACTGCCTTTAGCTCAACTGACTCCAGGGCTCAAATGGGGCTCCCCACAGGACCATGGAGAGATCCCATGAGGGAATGAGGCGCAGTCTGGGAGGATTCAACCTCCTCGCGCTTCTAAGGAACCTGATGATCAGGTCGTGCTTCCCTAAATACTTACCGTCAACTGCATTGTGGTGCGCTGCCATAGCGGCCACGTACACCCTCAAGGTCGGGGGGACAGCCGCCCCACCAGCCTCTCCTGCAGGAAGGAAAGCACCGACCCAACTGCGCATCTCTGGGGGTCTTTGCGTCGGGAAGAACACCACTTAGTGAACAGACACCACTGCAAGGCATATAGGCACCTTGTAGAGGGAGCCCTAGCCTGAGTGATCGTGTCTACCACCGCGGGTGGTAGGCCACTTAGGTCTTCCGCATCCCATCCAAGGGCCAGACATGAACATTCCAGAGGTCTGATCGCGGGTGCCAGATGGTGCCCCAGCCACTATGATGACCTGCTTCTCGTCCTCCCTGACCTTGCACAGGGACTCCTGCCCACAAGAATGCAAGGCCCGTCCAAGGGCTGAACAGGTAGTGGCAGATCGGCGTGATGACCACGCGATGTGTGCCACGGTGCCATGCCCACCTCATGACTCGAGTCTGACGCCAGTGCTGAAGCGGTCTCATATGCATCGACCCATGCGGCGTGACCGCCGTCGAGGACGTCATATGCCCAAGGAGCCTATGAAAATGCTTGAGTGGGACCGCCGTGCTATGCCTGAACAACTTCAGGCAGTTCAGCACTGAGAAACTGAGACGTTGAAGTATGCGTCCTTCAGGTCTCCCGCCGCGAACCAGTCCTGATGCCGGACGCTCGCTAAAATGCGTTTCCGCATCAGCATCTTGAACGGGAGTCTGTGCAAGGCCCGGTTCAGAACTCACAGATCCGGGATTGGCCGCAACCCACTTCCTTTCCTTGGTACGATGAAGTAGGGGCTGTAGAACCCCTTCTTCATCTCGTCTGGAGGGACAGGCTCTACCATGTCCTTCCGCAGAAGGGATGCGATCTCCGCAGGGAGGGCAGCGGCATTCTCGCCCTGCATTTGAGGTAAAATGGATGCCGCTGAACCCAGGCGGGTGCCTGGAGTACTGAATCGCATAGCCGAGTCGTACGGTCCCGGTCAGCCATCGCAAGGGTTTGGGGAGCGCAAGCCATGCCCCCAAGCTCCGGGCAAGGGGGACCAAGGAGACAATTGCATCGGACGTACCGGCGGGTGGGGCCTCGTGGGGGGGGTGGAGCCAGAGGCGCCACGTTGAGGGGGCTCGGACCCCGAACTCGTCCCAGGACATCAAAGCACTTACCTGGCTCCGGGTACCCACCATAGGGCTAGTCAGCAACAGGGGAGGAGGGAACCGTCCTCGTAATCCATCACAACTGCTGGGTTGTGCTGCAGCTGGGTGTGCAGCGGCGGGGGGCCCGCCTCTGCAGCGTTGTGTCTGCCATAAATGTGCGGTGTCCGGCAATCACAATAATGATGGCCTTAAACACCAGGTGTGTGACCCAGGATGGGTCACCCATCTCAGAGGCGGCTAGAAGCCTTCCTCGGGTTCTTGGTGGCGGGCCGTGAGACGGGGGCATCTGCTTCCTGCGGCGATGAGCAGACGGGGCAGGATATGCTGAATAGCCTTCGTCTGCTTAACTGCTGAGAACTACTGGGCAAAGTCCTCGACGGTGTCACCGAATAGGCCGACCTGGGAGATGGGGGCGTCAAGGAACCGTACCTTGTCAGCCTTCCACATCTCGACCAAGTTGAGCCATAGGTGGCTCTCCTGGACCACCAGGGTGGACATCGCCTGCCCGAGAGTCCGCGCCGTTACCTTCGTTGCCTGGAGGGCGAGATTGGTCACCGAGCGCAGCTCCTGCATCAATTCCGGGTCAGAACTACCCTCGTGCATTTCGTAGTGCCTTGGCTTGGTGCACCTGCAGGAGAGCCATGGCGTGCAGGGCGGAGGTGGCCTGTCCAGCAGCACTGTAGGTCTTAGTCGCCTTAGACGACGTAAACCTACAGGCGCTGGACAGGAGTCTCGGGCGGTTACCCCATGTGGCGGCGTTTTGCGGGCACAGATGCACTGCAACCGCCTTATCCACCTGGGGAATCGTCGAGTACCCCCTGGCAGCCCCACCGTCAAGGGTAATGAGAGCGGAGGAGCTCAGAGACCGGGTCCGGGCAGTGAAAGGTGCCCGCCACGACCTTGTGAGCTCCTCATGCACCTCCGGGAAGAAAGGGACTGGGGCGGGGTGTGGCCGTGAGCGGCGCTTCGAGCCCAGGAACCAATCGTCAAGCCGCGAGTGTTCAGGGAGGAGTTGAGGGTTCCACTCCAGCCCGACACTCGCAGCCGCCCGGGCAAGCATGGCCACCAGCTCCATGTCGGCCTGCGATTGGGCGACCACACCCGAAGGTGGGAGCCCAGTTGAGTTCTCAGCATCAGACTGCACCAGCCCGCTCTCCGATGCTGCAATCAAGAGCTCATCCACTTTGCATGCGCCAAATGAGATCATGAACTCGCCCTGAGACGAGCCAGTGGTCTCACCCCAGAATGAGCGTACTGGGGAATGGGAGGTCCGTGGGGAGTTACCCGGCAGAGCGGCTCCCATTGGGGTCCCCAAATCACCCCCAGTGCTAACGGACACGGCCTCAAACCCGTAGGTAGAAGGACCGAGACGGGGAGCCACAGGAGTGGCTCCCTCTAATGACGAAAAGCCATGACTGCAACGTTGCCATGGTCATTTTCTCGCAGTGTCTCCGCGTGGGCAGTGCCCAAAGACGTAAGACAGCGATCGTGGCCATCGGAAGTGGAGAGGTAACGACCGCAACCAGGAAATAAACACAGACGGAAAGTCATCTTTAAAAAGACGCTCTCTGTCAGTGCCACTCTTTTAGTTGGGTAAATATACTCTTTTATTGCAAGAATATATACACTTTTAGACTGTCAAAGTGCCCAGGGGCGTTCTCTGCACTCCACCGGTGCATGAGGGGGAGAAACCGCTGTAATGCACCGTAAATCCAACAGCTTTTGAGGTGAATAGATCGGCAGAATAATTCAGCTCACTGAATACAACCGTTTGGCTCCGAAGAGAAAATCTGAATGAGTGGTTGCGAGCCAGCTCCTTTTATACCCTTATGTCCGGGGGAGTGGCATGCAAATTCCACTCGCCAATTCCCATTGGCCTTTTCTCAAAGATCAGAGGTGTTTGGGGCTCCCAAGGGCGACCCCTAGTGTCACTACATCGACACAACGTCGAGTGAGTGACAGATAGGGAATTGCAGTTCCACCGCACTCTATACGCAGATTACGCTATTCTGTGCAATGTCTACATTTTCATGTCAACTCATCTTCAGGATGTCCATCAAAAGTGCACTGTCCCTTTAATTTAGTGTGAGCAGCACAGCAAACTTCTGCTGCACTGCAGCTTCTGTGTTGCTTCTGCCTTGCTGCTTATGCTTCCGATGTAAATACACTAACTTGTTAACATGAGCGGCGGAAAAAAAATACGCTCTACTTCTACCCTGCTTCGACATGCAGTGTAAAATATGCATAAGTGTTGAAGTATGCAAGTTGAAACACAGCCATTGTGTTTGTGTGTGAAGGTATCAGTTGATAAAAGAAAAAGAGATACACAGTTGTATTTGATTTACCTTATGTATTTGACACAGGATATAAATGTTTTTAAGTTGTTTGGTGATATAAGTGTGTGTTGCAGTTTTTTGGAGTGTACCTTATGGCAGTCTTGAACAACTGCCCCTTTCTGTACATGCATCTGCTGTAATATTCAGACTGCAGTACTGTACTGAGCTCCTGTGAAAGAGCACAGTGTGCAGGAGTCCACGGCTGCTTTCCTCCCTGGGACATGGGGTCATGTGGACACCTCTAAACACCTTCCCGTCAAACATCCACTTTCAACCCTCTTTAAACATCAAGCCTGTGACTGTCTGTGAAAAGTCGTTCTGTTTATTATTTTTTTCTTTGAAATGAGACCCTACCACATAAAGGAGCTTTTTATTAGTAAAGTATGGAAGGAAATATTCTTGTTTTAACATAACTAGTGCCAGTTTGATAGAAAAAAATATAATGCAGCTAGTTTGTTCCTTCACATTTTCAACACAATTACCCATTATTGTAAATACTGAATTTAAAATCATCTCTCCACCATTTGAAATTTTGTCTGGTCTTTTTCTATTTCATATGCTTTGGCCATAAGCAAGGTGTTTATCATGAGACAGTGTAAATGTTATGTTGTAATTAACCCTCCCTGTTTGAAGGGATGTAGAAATCAAGCAGAGCGTTTTAACGCCTCAGGATCAACAACCCATAAACAACCACATGACTGTCTACACTTTTTTCATTTTTAGCTGAAAGCAGATCTTTGATGGACTTTTTACAGTTTCTCTGTTATGACGATAGTTTTAGCCTTGACTACAGCCTATGAATTTTCATTTTGACTCTAGCTTTTGTTTGCACCAACATGCTATAAGTTCAAAGCTCATATTAGTCTCTTGGTCTCACTATTGAAAATGTCATTTGCTCAGGTGCTGTGACGGATATAATGGTTTATTGGCTTGCTTGTGAATGAGACCTGCCACATTAATTTGTTTGAGATGTGACTGATATGGCCTTAGTTTGGCCCTAAACAATAAGCATTTTCTCTGGAATATCTGGGTCTGTCTAAAGCCACAGTTTATTCCCTTAGAGCAAACGTCTTGCTGCTGAGAGCAGTCATCAATGTCAATGAGGACATTGTTGAGTGGTGTTATTCACCACATCATAAATACGAAGAAATCATAGGGCCTATATAAAAAATGTCAAAATTCCACAAAGCAGAAAAACATATTGGTGAGTACACTAGAACATTTCACTATATATTACATATGACATCTTTCTCAAAAATTAGTGAGACAGCCAGCACTTATGGATTGTAACAGTATAAGGATTGGCAAGGAGGAGGTGGGAACCGGATGAACAGTAAACATAAACTTTAATGGTAAACTTAAAACCAACATAAACAAACGAGCAACGCGGCCACGTGCATCTCTCTCTCTAACCGGCATCTCCGTCTGCCCCTTTATCTCGCTCTCCTGCTGATCAGCTGGTTCAGCGCTGGCCGTGCTCCATCACGGCCCGGCAACTCCCTCCTCCTCATCACACTCCTCCCCCACCCGATTCAGTCCGGGGCACCACCGGTCTGACTGTGGCCATTCTGTCAGCCGGATTCTGCGAACCTGGGGGAGAGATGAGGGGAGGCGTGAGGAGAGGGAAATGGCGAGCAGAGACACAGAGAGAGAGAGAGAGAGAGAGAGAGAGAGAGAGAGAGAAGGGAGAGAAGAACTTGCTCGCTGGTCCCGGACGCGCTGTCGCCCGGTCCTCAACCTCTCCTCCGCCCTCTGGCGGATACCAGCTCGTGCCTCCCCCGGCGGATGGTAGCGAGTCCTCTGGCCCCTGGCGGACGGAACCCTCCTCCCCTTCTCGGCAGATGGCTGCAGCTCCTCAGGCACTCGGCGGCCGGCAGCAACCCCTCCATCCCCAGGCAGACGGCCGCGGCTGCTCCCCTGGCAGATGGCAGCGGCAAGGTCTCCGCAACAGCGCATCCCTCCTCCCTCCCGGGTTTCAGCACCACCGTAACAGTTCAAGGACGGGCGAGGAGGAGGCGGGAACCGGCTGAACAGTAAACATAAACTTTAATGGTAAACTTAAAACCAACATAAACAAACATGCACCATGGCTGCATGCATCTCTCTCTCTAACCAGCATCTCTGGCCACCCCTTTATCACGCTTTCCCGTTGATCAGCTGATTCAGTGCCGGCAGTACTCCATCACGGCCCGGCCATGCCCTCCTCCTCGTCACATGGGTCCACGTGGTGGTTCACATTAACACGGGAAGTCAGGTTTACACAAATGCTGCTATTTAAAAATGACTAGTGGGCTATTTTACACTGCCATGTAAAATAAGCGAGCCTGCACAAAAACAATTTGTGCCAATTTGTATATTGGTTTATAGCCTGCTTACAAGTTACATTTAAATGGCTTTAAATTATATAACGTATTTTTATGATTTTGACTACCATTTAAGTTAAGCCATTTTTTTTCTTCATTATTTTGAAATCTGGGATCGAATAGAGTAACCAAATTGATTTGCTTTTGAGTCCAAGGGGGATTGGATTCTACAGGAGTATGGAATACAAACATGAAATCGGTGAATGGTAATTCTAATTTGACAAGCACCCACTTACCTGCTTTTTAGCAAATCAATTAAGATTACTGGGCAAACTACACAATAATCACCTAATGATTATTCATGAGACAGACTGATTGAGGTTGTAATGCCACCCCCCCATCCACACTGTTCAGACCATTCGTATGCCCCAAGTAATCATTTTATCAGACGTGCTGTCATAAACCTGGATTACACGCATGAGTCAGCTGTTTTGAAGCTCTTGTCTGTGTGGTTTCAGCCCACGGTTGAATGTGTCGGACCGTCTGGGTCTGAGCGCAGCACGTCAAGGCCAATAAGGCTGATAGGAAGGACTGTCTGTGTAAAGATCTGAGCTCTTACATTCTTCTGGGAGCTTGTGTGCCATCCACTCCTAAAAAAAAGGACAAAACATGTACCAGAGAGTGAAGAAGAAAAGGCTAAACTGCTTAGAACCAGATAAGACCAGAAGCTCAACCATAAGGCAGAACTACTGTATTGAAATTCAGTTAGACCTTTACTGTTTACTTATGAAAGAGAGCTAACTGCCAGACCTAATGTGCAAGTTGAAAGCAAGTCACTCAATGACTGACCTACTGATATACTTTGCCTTTGACTGTGTCCAAATTTATTATTCATGCTCACAACTGAGGAGTAAAATGCAAAGGTAAAACTAAAGTGACTTTGAAAAGTGACTTTTAAAATGGTTTTAATGGTTTTTTGACAACCATCTTGTTTGAACAGTTGTTTTTTAGGAGACGTGATCCATTAAAGCAGCTCAGGGAAGTTTTCTTTTGCTTAAAGTTGAAGTGTGTAATTTTTTTAGATGTCAAAATACTGGACTTTCTCCTTTCCCAGGTATTCCAGGTTTTTTAGAGCTCCTTCAACTCTACCAGCGGTGTGAGTTTGGGGCGAGACTATCTGTTTGTTTGATTAATGGTAGAAGCATGGTATTGATGCATATTCATTCAATATATTGTGATGTACCATGATGTCATAATTTAATCTTGACGGAAAATGTGCGAGAGTTAATCTGCAGGTTCAGATTCAATTGCTGTTGTGACTCATAGCAGTTTTGAGCGCACCTAGACTCCAGTCTAGGAGTTTGTGCTTATTTAGATTACCTGCTGATTCACTGAACTGTAGAACATGATATAAATGCACAATTAGATCAGTAAAAATATTTAAACAGGGCTCTAAAATATCTATAAGATATTGCTAGAAAAAGTATTTTCATATATCAATATATGATTGTATTGGCACAGCCCTAACTTTAATGCTTATGGTTAAATCTTAAAAAAAAAAAAAAAAAAAAAATTCAGTGCCTTTATAGTGTAACTTTAAAGGGATAGCTCACCCTAAAATGAAAATCCTCTCATTATTTACTCACCCTCATGAAATCCCACATGTGTATGACTTTCTTTCTTCTGCAGAACACAAATGAAGATTTTTAGAAGAATATCTCAGTTTTATCTCAGGTCCATAGAATGTGAATGGTGGCCAGAAGTTTCAATCTCGAAAAATCACATAAATCAGAATAAAAGTAATCCATACGACTCCAATGGTTAAATCCATGTCTTCTGAAGCGATATGATAGGTGTGGGTGAGAAACAGATCAATATTTAAGTACTTTTTTACCATAAATCTCCACTTTCACTTTAATTTTACATTCTTCTTCTGTTTTTTGGCAATTTGCATTCTTTGTGGATATCGACACCTACTGGTCAGGGCTGGTCAAAGGTGGAGATTTAAAGAAAAATATTACTTAAATATTGATCAGTTTCTCACCCACACCTATCATATCGCTTCTGAAGACATGGATTTAACCACTGGAGTCGTATGGATTACTTTTATTCTGCCTTTATGTGATTTCTGAAGATTCAAAGTTCTGACCACCATTAACTTGCATTGTATGGACCAACAGAGCTAAAATATTTTTCTAAAAATCTTAATTTGTGTTCTGCAGAAGAAGGAAAGTCACACACATCTGGGATGCCAGGAGGGTGAATAAATGTAGAGAGAATTTTTCTTTTTTGGGTGAACTATCCCATAAAGGCTTTTAGTTCCTATTAGTCCTTGTCAATGCTTTTTTTTCTTTTTCTTTTTTTTTATCCAGTCTTACCACCAGGTATTGCTGTTATTACTGTTGCAGACATCTGCTTGCTGGGCGTCTCATTCACAGGTAATGAGAGGGTTTTCAAGGACATTATAAAGACATTAGGTGCTGCTCCGCTTCAGCCTGTTTACAAAAGCAATGAAAGGAGGATATGAATGAGAAGTGGGGATCCACTGGTTACCGAGGTGACAGGAAGTGGACAGAATTTACCAAGGAGGCGTGACAGGGAGAAAGAGAGTGAGAGAGAAAGACTGAGGGAGGGAGTCAGGGGAGTGGAAAGAAAGGACAGCATGCTGCATGTGTACAGTTACACACATATGAAAATAAACACACACACAGAGTCACAGACATACCCAGTCAGTCCAGGGAAACAGAGGCAGTGCTTCATTCACTGTGTCCCTGTAGAGTTCTCTCTGTATCTCTTTCTTGCACTGAGTTGTATCCATTAGCCAAGATGCCGCAGAGAAATAGGAGTTTTACTTTTGGAGCGTATGGAGGGTAAGAACAATCGCTGTTTACCAAAACATTTCACATTCACTTTAACATAATGTCTTTGTGCATCTGCGCTTTGAAGATGATTATAGATGGCTATCTGCTGTCATAACAGCCACTGCGGTTGCGTGCTTAGTAGGGAGATAACAGCATGTTTGAACTGTAATGGATTGTAAAGAGAAGTCTTATCACTACAACCAGACTTGATTTCATCACTTGAATATATAGTAAGAACGACAGGAATAATGCAATGCAATACACCAGCTCTGGTGAACTGCTTTCCGGCAAGGGAAACCTGTTATTAAAGGCCATTATAGTGGGGAGGATAATTGAGTTTGGATTGAATTAGACACTGTGGTTGACTAAAGCATACACACATCCAGGCAGAAACCCTGGGTCTGTGAACCAGTCAGGGAGCTTAACACAATCACAGGCTGTTTATGCTATCAATCAAGCCTGGAGGATTCAATTAAGTCCCCTTTATGTGATCTGTTGCTTCACATGGGAGGAATAAGAACCCGAGTTTCTGTTGGGATTGAATGCCCACAGACACCAGTGAGATTCCTTTGCCTGTTAAAGGAGTCTGTCTACTCAACAGGTGCAAGGTTGCCATATTTAAGTTGTCTGTTGTCAAGGACAAGTGTTATCTTTGCCTGATCTGATCGCAGGAATGCTGAAGAAGGCACTGAACCCATTCCACCAGGACCATCCTTAAATAGATAAACTACCAGTCAAATGTTAGGACAGGCTTGGCTGAATATATGTTTCTCATAATTTTAAAGACCCTGTGATGCAAAAGCTTATGTTTAAAGGGATAGTTCACCACAAAATGCAAGATATGGCATCATTTAATCTCCCTCATGTTGTTCTAAACTCTTACAGTATGACTCTTTCTTCAGTGGAACACTAAAGGAGATAACAGGCAGAATGTTAGCCTCAGTCATCTTTAACTTTCATTGCATGGACAAAAAGACACAATGAAGGTAAATGGTGACTGCGGTTAACATTCTGCCTAACATCTTTTTGTGTTCCACCAAAGAAAGTAAGTCATATGGGTTTTTGTGTGTGTGTGTCTGTGTGTGCATTGTTGTTTTTGTGATTTGTTTTGTGTGTTTAGTTTAGTTTAGTTCAGTTTTGTTTTGGACATAAGTATATAAGATAGTTTTGATTTGTTTAACATGTTTTTGTTAACTAGATAATTCCCATACCTATCTTTGTTTTATTTCATAGTTGATACTTATTCTATAGCTCTAAAACGTGAAAAAAGTAATAAAGAATGATTTTCTGTGTCCATATGTTTGAATGTGTAGTGTCTGTAGCACTTGAAAGGGCAGCTCGAACTTGCTCAAAAAGCGTGCTTAACTGGTCAGGCATTTTTCAGTGACTTTTTGATGCAAGGAAATTACCCGTATTGATCCCTTTTTTCATTTTGCTTAGTAAATTGTCTCCGGCTGTGTTTTGACATTTGCTTGCCACTGGTGATTGTGACATCTAAAAGCCATTTGTGATAATTGCTCAGAAAACAAGTGAACAGATTTGCTTGCAGGTGATTGTTGTTTACGTGGTCTTGTTTGAACATGCACCTATTTTGCCTGATTTTAAATAGAATAGAATCTTTGTTTATCACCACATATCCAGGTTCAGTGGAATTTATTTCCTTGAATTTCACGTGATGTCGCTATAGAACAGTGGCATGAACTAATAGGGACAGTCAACCTGGAGCAACATGGGGTTTAGTGCCTTGCTCTAGTCTAATCACACTCTAAATTTGGCCACAGGAGGTCGAAAGATCTTTTACTGAAATCGGTCTGTTCTTAACAAAATTCTAACCACTGCCCCCAGCGGCCGAAGCCAAAAATGTTGACCAGTTTCAGGGTGAAATGTCTACAGGGTGGAGCCAAAAACAAGTTATAGTTTTAGTTGTAAATGATGTAAATAAAACATTGGACTGGAATGCTTATTTTGTTAACTCTACCCCCTAATTTAAATCCCAACCCTAAACCCAACTGTCAGTGGAGTAAAATTTTAATTTTAGAACAAAAATGCCACCTCTGAATTAGAGGTCGACCGATAGTGGATTTTGCCGATACAATAACTAAGGTGATGGGAAAGGCTAATAACCTAACCTAATTGACCAATAGTTTTTAAAATCAATTTATAGAATGTATTTTTTCCCCTTACTATGACAGGCACAGACATAAAGGCTGCAAGAGTCCAAAATGAACAAAATCCCAGATGCAGTTTATTGCTCAACCAAAATCCCACTAATAACCATATAAAAATAAGATTGGTGCATAAAGCGGTACTTTGTAACTATAAGCAAGCCCGAAACACACCAGTGACTCTTATTTTGAAATGACAGGGACCCGTAGAACCAAGCTGTTCTAAGTGTAGACTCCTCCTGCGCCAGCACAGAGCAGAGGAAGAAAATAAAAAGCGATCACCACACATTTTTGCTTAAAACCAATAGTTCCAAAAAGCAACTATTGGTACTAAGTAATCTGTAAAACCGATATATCAGTCTACCTCTACTCTGGCTATCACTTACCATTGTTTATGCGATTACTTCCTGGTTCCCACAGGACCAAAACCCCTGTCTCAGAGACTGCTCACACAACATGCTATCAGTAGCGCCACAGTGAATGGTAAACACAATTTGAATTGATGCAAAAATGACTGATGAGGCATGGCCCTTGTCAATAATTCGGCAGAATGGGGTTGGTTTCAGGGTACATGAACATTAGGAAGCAGCATGTCAATTTCCTGTGTGATTATGTTGCTTGCTCAAGGGTACAATGGTAATGGATCTCTTCTTGTGAATATCAAACCTGCAACCTTTTGGCTGGCAACCCTGGGCATTTAACACTACACCACACTAAGAAAAAAGGGTAGAGCAAACCTTGTACGGTATCCATTGTGTTAATCACTAAGCCATAGCCATCCCCATGTTGGAGAAACATTGCACATATTTCTATAAGTTACAAAATGTATAGCCTCTTTCCGTTAATTCAACGTGGACAATAAGGATCTGAAGACACGTGTTTAAGCCTAGATGTTAATTTGGATGTGGATGTTGTCAGTCATTTTCTAAAATAAACCTGCTGTTGCTTTATTAGTCCATCTCTCTGGCCTCATGAACTCTTAATGGAGTCTAATGAAACAAACAGCAGGTCCAGGCTTTGTCCCAGATCGTGAAATGCTTTTTCTCTCTTTGTCTGTATCTCTCTCACAAGCACTTTCTGGAATAAATAGCACCTGAGTTGAGTCATAGGGGCTGGATGCTGGTTGACTCATAAGAGACCTCTGTGTACAGTAGGCCTAACGTCCTCAATGGCAGCTGAAAGAAAATGCCAGCACTGAGTGAACCCTGTTCAGAAATGTGGAAAAGCTCCTCGTTGTTTTGTAACCAGTGGTGCCGATCGCTAGTTCTTGGAGGTCAGCAGATTCTTTATTTCCAACTCAATGTTCCTTGGTAAATTGTGAGACAAAAATTGGGACATGGGGTGAGCAGTGTAGAAGTGTCTAGTATGTTTAACTCAACAGGAAAATAGCCCTTTATTCATGCCCTTTTCTTTCTTTACTTCTCCAATGTTGATTTGTGGAAAGGGGTGAAATCAGCAGGGATGTGGCGATATGATATTAAATCGATATCTGGATCACAATATGATAATACTGTGTTTCTTTTTATGTTAAGTGAATAGTTATTCAAAATTGTGATATTGCAATCTTTTACTCATTTTTCATTCATATTTACTGGACTATTGTCGTTTTTTATTGTGCTGAATTTCCTGCTTTACTTCATAGCAATTTAATAAAAAACTGCCATTAAAATAGCTTAGAGTGTAGGCACATCAATGTTACTAAAAAACCCAATGTTAGCAAATAGTGTAACTTTATTTTTAGCATGTAATTTAAAACTGTGATTTTGCGATCTTTTATTATCTGGCATGGGACAGTGCTTTGCACAGAGCTTATTGTATTTCAAATGTATGAAATTAATCACCACAGGATTCAAAAACATCTTTTGGGATTTTTATTCTGACAGCTGTTTGTTTAAAAAAAAAAAAAAAAAAAAAAGCAGTCGATGGGGCCATAAATAAAATAAAATAGTAAAATGGAAAATGGAAGTTAAATACAAAAATGAAATATGGTTCAACTAAATTAAAATAAAGGATGGACATGAAATAAGGTACAATGTAATACAGTAGAGGCTAATGTCAAATGAAAACACAAACAGGGCATTAGCCTACCCACATGCCTTTTTTCTTCACTAGAACACATTTGAGGCAAAATAGAAAAATATCTTATCTCAGTAGGTCCTTAAAATGCAAGTGAATGGAGATTTCTCTTTTGAAGCTCCAAAAATCACAGACAGTCAGTATGAACATCATCGATGCAACTCCAATCGTTACATTAGTGTCTTCTAAAGTGATACAATCACTTTTTGTGCGAAAAGGAGCAATATTTAAGTACTTTTTAACAATAATCCAACGCTTCACGAGAAGGTGGAGTCCAAACGGTCTCTTGTGTGACGTATTCGTGTTGCCATGGATACAGATGTAATCTCAAGTTCTCCACTCAGTTGAGACATCCAGGGTAAGCACACAAACACACCATTGTGAGTAAAGAAACTGATAAATACAGATCTAAACCAAAACCAACCAAGCTACTGTACAGTGTTCCTCCTTTTCACTGGTAAACAGCACTGCTCCTCTGACTGTGACTTACGTGTGTCAGTTCTCGCGTGTTTCAAATACCAGTGCGATTACATCACACGCGTGTACCACTGTCAACCAGAAGCATGATTTAGAGTTTAAAAAACTTAAATATTGATCTTTTTCACACCAAAATCATTCGTGTCGCTTTAGAAGACATTCGTGTCGTATGGATGAAGTTTATGCTGACTGTCTGTGATTTTTGGAGCTTCAAAAGAGAAATCTCCATTCACTTGCATTTTAAGGACCTACTGAGCTAAGATATTTTTATATTTTTCTTCAAATGTGTTCTGGTGAAGAAAGAAAGTCATACACAGATGGGATATCATGAGGGTGAGTAAATAATGAGAGAATCTTTGGGTGAACTATACCTTTAAGGACATGCATTGCAGTTTAAACAATAAAGTTCTCATTACACATGTTCACTTAATTGGAAAACACTCTGGACTATAAATAATAAAAGAAGATATGATTAATACTAAATTTACATACCCAGTCCCCGAATGTGCACCAAAATGTGGTCAAACTCCACACATGCAATCCATATGCATCCTTCAAAAATTATCTATAACAAACACTCAGTTTTAATTTATGACTCTTGTGAACACATATTTAATGCAATTTAACAAAATTATGTGTACAATTTTATATTTACCCAAAGAATTATCAACTAATGAACAAAACTGAGACCTCTCTTGCCCAACGCATGTTTTCACGTCTCTTACACGAGAGAGTGCCGGAAAGTGGGTGTCGCAAAACTTTTAAAAGGGCCACGTCCAATTTATTATTAGAGTTAAATCACATTAAATTTCTCCAATATACAGTATACAATATACTTCTCTTCCATTCCAATTGTCAAAAACGTAACTAATAATCTAGACAATGTTAGAATATTAAAACTATTGGAATAACGCAATTCTCACCCCCTAGTTTATACAAGAGATTGTTTTCCTTTAACACAAATATTGGTTTTAACAAGCAAATTTTTGTTGTTGTTAAATGTCAAAGATTAAAGGTGCTTGTCAGCATTAGTCTTTTTTAAATCCTGTCTTTGTTTAGTTTTTTGTCTAGTGGCGTTTTAAAGAGGCCTCTGAACCTTTTTCATTAGGTTATAGTTTGCATTACAAAGACTCTGCGTATACCTCTCAAGAGTCTTTGACCACTCATCCACTGCTCTCAGGAAGATCGCTAAACCAACAGTAACACCTCTGTCCTTCATCTGATTCAAATTTACCATCATGTTCACATACAGTGGCTATAATGAAGACGTGACTAAAGGATTAATTTCAATGTTATTTCAGCAAACAAAGACCGTTGATTAGTTCTGAAGGGCAGCTCTGAGACACACTTCCTGTACTCACATAGAGGGTCTTAAAGGGATAGTTCACCCAAAAATTAAAGTAAACATTTTTACAGTGTATCCCAGAGACACTAGGTCAAATTTTACAATTGCCCTGGCCCTGGCTGTCACACATAGGATGCATTCCAGCCTCCTGTGTCACATGACAGATGGTGGTGGTGTTTTAATGGGTCTCTGCACCTGTGCTGTTGTGTAACAACAAATGTGGACATCACATATAGGAGACACACTTCTCCTGAAACTTGAAGAACTACAGGACAGTTTGCATGTGTCAAGACACCAGAATGTATTCATCTGTTTGTCACATTGTAGACTCGCGACTGGTACCGTTGCACGTGTCGCCAGTGTCTGAGTGCAGTTCAGTACACTACAGTACATTCACTGTACTGTGGAATCGATCCACACATTTACTCTTAACTCTCTTTCAATGGCTGCTTTCAGAGGTTTGGTGTTATCAAAATAGCCGCCATATTTGAATTACAGAGTTTATAAATACAATAAAATGATATAAAATATATTGAATGCATCACATGGCTTCAGAAGACTTGGAATATAGTGCATGAGTCATAGGGATACATTTTAACTGTGGTTTTATGGTGCTTTTTTGTCCTTTTTTATCCTTGACAGACCGGAGTCACTATTTACTTGCATTATATGGCAAATAAACCCTGTGAAAACATTAAAAATTCAGCTTTTGTGTTTCATAGAGAATGAGTAGTATTAGAATGAGTAGCCTAAATGTGACAACATTTACATTTTTGGGTGAACTATTACTTTGATACATGCTTTCGGTAATGTGATGTGTCCCATTTTCTACAAAAGTTTTGGTAACACTTTATAATAACTACAAGTATAAGGTATTTGTTTAGCATTAGTTTGTAGTTAATTGATCATTTATAAATTATTGTTCCTACATTACTGATACATTAATAAGCTACATATAAATAATATGTTATTTGTTTCTATTCACTTTAGCAAATGATTTATTATTGTTTAATAAGTTCATATATAGGCAGTTTGATCATGTTTTTTTATCCTTAGTAAACAACTTGTTAATCATACCTAACTGATGCATTTTAGTTCAATCAATTAAAGCTTAATAAAGGTTGTAATATAGCTCTTACTAATGGCTAGCTAAGCATTTTGTGTGACCTAATCTAAAGTGAGAATGGTAACACTTTACAATAAGGTTCCATTTGTTAACATTAGTTAACAACATTAGTTAACATGAACTAACAATGAACAATACTTTATAAGCATTTTTATTTATTTATTTATTTATTATAATTTTTTTTTTCTCCCCTTTTCTCCCCAAGTTGTCATGCCCAATTCCCAATGTGCTCTAGGTCCTCGTGGTGGCGTAGTGGCTCGCCTCAATCCAAGTGGTGGAGGACGAATCTCAGTGGCCTCTGCGTCTCAGAACGTCAATCCACGCATCTTATTACGTGGCTTGTTGAGCACGTTACCGCGGAGACATAGTGCGTGTGGAGGCTTCACGCTATTCTCCGCGGCATCCACGCACAACTCACCATACGCCCCACTGAGAGCGAGAACCACATTATAGCGACCACGAGGAGGTTACCCAGATGACTCTACCCTGCCTAGCAACTTGGCCAATTTGGTTGCTTAGGGGACCTGGCTGGGGTCACTCAGCACGTTCTGGATTCGAACTTGCGACTCCAGGGGTGGTAGTCAGTGTCAATGCTCGCTGAGCTACCCAGGCCCCCTTTTAAGCATTTATTAATCTTAATGTTAATTTCAACATTTACAAATACATTTTTAAAATCAAAAGTAGTATTTGTTAACATTAGTTAATGCACCATGAACTAACAATGAACAATTGTATTTTTATTATCTAACATTAACAAAGATGAATAAATTGCATAACAAATATATTGTTAATTGTTTGTTCATGATACCTAATGCATTAACTAATGTTAACAAAAGGAACCTTATTGTAAAGTGCTACCGTGAGAACTATATATGCCTAATTAAACATTTATTAACATGGTTCTACAGTAAGTATGGCCAGTTGGACCAGGGCCAGTGTGTACAACGTCACTTGTACACTTCAGCAGTATAGTAAGGAAATTTTCACTACTGAAGTTTAATAGGCACTGAATTGTCAAAATATCATTTAAAGTCAATAAATATAATGTTATATGCTCTTTCCTATTTTATTTATTTATTTTATTTTATTTTTTTTGCCATTTCATCACTGTCATGTGACCGTGTTGACGTCCTGGCTGTTTCCAGAGCACGCGCACAGACTGTAGTAGGATTTTTGGACTTTCCTTCTGGAATCGGATTCAATTTAATGAAATATTTTTAGTAGGTCCACTGGTGAAACTGAATTAAACAGTAATTTTAATTGGCAATAATGAGAACAAGTCTGCTTATAAAGCTTAATAGGATGGAAAATGCTAAAGTGGCGTTTTAGCAATTAGAGGATCTCTTTTAATAAACTTTGGATTTTCCTTTTTCACTATTATTCCTGTACTTTTGTGTTGTGTGTTTTTTTTGTTTTGTTTTTTGTTTTTGTTTTTTTTGTTGTTTTTTTTTTTAAGCTTTAGCATTAGTTTTGAGCCTTTGTGATTGAGATGCTGTGGAGATGGTTATTTCAGGGCCAAGTTTTCAGAGTAATGGATCATTAATAAATGTTTAATTAGGCATATACAGTTCTCACTTTAGATTAGGTCACGCAAAATGCTTAGTTAGCAATTAGTCGATGCTTTACGACCTATATGTTAAGTAATAACTGCTTTAATAGTAAGTGTTACTAAAACAGTAACAAATACATTCGTTACATTAAAATGTAGATCCAATTAATTGCATATATAATTTCTTTATTTACTATGAATTCATGCCTTGTTCATGTTAAAAAACATGATTAAACTGCCTATAATGGAACTTATTAAACAATAATAAATCATTTGCTACAGTGAATATGAACAAATAAACTATTTGTATGTAGCTTATTAATGTAGGAACAATAGTTTATAAATGATCAACTGACTATAAACTGATGCTTTACAAATACTTTATTCTGTGTAGTTATTATAAAGTGTTACCCAAGTTTTTGCTTCTTTATACAGTAGATTCTAAACGCTCTGTGATCAGATTTTAATAATAAAAAAATGGTTTAAACAACATTCATTATTTAAAACCAATAATGGAACTCACAGAAAGTGCAGCATATGTACATTGTCTTTTGTTTGCCAGAATATTGTACCTCTGTGTTCCAGACTTATGAAAAATTTATGGATGTTTATGTAACGCTCTTGTTATGGTACACAGTGTATTGGCAGTGACTGCTGGGCTGTTCTCTCAGTTAAGTCATTTTCCCCAGACATCAGGTGTAACTGCTTCCTTCTTAAACACTTACACTCTAAGACATTATTGTATCTGCCTACACCAGCTGTTTTCCCACAAGACATTTGCAACATTTCTGAAATAAAATGCTTTGCTGTTTTTGGAAAAAAGGTGTAAGGTGTGATGCCTCAGGAATATTTCTTATGTTTACTATATTGAGAGATATCTGGATGTAAGATGCCTCTGCTTTATGTTCCTTCATGGTATACAGGTTTCTTTCAGAGTGCACACATATCTGTTTTATATTGCATACAATATAATAAACACAGCTAGATTTCCTGGCTGCAGTATTTTACAACATTTTATTCACTGATTCCCATTTATTTATCAGTTCATACTACTGAATGTAGTCCTTTATTTTGACAGTATGTTTGATCACAATTTGTGTCATTGCCACAGAGAAATGTTGATCGAATCGCTTTTGAAGACATTAATGTAACCCCTGGAGTCATATGGATGACGTTTATGCTGACTGTCTGTGATTTTTGGAGCTTCAAAAGTCTGATCACCATCCACCTGCATTATAAGGACCTACTAAACTGAGACATTTTTCTATTTTTCTTAAAATGTGTTTTGCTGAAGAAAGAAAGTCATATACCCCTGGGATGGAATGTGGGTGAGTAAATGATAAATAAAAAGTGAACTATTCCTTTTAAAAAAACAAACTCATTCCTTGGCAGATGAAATGAACCATAAGCAGATGATGCTTTGAAAGAGATCTGTTCTTTTAATATATCGTGTGTGCCCACCTAGGTCTGAGTGCAGCAATAGTACATTACATTCATTCAGAAGACACTGAGAGATAGGGTCTCTTGCGTAGGGTCATTTTCTTAAAGCGCGATCACATTTACCTTTGCACAGCTAAATTCTGTGGACAAAGTGGCCGTGAGCGAGCATTGAGCGTGTGTGAAACCAGCAAAAAATCAATTGTCAACAAGCCTCTTTTTAATGCCTCACTTACTTTGAGTGTAGTTCAAAAGAAACTTGCCGCTATACTAATATCCTTGTCCATTATGAATATTCAGTGTCACTGCCAAACCAAGCAACTTCCTATTGGTCAACGCAGCAAATTCGACTATCAAAGTTCACCAAACTTGAAGTCCATGCGAAATCCGCTTGGGGAAATTCTTCACCACCAGAAGTCCATCGCGCAAAATTCACAAACCCGCAAATTCTCATTGAGATGACTATATTTCACCCGCGGAATTTCGCTGAGTAAAGGTAAATGTAACTGCACCTTTAATCAGTATTTTTCAGTAACAATAGCTAAACAACCTAAAAAAATGGTTTGAGGAAAAATCTAACAAAATTTTGTGCAGTTTGTGCATAAGAATAAGCCTAATTCAGTATTTTCTGAAAAAAATAAAGTCTTATTATCTTGCTTCTCAAAGAAATGTATCTTACTTAAGGGACAGTTCAAACAAAATTGGAAACTCTTCTATCATTTACAATGTTGTTCCAAACCTACAAGACTTTCTTTCGTCTATGGAATTTAAAAGGAGATGGTAGGCAGAATGTTAGCCTTAGTCACCTTTCACTTGCATTGCATCTTTTTTTTTCATACAATGAAAGTAAATGGTGACAAAGGCATTCCACGGAAGAAAGAAAGTAACACGGGTTTGGAATAACATGGAGTTGAGTAAATTGATATATTCATTACGATATACAATATCTAGAGTATGTTGTTCAGGATGTACATGTAATTACAAGCAGTCCATCCAATTACCCTATATGAAATTAATTTTATTTATTAATTTTTTTTTAAATAATTTATAAAATTATTTTATAATTTTACTGTCAACATCACAAGGGAGGAAATTGCCTGACGATGGCTAGATAAACTGCCTAAGATTGCATTTAGTATGAACCATTGAGTCACATTTTTAATTAATTTATACGCAATGATATTTAATTTACAATATTTGCAAAAGAGTTGCAGTGTCAAAATATTGTTGATACATTCAGTTCTAATCAGGCAAATATTTGGCTTAGTGTGCATTAGCTGGCCCCTAATATTAGCAGGCTAATTTCTAAAGGCTATCAATCCTACAGTTATCCCTTACGGCCCTTTTGGCTCAATCACGGCTTTTCTTCAGAGTTCCACCACCACACCCAGACTCAATTTCCACTTTATGAGAATCAGTGTAACAGGAGAGGAGGTGAACTTGAGTTCAAGGATGAAAAAATACTATGTTTATTGTTCTCCTGTGGGCTGCTAACACCCTAATAGTGTGCCACATGACTGGTGTTCTGGCATATCCTCATCGTTGTAATGTCAATGCTGATTTGTGGCCATTTGACAAGGTCTTGAATACATCATAAACCTTAGTACTCATGAATATTGTTAACAATGTATAGATCTGTTGCTGCAATATTTACATTCAGGTGGATGGCATCTTGCATTCCCTGCAGGCATCAGTAGTTTGTGTGCTGTATGTCTTTTGTGAGTGCATTTGAGTTATATACATTATGTATCTGAGCAACTGGGGCTTTTGCTGTTTATTTGTGGATATCAAGCAAAGCTAATTAAACTGTAGAGACCGTGAGCACATCCCTGCTGTAAAAGCATCAGGCCTGACAGCAATCATGTTTTGTGATCTACACAAAGGAACACAATCTCCCCTTGCCAAACAAGTACACTTGCAGGAAAAAGTATATGAAGCCTATGGATTTGCCTGGATTTCTGCATAAATTGGTCATTCAGTTTAATCTGATTTTCAACTAAAGGGTGGATTACACTACCCCACTTTTAATATCAACAGATAGACAGATGACAGATGTAAACAAACATGGATATGGGAACTGGCTGCTTTTGTTGCTGCTACTTTGTGTTCAGAGTTGTGAAAAAAATGTGTAAACCACATTTGGGTGCGGTCTTGAATGGGAAGACGTGTTCACTTGCTCCATTTCTTGAGCGTTGTGGCCCAGCACACTCAATTTCTATTGGCTGCTCACTTATGAATTTAGATTTGAGTCGTAGGGCATCATACACTATGATATTTCCTCTGTAGTCGTGGAAAGTCTGCTCAAACATATCAAACATGTTTGATATCCTCAGACTAGATAGATAGTCTGAGAATAAGAAATCAGTCAGTAGCCATCATACATTACACCACAGGTGTCAAACTTGAGGCCAAATCCGGCCCACCACCTCATTTCATGTGGACCACAGCTTAATTTCAGAACGTAGAATGGCTGTCATCCTAACCTTTTTAGAGAGTATTTTTGCTCGCTCCAAAAGCAGAATGAGACAGCACTACCCGGTCCAATTATCAGCACGGCTCAATGAATAGAGCGGCATGAGTGCAGAGCAGGTGCGTTTACTCGTGGACCGGTCTAAACCGTACAGCACACATCATCGTCAACAGCGCTTGAGAAGCACGGAGCAGATAACGAAACTCGTTTTAATGCAGCACAGAATTATCTATTGCAAATCTCCAAATGTCTCAGTGATTAACCTAGTTTAAAATCATATTAAACAGCCCAGGCATTTTAAGCAGCAATGACAAAAAAATAGGAGAACATACCAAATTTGTGCCATGACATAATTTAGAAGGCTTTTCTATCCACACATCACAAACTTTAATAAGGAGGAGCCTGATGAAAGGAATGTAAAGGAGACCCAACTTAGTAATTTAGTCCTATATAAATTAGATGGTAATTTTTTCCACAGATGTTACTGTTAATATCATCATTTACATCTGCAACCCAAACTCAAAATCAATGTTTACTGTCAAATGTGAATTTCAATGCACAAAATATGCAATATTATTGGTAATTGCATGGGCGCTACCAAATCAGGTTTTGGTGCCACATTTTCAACCGGCCCTTTGAGGGCACAGATAACGCAGCCTGATCTCAATATGGACGTTTGAAAGCATCTAAAACGTATTTTGTTTTACGTATTTACAGCTTTAGAAATGTAAAATATTGACGAATAAATTACAAATATACAGTATTTGAATACACAAATCGATTATAAATATATTTTAAAATGTTTTACTGTTTTATAGATATTTTAGATCCCTTAATTCTACCCCAACCTCTAAACATAACCACATTTCAACAATATAAAAACATGTAACAAGTAGATTAATATACAGTAGCAATCATTTTTTGTTACAATATATTAATTTATATATATTTTACTGCTGCTAATCCCACACCTACTTCTAAACCTAACCATAAACATTTATTAGGCATATAAAACACGTAACAGGCAGATAAATTTAATCACAATAATTTATTCCGAAAATGGCAAAATTCAGTACAAAAGTAGTTGCGCTGCATCCGATGTGCTCCTTGACGGCATACAATAGCATTGTGTGAGGTGGAGAGTAGAATTAAAATTATTAATCGCTGTAAATCTTCTCCTGATGCACTCCATAACAGAGGTGTCATATCTCATTCAAACATACATATACATTGCAGAATACGGCATGTCGCAAACGGTCACGACTCACGAGACACTTGAGAGCCAATGAGCATTCAACATCATTGCCGTAAAACCGCTGGTCGTAATGCTTGAGGCGGCGATTTTTTAATTTGGAAATGAAACCAACGCGGGTTTATGGTTACAGCGGGCGTGACGGTGCTGCAGCGGATGGAGATGGAGATTGTTGAATAAAAGGCTTCAATTTGGGTCTGTTCTTCACAGAAAGCAGTCTGAAGATTTGGATTATAGCGAACAAATTTATGGATTCATTTTATTATTGTTTTATGGTGCTTTTTGTGGTTTATTTTGTTTTTTGGCATATTCTAAAAACTCCTTTTGTGTCCCATGGCAAACAAAAATTAAATTAAATGCTTAATAAATTATTAAACGATTACAGAGTTTTTATTCATTTTAACATTTTAAAGTTTAGTCTTGGTTAAAGTGATATAATCCTTTAAAACGTTATATAGGGCAGCAGAAATCACACAGAACTAAATGAAACCATTAAAATGTCATATTATAATGTCAATTGCATTAAAGACACCTAAATCAGGTTGAGGTCAGGACTCAAAATTCTATGACCAATTGATGCAGAAATCCATGTAAATCCAGTGGGTTCACATAGTTTCCCTGCACTCTGGATTTGTGCACTAAATTTTCAGTGGATAACAACATCAAAATATAAACCATCAATAAAAACAGTGTGAACTAAAGACACATAACTAAAAAGTCCTTACTGCCTAAAGGCGAGAGATTTGAGCCAAGGTCACTGTTCTTTGGGTCACCTACATTGTGTTATCAATGGAAATGTTTACACATGGTTCACTTTGGCTAAGTGATTAAAGAGCAGTATGTAGGTTTATGACCATACCTGTTGTTATCAGTGTTCTATTGTATTTTTGTTTAACTAATTAGAAGCCTCCATCTGTCGAACAAATCATTAATTAAAACTGTCTTTGCAATACAGAAACAATACAAAACAAGACAAAAAGAAGCTGAGTCAGAGTGAAACTGTGAATAAAGCGGTAGCTGTGTTACACTATAGGTATGAGACTCTTTCTTCTTACCAAAGAGCTGTGCTGTTTTTAGGTCGTCTTTGTGTCATGAGAACTGTATCTTGTGACTGGCTGTGCTATTCATAAGAAACAGCATATCACAAATGTAAACAGATACAGATTTGTGATACATGAACATTATCAGCATTATCAAGGCAAAATGAATTTTTTTTTTTTGTATTGTCAACACAAACAAAGTACATATTATCAGCAATGCACAAATCATTTTTTTAAAAGGCCTCATGAAATCAAAATGGGAGTTTTGTAGCTTTTAGTTCATGTCTGTTAGCTTTAAGATAATCTGTAGGACTCCTGAACAAATTTAGCTTTTTGCACATATACACATTAAACTTTTATAGCCAATTAAATGCTCTATAGAATGAGAATGTCCCCTCCCCCTAATTATATTACCATATTCAGTGGGTGTTCTGCATGCTAAACATTAAAAGGTAATAATAACAGTCATTTTTGTATGGCTTGTAACCCCCCACACAGTGTCTGCTCCCTCAATAGCATCAAACATGTATGGACCTGAGGGGAGAATATGTTATAAATAACCACATTAATTAGTTTATTTTAGATATCTATCTTTGTGGAAACATGCAATGATGTATTTGATTCTAAAGGGGTCAGCGTTTAATGTCAGCTGTGTCTGTCAGAGGAAAATCAACATCTGTGACATCGATTGCCCAGTTCAAAATCCACTGTGCCACAGCTGTCAACATAACATAACTGTTTATTTTTCTATTCTTGTGGGGACTTTCCATTGACTTCTGTTGTTTTTCTAATGAGCTAATGATATTTTTTTTTTAATCCCCTAACCCTTCCCTTAAACCGAACCCTCACACAAACGTTTTAGCATTTTAAGACATTTTTTAGTTTGATTATTAAACTGTTTTCCTTGTGGAGACAATGTAGGCAGAACTTGACTCACACAAACACCCACACAGCAGTGAAGTTTTCTGCATTAGTGCTATGACATTCTGTTAGTGCTTTACAGTTTAAGAGAAACAACTTTGTCTCTGTTTCTGGCTGTTGGTCTGGAATACCATGGATGTTAGGTGGTGTAGTATGAGTCTTGATATTGTGCTGCCTAATCCAGGACAGACAGGTTCTGGGAAAGATAGATTCCCATGGCACTGCTCTAAATCTATAGACATCACCGCCTGTCTGGGTGAACAGGGGGCAATGCACTTAAAGTGAAGTGCTCTGGAAATATGAGAATATCTAAACAGCAGCATGGGAAACACAAAGTGAACATCTGATCTGTCTTATAAATATTGTTAAGTTTATTTTGCATTTCCTTATCTAGCAGTGCATCATTGCTCTGAATATTAGAACTTGATACAGATTCATTGCTTTCTCAGTTTGGTGTTTGACTATTCGTCCTATGTGTTTTAGAAAGCCAGTTTCTATTTATTTATTTATTATTTTATTTTTTTATGTTGCTGTTAAACAGTATGTGTAAGGAGTTTAAACTATAATTCTTTCATTGACAAGTGAGTGTTGCATCACAACACCATCTGCTGGTTGCAAAGACCATGCCTGAGTCAACATTTTTTCTACACAATACTCGGCAGCTGTTTCATAGTGTAAGGGAAAATATAATATATTTAAATATAGAGCGGCCGCATGTGTCTCTCTCCCTTGCATTGGCGTCCACGGCTCTTCCCTTATCACCCTCCCGCTGATTAGGCAACTCAGCGCCAGACGTGCATCCTCATGGCCCGGCCACACCCTCCTCATCACATCCGAAAAACCAGTACAATATTTTTAAAACCTAACCCCACCTGATTTGTCACAAATTAGACCTTTCAGAAAAATGACAGTAATTGTGAAAACAAAATTGTTATCTAATATAGTAACATAAAACTAATCAAAATAAACAACTGCCAATGGAAATGCATTGCTATTCTGTGCATACTGTGCATACCTGTACCAATTATATAATGTAAGTACTGTATGTGAAAATTCATTGCATAGTCTCTGAGACCACAAACATAAATAATGTGACATTTTTCATTGAGTCTGAAGTGTCATAACATTCAAATTTTGCTTATCATTTAAGATTAGGAAAATTCATGTAGTATATTACCTAAAACCTGAGTGTTAAAAAAGTGTTAAGTGTATTTTTGAGGTATTTAAATGCCCCTAAACAGAATTTTAAGAGTTTTAAAGAGTTTTAAACCAAAAATCTCCTAAACTAACCAAAACATAAACAACCAACTGTAATGTGAGGACAGTAATTTGGCTATTTAGGCCACAGGCTGCACTCTGTAGAGGAAGCAGGTACAAGAAATCATCTTTTACTGAAACTGTCTTTGTCTTTTCAGAGTTGACAAGACATTTTCCAGATCCAGAAATCTGTGGTAAGTACTGTCTTTTTCAATTTATTTACCCAGAGCCCGAATCAGCCGTTCCAGAAATCACATTCTTTATACTGTTTGGCTGCAGGGTATCAGCCCGGACACAGTCACTGAAGAAAGACAATTTTCTGTCTGCTTGAAGTCACTTGGAAGGAAACAATTCTGAGGCCCTTCAGTGTTGTAGCAGGCTTTTACCTTAGTAATACTACTCTTTAGATTTCAAAGATTTGTCATTGTCCATTAAAGCTTAATTTTTTAATGATAAAATACTTTCTCCTATCCTAACTTCATGTGCATATACAACTATAAGTAAGCCATTTGTCCATTGAATTCTCCAAAGTGTGATCATTGTGGCTATGGCACTATCAAAATACTGTCCTCTGTTTGAGGATCCTGACAAGACTTACCAAAGATTATTTAGCAGAGATTGGCCACTTCTATTTAAAGTAATGGGAGAAATTGGAACACTCAACCAAGGAGCTCTGAGCACCCAATGATCAAAGGATGTAGAAAGGAAGTCCCGCCTTACAGATAAAAGAGCCAGTCACCTTTTAGATACAGACATCACCTGTCAATCAACTCTAGAATGTGCATGTGCATTAGCTATACAAGCCAAAATTGCATTTTTTTTACGTAATATTAGGTAAAGAATCACTATTTATGATACCAGTATTGTCAGATTTTATTGCTGATTTGAAATATGTTCTTTGATCGTATTCTTGACCAACAGTTTCTGAGATTTTGGTCTTTCTCCATTCAAGTAGATAGGAGCTGCACTGGCATGACCAGAAATAGCCTCCCAGGAGCGTTCCAAAGAGGGGTAATCACTGGCACGCCATCAACGGCAAGAGGAGAGTAGACTATTTTATTTATATAATTCCGCACCTGCATTCCAATCTACATCTTGATGTAATCCTTCCTCATGATCACGCAGTGTGTTTTCATGAGCTGAATGGGAGACTAAACAAAAAGTTAAAATGTGATGAGACTGCAGTATACTCAACAGACTCGTGCAGCGCGTGCAAGCCATTCGCGCATCGCAGCGCTTCACTTTCAGTTAATCGCATGAGTAAAAGAGCCCGCTTTTCTTCGGTCAGGCTGCAGGGATGACAGCCTACATTCCGTGTTTCACTTGTTTCTTTTTGCTTTCAGAACAACACGTGATGTAATAAGGAAAACGTCTGTGTTACTGATGTAACCTCTGGTCCTTGATGGAGGGAACGAGACGTTGTGTCGATGTAGTGACACTAGGGGTTCGATCTTGAGAGCCCCAATCACCTTTGCTTAAAATAGAAAAGGCCAATGAGAATTGGCGAGTGGAATTTGCATGCCACTTTCTGCCCTGGACATAAGGGTATAAAAGGAGATGGCGTGCACCACTCATTCAGATTTATGCTGAGGAGCCGATAGAGAGTCCCAGCTGTGTCAGCGGCTGGTTCAGCGCCGCGGCAGGAGGGACACAACGTCTCGTTCCCTCCATCAGGGAACAGAGGTTACATCAGTAACCCAGACGTTCCCTGTCTGTCACTCACTCGACGTTGTGTCGATGTAGTGACACTAGGGGTTCCTATTTCCCTCTGAGCATCTTCTAGAATAGCGCTGGGAAGTGCTCTTCCCTCTCCAGGAGGGAGGGCACTACAGAGAGCACATCCTACCGGAGGGAGGTTAACATGTGGAGAATACCTCACATGGACTTATCAACAGGGATGTTCACATATGGAATGATACCACTGGGAGGACCCTATCTACGGAGAGGGTACACAGAAACAGTGGCCAAAGCAGAGCGAAGCTCTGATGAGGGGAAACACAGGGTTCACCTGAGGGGAAACCGAACAGTGGAAATGCATCATACGGGATTACCGAGGGGGGAATCACCACATATGGAGCACTGAGCCCGAGTACACAGGCTCACCTGAAAAGGGGCATACCACGAGTACTGGGCCTGGTGGCGTCACTCCTCCACCGAGTTCGTCACCGAACAGTGCTTAAGACTTAAGAGGCATCCAGGGTTCACAAGTTACAGGGAACTGTTGTGGACAAAATAGCGCACATTATCATCTTGAAAAAGGGGAAAGGCGTAAATGCAAGCGGTACACCCAACCTACCTGCTAACACATAACCTGTAACACTCGGGACGAAACCGGTTCTATGTGTAGGCTGTAAAACCTTGCAAAGGTTTGGGTGTAGCCCAACGCGTAGCTCTGCATATGACTGCTAGAGAGGCCCCCCTTGCCAGTGCCTAGGAGGACGCAACACCTCTAGTGGAGTGCACCCGGACTCCCAAGGGGCATGGCAGGTCTTGTGATTGGTAAGTCAAGGAAGTGGCATCCACAATACAATGGGACAGTCTCTGTTTGGAGACAGCTTTCCTCTTCTGCTGCCCTCCAAAACAGACAAAGAGCTGCTCCGAGCGTCTGAAGCTCTGCGTGCGGTCCAGATAAATGTGCAGGGCACAAACTGGACATAGCAACGATAAGGCTGGGTCTTCCTCATCTGAAGGGAGTGCTTGCAGGTTCACCACCTGGTCCAGAAAGGGAGTGGTGGGAACTTTGGGCACATAACCGGGCCGGGGTCTCAACATCACATGAGAGTGTGCCGGCCCAAACTCCAGGCATTCGCTGGTGACAGAAAGCACCTGTAGGTCCCCCACCCTCTTGATGGAAGTGAGCGCCACCAGGTGGGCCATCTTCAGTGACAAGATGCTGAGCTCGGCCTGCTCCAGGGGCTCAAAGGGGGCTCTCTGTAGGGCAGGTAGGACCACAGAGAGATTCCAAGAGGGAATCAGGTGCGGTCTAGGAGGATTCAACCTCCTCACGCCTTTGAGGAACCTGGTGATCAGGTCGTGCTGTCGTGAGGGTCTCCCATCCAGTGTATCGTGATACACTGCTATAGAAGCCATGTACACCTTCAGAGTACACCTCCAGCCCTTCCTGTAGGAAAGACAGCACAGACCCGACCGCGCACCTCTGTGGGTCATCCCAACAGGAAGAACACCAGTTCGTGAAGAGATGCCACTTCAAGACATATAGCCGCCTTGTGGAGGGGGTTCTGGTCTGAGTGATTGTATTTACCGCTGCTGGTGGAAGATCTGCTAGGTCTTCCGCGTCCCATCCAGGAGCCAGACGTGGAGGTTCCAGAGGTCTGGCCGCAGGTGCCGGAGCATGCCCCTGAGTGAGAAGGTCCTGCCTTAGGGGAATGCACCAGGGAGGAGCTATTGCCAGGAGTATCAGATCTGAGAACCAAGTCTGGTTGGACCAGTACGTCACAACGCACAGGACTTGCTGCCCATCCTCCCTGACTGTGACATGATAGTCACACGCTGGGTGCTGTGGTGCCATGCCCACCTCGGGACTTGAATCTGTAGCCAGTGCTGAAGCGGTCTCATATGCATCAACCCGAGGGGGAGAACCGCTGCCGAGAATGCCATATGCCCCAGGAGCCTCTGAAATTGTTTCACTGGCGCCGCTACCTTCTGCCTGAAGCTTTTCAAAGAGATGCTCTGCGCAGGGGAGAGCTTGCTCTTCTCCCAGTTGACCTGAAGCCTGAGTCGGTCGAGGTGCTGAAGCACAAGGTCCCTGGCAAACTGGATCACGTAGCTGAGGCGAATCGTCCTGATGAGCCACCGCAAGGGGCTGGAAAGCGCAAACCAGGCCTCCAGACTCCGCGCCAGCGGCACCAAGGGGACGTCTGGATTTATCGTGCCCGTGTAGGGTATCCGTGGAGGCAGAGCAGGCAAGACAACCCAGGGAGGACGTGCTGCTCTGCAAGCTCACAATGGTGGCTAGTGGCTGGGATGGGCGAGCAGCCCCAGAGACCAGTACACTTACCTGTTTGCCGGCCGTCTCTCAACGGAGAATGAGGGAACGCGAGGTACTCACGTCCGAATGGTTGACCGGAAAGACTTCCAGCACATGGTCGTCGTGAGCGCACTGACCCAAGGAATGAGGAAATTGCTCTTTTATTGACCATGTGACTCATTGCAGATCTTTCAATGCCTTGGCTTGGTGGACCTGCAGGATGGCCATGGCATGCAGGGTGGAGGCGGCCTGACCCGCGGCCTTGTAAGCCTTTGTTGTCAATGAGGAAGAGAACTTGCAGGCCTTGGAAGGGAGCCTTGGTCGGTCCCTCCAGGTGGCTGCGCCCTGCGGGCATAAATGCACTGCTATGGCACGGTCTACCTGGGGAAGCCCGACGTATCCCTTAGCCGCTCTACCGTCGAGGGTAGTTAGGATGGACGAGCCCGTGAAGCGTGTATGGGCAGAAAAAGTTGCCTTCCACGACTTCGTTAGCTCCTCGTACACTTCCAGGAAGAAAGGCACCGGTGCAGGGTGTGGCCGTGAGATGCACTCCGATCCCAGAAACCAATCATCCAGCTGCGAACGCTCAGGGCAGGGTGGAGGGTTCCACTTTAGCCCAATGTTCACAGCTGCCCTGGCAAGCATGGCTGCCATCTCAGCGTCCACCTCATCCTGAGCTCTACCACCCGTGAGCGGGAGTTCAGAAGATTCATCCGCTTCTGACAGCAGAAGCCCACCCTCTGATGCTCCAGGGATGAGGTTGCTGACTCTGACTGGCCTGACCCAGGTAAGCATACAGGCTCCACTCCCGCCCCTGGGCCAGCACGAGGTGAGTACCCTCACAACATCACCGGGTGCCTTCTGGGTCCTGGCACCCAGATTGTCAGTAAAAGAGCAGTTTACTCATTCCCTAGATCATTCTCTAATGCTCAGCCCTTCCGGCCCTCGTGCTTGCGACGGCCGGGCGCTGAAAGTCTTTCCGGTCAATGAGCGGGATGCGAGTATCTCGTGTTCCCTTGTTCTCCATCGAAAGAAAACCGGCAAACAGGTAAGTGCGGAGGTTCTTGGGGCCGCTCACCCGCCCCAGCCACCGGCCACCGTTGCGGGCTCGCAGGGCAGCACGCCTCCCCTGGACGGTCTTCCTGGTGGGGTGTCTGCTCTGCTTCACTGTGAACCACCCACCCCGGCCGTGATAAAACCAATCGTCCCCCTGGTGCCATTAACGCAGAGGCTGGAAGCCTGGTTAGCACTTTCCAGCCAATCACGATGGCTCATCAGGATGATCCGTCTCGGCTACACGATCCAGTTCGCCAGACAGCCGCCCAGGTTCAGTGGCGTCCTCTCCACCACAGTGCGAGGCGAGGATGCCTCGGTCCTTCGGGCGGAGGTCGTCACCCTTCTTGCGAAGGGAGCTATAGAGCCCATCCCCTTAGCCGAGTCACACAAGGACTTTTACAGCCCTTATTTTATTTTGCACCCAATTCTGGATCTGCGTGCCTTGAACAAGGCCTTACACAGGCTTCCGTTCAAGATGTTGATGCAGAAGTGCATCCTGGCATCAGTACAACATCAGGATTGGTTCGTGGCCATTGGCCTGAAGGACGCATACTTTAACGTATCAATCCTTCCTCGACACAGACCCTTTCTTCGGTTTGCCTTCAAGGGGCGAGCATACCAGAACAAGGTGGTTCCCTTTCGGTCTGTCCCTGTCTCCTCGCATCTTTACCAAAGTCGCAGAGGCTGCCCTGGCCCCGCTAAGGGAGAAGAACATTTGCATCCTCAACTATCTCGACAACTGGCTGATCCTAGCTCACTCGTGAGATCTATGGTGTGTGCACAGGGACCTTGTGCTTTGGCACCTCGACCGACTGGGGCTTCAGGTCAACTAGGAAAGGAGCAAGCTCTCCCCTGCACAGAGCATCTCTTTTCTCAGTATGGAGTTGGACTCGGTCACCATGATGGCACGCCTCATGAACGAGCGTGCACAGTCAGTGCTGGCCTGCCTGAAAACCTTCAGGCGGAGGACAGCGGTGCCATTGAAACAATTTCAGAGTCTCCTGGGGCATATGGCATCCTCGGCGGCGGTTCTCCCCCTCAGGTTTATGCATATGAGACTGCTCCAGCACTGGCTACAGACTCGAGTCCTGAGGTGGGCATGGCACCACGGCACCCAGCGTGTGACTATCACGCCAAGGTGCCGCCATACTTTCAGCCCTTGGTCAGATCTGGCATTTCTATGGGCAGGGTTTCCCTTAGAGCAGGTCTCGAGGCGTGTCGTGGTCAAGACAGATGTCTCGAATTCGGGCTGGGGTGCCATGTGCAACGGGCAGGCAGCATCGAGGCTCTGGACAGGGCCCTGCCTGCAATGGCACATCAACTACCTAGAGTTGCTGGCAGTATCGCTGGCCCTGCTGAGGCTTTGGCCGTTGATTCAGAGCAAGCACGTTTTGGTCTGGATTGACAACACAGTGACTGTGGTGTACATAAACCACCAGGGCAGCGTATACTCACGTCGCATGTCACAATTCGCCTGACGCCTCCTTCTTTGGAGTCAGCAGACGTTGAAGTCTCTGCGAGCCATGTACCCCCGGGCGTCCTCAACTGTGAAGCGGATGCGCTCTCAGAGAGTGGAGACTCCACCCCTGTGCAGTCCAGCTAATTTGGGAGAGATTCGGGGAGGCGCAGGTGGACCTGTGTGCCTCCCGAGAGTCCTCTCATTGCCCCCTTTGCTACCCTTTGTCCAAGGCTCCCCTCGGCACTGATGCCTTGGCGCACAGCTGGCCTCTGGGGCTGAGACCTAGCAGGCCTTCCGCCAGCAGCGACAGTCACGATCACTCAGGCCAGAGCCCCTTGCATGAGGCGGCTCTATGCTCTGAAATGGCGTCTCTTCGCAAATTGGTGTTCTTCCTGCAGGGAAGATCCACAGAGATGTGCGGTCGTGTCTGTGTTGTCCTTCTTACAGGAGGGGCTGGAGAGACAGCTGTCTCCCTCCACCCTGAAGGTGTATGTGGCTGCTATAACAGCGTATTACGATACACTGGATGGGAGACCCTCACGGCAGCACGACTTGATCACCATGTTCCTCAAAGGCACGAGGAGATTGAATCCCCCTAGGCTGTGCCTGATTCCCTCTTGGGATCTCTCTGTGGTCCTATCTGCCCTACAGAGAGCCCCCTTTGAGCCCCTGGAGAAGGCCGAGCTCAGCACTTTTTCACTGAAGATGGCCCACCTGGTGGCACTCACTTCTATCAAGAGGGTTGGGGACCAGTAGGCGCTCTCTGTCACCAGCAAATGCTTGGAGTTCGGGCCGGCACACTCTCACGTGACCTTGAGACCCCGGCCCGGTTACGTGCCCAAAGTTCCCACCACTCCCTTTCGGGATCAGGTGGTGAACCTGCAAGCGCTCCCTTCAGAGGAGGAAGACCCGGCCTTGTCATTGCTGTGTCCAGTTCGCGCCCTGTGCATCTATCTGGACCGCTTTAGATGCTCGGAGCAGCTCTTTGTCTGTTTTGGAGGGCAGCAGAAGGGGAAAGCTGTCTCAAGATGTGTGGGGGTGTTGCAAAGTTAAAGAGACAGAGGCCCTTGTGTTTGATTCGGCTAGTGGTTTTGGGATCAGAAAGGTCCGGTGAGCAGAAGACATGCTGCAGTCCTGCTGCCTTGTTGCCACAGTGACCGCAGACAGCTCTGCAGTGTTGGCAGGACAGAGTGGCTGAAGTACATAGGCAACATACTCACTCCTGTGTTTGTTTGAGTGAAAGTGTGTGTGTGTAAAGGCCTGCTCAAGATGCCAGGCACAGATGGACAGCAGCCCTTCCAGCCCTGAATGTCAGGCCTGATGAACCCTCTTAAGGAATAAACCAGATCCTTCCAGCTCCAGCCGCATACATCCATCCACACGGCATTGTGCTTTAACCTCAGAACCGGCCTGCATTGGTCTCAACCTCTCCAGCCAACAGCTTTTCTGGATGCAAAGAAAGGAACCCTATCCTCAACTCTTTTTGTCTGTCTGGGGGCATGAACCACATTTGAGGATAGATCTGCATCTC
Organism: Myxocyprinus asiaticus; assembly: GCF_019703515.2. NCBI lineage: Eukaryota > Metazoa > Chordata > Actinopteri > Cypriniformes > Catostomidae > Myxocyprinus > Myxocyprinus asiaticus. The sequence continues at coordinate 21,280,576 of NC_059371.1, forward strand.
AGATGCTTCTGATCTTCTTCTTGAAACTGACTTTTCATGGAGATTGCAACATTTACCAGCAAGCATCAGTGACTTTATAAGAGGAGTTTGACAGTCAGTCTATTGCTTGAGTTGTGATATTGTTATATACAGTTGTGCTCAAAAGTTTGCATTCCCTTGGAGAATTGGTAATATATGTTCCGTTTTTAAAGAAAACATGAGTGAGCAGGCAAAACAATTTTTTTTTTATTTCTTATGGGATTCATATTCAACTGTAGGTTATAAAAGAATGGCACAATCATAAAACAAAACATGGCAACAAAGAAAAGTCAAAAGTTTGTTCAAAAGTCTGCATACCCTTAGTTCTTAATACTGTGTATTGCCCCCTTTAGCATCAGTGACAGCATGCAGTCTTTTGTAATAGTTGTCTATGAGGCCCCAAATTCTTGCAGGTGGTATAGCTGCCCATTCGTCTTGGCAAAATGCCTCCAGGTCATGCAAAGTCTTTGGTCTTCTTGCATGAACCGCACGTTTGAGATCTCCCCAGAGTGGTTTGATGATATTAAGGTCAGGAGACTGTGATGGCCACTCCAGAACCTTCACCTTTTCCTGCTGTAACCACTGGAGGGTCAACTTGGCCTTGTGCTTAGGGTCATTGTCATGCTGGAATGTCCAAGAGTGTTCGTGCAGAAGAATGCAAATTGTCTGCCAGTATTTTATGATAACATGCTGCATTCATCTTGCCATCAATTTTCACAAGATTCCCCATGCTTTTAGAGCTCACACACCCCCAAAACATCAGTGAGCCACCACCATGCTTCACAGTGGGGATGGTATTCTTTTCACTATAGGCCTTGTTGACCCCTCTCCAAACATAGCGCTTATGGTTGTGACCATAAAGCTCTATTTTGGTCTCATCACTCCAAATTACAGTGTGCCAGAAGCTGTGAGGTGTGTCAAAGTGTTGTCGGGCATATTGTAACCAGGCTTTTTTGTGGCATTGGCGCAGTAAAGGCTTCTTTCTGGCAGCTCGACCATGCAGCTCATTTTTGTTCAAGTATCGTCGTATTGTGCTCCTTGAAACAACCACACCGTCTTTTTCCAGAGCAGCCTGTATTTCTCCTGAGGTTACCTGTGGGTTTTTCTTTGTATCCCAAACAATTCCTCTGGCAGTTGTGGCTCAGATTTTTCTTGGTCTACCTGACCTAGGCTTGGTATCAATAGATCCCTGAATTTTCCATTTCTTAATAAGTGATTGAAAAGTGCTGACTGGCATTTTCAAGGCTTTAGATATCTTTTTATATCCTTTTCCATCTTTATAAATTTCCATTACCTTGTTATGCAGGTCTTTTGACAGTTTTTTCTGCTCCCCATGACTCAGTATCTAGCCTGCTCAGTGCATCCAAGTGAGAGCTAACAAACTCATTGACTATTTATACACAGACAGTAACTGCAATTTAAAAAGCCACAGGTGTGGGAAATTAACCTTTAATTGCCATTTAAACCTGTGTGTGTCACCTTGTGTGTCTGTAACAAGGCCAAACATTCAAGGGTATGTAAACTTTTGATCAGGACCATTTGGATGATTTCTGTTATTATTATGATTTAAAAAGGAGCCAAACGACTATGTGATAATAAATGGCTTCATATGATCACTATCCTTAAAATAAATACTTTTTGCATGATCAGTCATATTTTCAAAATCAATGCCAAAATGTCACAATTTCTGCCAGGGTATGCAAACTTTTGAGCACAACTGTACATGTATTTTGGAGCTTGTTTATATTTCTTTGTAGTTCAGTGCAGGATGCAAAAAATGCTTAGTCATCAGCTGAACAGTCGCTGATGTTAGTTGAAGATTTCACAAGGATAGAAAATATATCATCACTAAATGACTGATTCTTATTCAAAATAATGTTAGTATAGTGGAAATAATTGCTGAAAATTCAGATCAGCAAAAATATATGCAAATAGGTTCTTTTTAAAAGTCTGAATCCATGTGAAAATTATTATCTGCATAAAAATTTGAATGAAAAGCTGAACTGAAAAATTAAGGAATTTCAGCATGCACTCCAGCTGGCGTGGACTCCGCAAATTTGTGCAAAACCTGATGATCCATGTTATTCCAGCCTGATCTGGGAATGTTCCAAAGAGTATCACGTTCAGTATCACATATTTGATTTGTGACCTAGAAATAGTGCAGAATCTGAAGTATTTTTTTATTTGTTTGATGCCATATCAATTCTGTTTATTGGCAGGTTTAAATTAGATTTTGAAACCCAGATTTTCAGTGTGAAACATTCAACCCCACTGTATGTATGAGATACCATACCTACCATCATTATAAACTGTCTGGAAGAAGACACTATAGAGGGGGAAGCCACATTAGCTTGTCAAAGTAAGTCAGGGTCTGATACTCTGTGATCCAGAATTAGGCCAAAATCTCATCTGTAGGCCCATTTGGAAGTGTGTGCCAGCTGTGCACATGCATAAAAGTTCCCTACATCCATGTTCACATCATACTTAAAACTTTCTTTCTCTGTCTCTCTCTCTAAAGCATCATATTGAAATCTATAGCTACAGCTGCATGTTTTGTAACTCTGTACCTAGTCCTCCCCCTCACAACAGCATCCCAGCCTAATACTGGACCAGAGCTAAATCCGGAAGCACTTAGTGGACAATACAACACTCAGATTACAGTGTGCTGGTCCTACACTCTGTCTAACCTCATCTCAGGTCAACTAAACCCATTCAAGGACCAGGGAGACTCACTTTTCATCTGTTAGCGGAAATTATACTCACTGTGTATACTTTTCCCATTAACTTAGTGGACCTGAGCGACTTGCTTTCATTAATCACCAAATGACCCGTGGCTATGAGAAGGCAGCAGTGACATTCTGAGGAGATGTTTGAAAGCAATCAAGTGTTTTTCCTGTTGCTCATTTTTTACTTCCTTAACATCAAAGAGACACCCAAGGCTTTGATAATATACTTCTGAAAAGTGCAAAAATATGCCATGCCAGTGCAGCCAGGAGTGACAATGGTTGTTGATTTTGACTACAAAGGAGGTTCTTTCATCACAAAGTGCATGTGTCTCATTGAGGAAAGACGTTATTCCTTTTTCTCTGGAAGTATGCTGCCATCTTTTCCTGTTTCACTTTATATAATTGAGCACATTTATCTTTGAAACTTTCTTTGCAGTTTGTAGAGATTCTAAAAACTGATGTAGAGATTTACCAAGTCTGTCTGGTGTTATTAAACGAGGCAGAGATATGGGGACTGTTTTAAAATGATACATTAAGCTATTAGGGGTAACATGTTGTCCCAGAGAGCCCAGTGGGAAACAGGCTGTGTCTGACGACATTGATCGAGTTGAGAGATGTCTACCGGTTCCAACAGCCACACACAATCATAAATACACCTAGGCATTCAAACTGAGACTCTGCCTGTGAAACAAGAAGTGAGGAATAAAGACATTCAGAAATAGAATAAATGTAGCTTGCACTGGATAAAAGGCCCCTTTATGTCATCTATATGGTTGCCGAGGGGTGCACAACACAACCAAATTAGCAAAGCAAATAAAAGCTGAAAACCCAACGGAAATAACACTACACTATGAAATTAAGTCACAACGGAAAAACCACAGCACAACAGAAATAAGCCACAACACAACAAAGCCACAACACAATAGAAAAGCCATGGCACAACGGAAATAAGCTACAACACAACAACTTTTAGCCACACCATGACGAAATTAGCCTGCTTCCATGTAAATGGGACGATGAAGAGCTCAGGGAAAATGCGAAGTTCCTTGGTCAACACTCTCTTTTGGCGTGTTGCCCTGGGAACTCTTGTATTGACTGTAGTGACTGTGGGACGAGCAACCATTTTTATTTATTTATTTATTTTTTTTGCTTTTGTGAAACACAAATTGAAATATTTAGCAGAATTTGCAAGCTGCTCACTTCTATACAATGAGAACTGGGGCTTCCAAGCTCCACATAAGATAAAAAACTAACATATAAGTACCACACTTTTCTATAAAACAAAAGAGAATGGGGATGTCGTGCTAATCTGTTTTCGTTTGAAAACGTTTTTTAGTTTCCTAACAATATGCAATACTTGAGAGCATTTTCTAAATGCTCTATTTTCGGTGGAGGAAAACGCTATTCCAGTGTGGATGAGGGGTGTAAACAAAGCAAAATTAGTGTGTTTTTTTCTTTTCTTCAAAAGACAACGAATAATAAATGTAACATATGAAATGGATGTTTAGGTTACTTACTGTATTCACTTTGCAAAATCTCTTGTAAAACATACTTTCCTAATCTGTCACATAATATCGACTGTCAATACGCCAAAGTAGAAATGCTTTAGAAATTATGGTTATGATGTCAGGAAGCAAAGCAGTAGAACATAGAACAACGTAACCGCACCTGCTGCCTAAAGTCTCAATTAAGAATGACACAACGTTCTTTCATGTTGTATGTGATGTCATTAAAGAACATATGTGCTCTGCAGAATATTCAGTGCAAGCCCCCATACCCTTAATAATGCATGTTGTCTTTGCTTTGTATAAATTAGGTTCCTGCGACAAGTGTCATGTAATTAACAAACATACGCACCACTGCACTGCGAATCGGTATTTAAGAATCTGATTGAGAGTAGTCAGATTCAAACGTTTACAAGGCTAATTTTCTTCTATTTAACTGATTATTTTAGGGTCTACACCGCCTTTTCAAACGGATGGAAAATTCATTCAGATCGAGTTCAATTGGATTGTTTTTTCCCGATTGATCCCATTTACAGTGCATCCGGAAAGTATTCACAGCGCTTCACTTTTTCCACATTTTGTTATGTTACAGCCTAATTCCAAAATGGATTTTCCTCAAAATTCTACAAACAATACCCCATAATGACAACGTGAAAGAAGTTTGTTTGAAATCTTTAAATTTATATATATATATATATATAAAAAAAAAAAAATCACATGTACATAAGTATTCACAGCCTTTGCCATGACACTCAAAATTGAGCTCAGGTGCATCCTGTTTCCACTGATCATCCTTGAGATGTTTCTACAACTTGATTGGAGTCCACCTGTGGTAAATTCAGTTGACTGGACATGATTTGGAAAGGCACACACCTGTCTATATAATGTCCCACAGTTAACAGTGCATGTCAGAGCACAAACCAAGCCATGAAGTCCAAGGAATTGTCTGTAGACCTCCAAGACAGGATTGTATCGAGGCACAGATCTGGGGAAGGGTACAGAAAAATTTCTGCAGCATTGAAGGTCCCAATGAGCACAGTGGCCTCCATCATCCATAAATGGAAGAAGTTTGGAACCACCAGAACTCTTCCCAGAGCTGGCTGCCCGGCCAAACTTAGCGATCGGTGGAGAAGGGCCTTAGTCAGGGAGGTGATCAAGAACCCGATGGTCACTCTGACAGAGCTCCAGCGTTCCTCTGTGGAGAGAGGAGAACCTTCCAGAAGAACAACCATCTCTGCAGCACTCCACCAATCAGGCCTGTATGGTAGAGTGGCCAGATGGAAGCCACTTCTCAGTAAAAGGCACATGACAGCCCAACTGGAGTTTGCCAAAAGGCACCCGTAGGACTCTCAGACCATGAGAAACAAAATTCTCTGGTCTGTTGAAACGAAGATTGAACCCTTTGGCCTGAATGGCAAGCGTCATGTCTGGAGGAAACCAGGCACTGCTCAACACCTGGCCAATACCATCCCTACAGTGAAGCACGGTGGTGGCAGCATCATGCTGTGGGGATGTTTTTCAGCGGCAGGAACTGGGAGACTAGTCAGGATCGAGTGAAAGATGAATGCAGCAATGTACAGAGACATCCTTGATGAAAACATGCTCCAGAGTGCTCTGGACCTCAGACTGGGGCGAAGGTTCATCTTCCAACAGGACAACGACCCTAAGCACACAGCCAAGGTAACAAAGGAGTGGCTACGGGACAACTCTGTGAATGTCCTTGAGTGGCCCAGCCAGAGCCCAGACTTGAACCTGATTGAACATCTCTGGAGAGATCTGAAAATGGCTGTGCACTGACGCTCCCATCCAACCTGATGGAGCTTGAGAGGTCCTGCAAAGAAGAATGGTAGAAACTGCCCAAAAATAGGTGTGGCAAGCTTGTAGCATCATACTCAAAAAGACTTGAGGCTGTAATTGGTGCCAAAGGTGCTTCAACAAAGTATTGAGCAAAGGCTGTGAATACCTATGTACATGTGAATTTTTTTTTCCATTTTAATTTTTAATAAATTTGCAAAGATTTCAAACAAACTTCTTTCATGTTGTCATTATGGGGTATTGTTTGTAGAATTTTGAGGAAAATAATGAATTTAATCCATTTTGGAATAAGGCTGTAACATAACAAAATGTGGAAAAAGTGAAGCGCTGTGAATACGTTCCGGATGCACTGTACACCTGGTATTAAGATGCATCTCACGTGATTCAATCACATGTGGTCAGGTGAGACACATCACTGTTTACACCTGGTCATTTAAATGTGTCCTGTGACCACTTGTGATCAGATTTGGAAGGGAGGCGACATGATGACATACATCAATCACTGTGTCAGTAGCTATGTTTCCATCAATGTTTTTTTATGCGCATTTTGGGATATCACATAAAAACTGCAGGATGGAAACACCAAGATGCAAATAAATCTCCAAAATGGGCATACAAATTTATATGCTTTAGTTAGATAAATGTTTAATTAGATAAGAAGAAATGCACATAAACTATGATGGAAACACATTTACCGAATAAACTCCTATTGAATTTGTTAGGAATAAAAGTTGTGCTTCAAAAAGTTCATGTCATGTGAATGAAAAACTCATTACTGGACTAACCAGCGGACCAATCATTGCATCTGAAATGTTGCTCTGGTCATCCTGAAATAACGATGTCTAGAAAATCCTAAGCCTACAAAGAGCTTTCAGAGCAAATAAGAATTTACAGAAGAGAAGGTTTATTGACATTTTTGAAAAATATCTTATAGATCCGCATGGTATAGTCATAAGGATGGATGAACGCACATATATATCACTCCCAGAAGTGTGTGACGCGATGTCGCTCCCAAACATGAGACAAAGTTCTTTAGAGTGTTTTGTCTGCGTGCTCTAAACCGCCAGTATTTTATTAATAAAACAATCACAGTGGCTACAGTTTCCCCGGAAGTGACAATTTCATCCTTTTGAACACCCTTAGATGGACACACGGCTTTATTCGCACATTGTTTTTGCAATAATATGGTTTTTCACATAGATTGAATTTGCAGCTTGGATGGAAACATAGCTAGTGTGTTACTGCATGACATTAAAGCGCAACAATGTCAGAAAAGACAAAGAAAGTGGGAAAAAAATGCAGCTGAAATGTAATCTAAGCACAAATGCAATATTTCGAGCAGAATTGTCCATTATTTTAGTGGATTAGTTGTATTAACCTGAGCTGCAGATGTTCGTGCTTTTCATAAGTGTCCCTGCATGTTGATATCAGACACAGATCCATGAAGTTCTCACGCTTTTGTATATATCCACTTTTGTAATTTTTCTGATCGGATGGAAATTTCCTTTTAAAAGTTCAAACTCTTGTTTTAGTGCAGCGGTTGATTGACAGGTGAGGGGAGGCACTTTGCTGCTGCCGGGATGCATATAGGGCAGATTAGCATTTACACCTCAAATGTGATGCGTTCACATGCGTTTTTGTCCACATTTGTATGTGGTTTTTGTGATCTGATCACAAAACGTTTTAGACCCTGTTTAGACCTGTATTTATCACTGACCACATGTGATTAGATCAGCAAAAACACATCTTAATACCAGGTGGAAACGGGTCTATATGAAAGCTTTTCAATCCGATTGAGCAATCGGTCGGATTATTAACAGATTATTTGGTTGCATGTAAATGTAGCCACTGACAATCATTGAAACTTTTTTATGGTGCTTTTTTGTATTTATCTTACAGTATATTTTTAATTTTGACAGTGGCATTTCTTTTTAACTTTCATTGTATGCAAAAGTGCAGCTTGGACTTTCTGCTAAACATCTTTTGTGTGCTTTATAAAAAAATCATACAGGCTTTGAGTGACATGAGAGAGGACAGAATTTTAATATTTGTGTGAACTATCTCTTTAATTCCTCTAGATGAGACTCTGAGATGCAGAATGTTTTTAAAACAGTTGAGATTTTGCAGAGATGATCGATTCTTTGATGAAATGAGAGTCTATCCTACAGAGATGTTTGGGAAATCTGGCTGGATAATTTTTTTTTCCTCACTCAGACTCTGTCAGCTACTCATAGTTCTTGTCTTATTAAAAACATCCACAGGTGAGTGTGCCTGATCTTGTATGTGTGTTTGTATTGGGTAGTGTTTCAAGGAGAAGGGAGGAGAGAGCTGTCGTACTTAATCAGCCCAGACTTACTATGTGTCTCTTACATGCAACTGTCTGACTAAATATATCACTGGTGACAAGCTAGTCCCTTGTTCTTTGAGACAACATTTCTAAATGGTAACTCATCGAAATCACATGCTACAAAAAGCACATATTGAAAACAACAGGGTCACGGCAAGGCCAAGATTTGCAAAAATAAAAAACTGAGCACATTTCCAACCCCTCAGGAACATGAAAAAGCTCTTGAAAAAGAATACACCCAGATGAAGTCTTGTCTATTATAAATCAGATACTCTAATCAGAGAATTAAAATGCTCTTGTAAACATGTCTGCAGGTTTAATCCATATATACTATGCATAATGAGAATCTATGCATTGCTGTTATCAGACAGAGGAGGAACAACACTGCTTAGATCAAATCATGCATAATACACACACATATCTTTGTGAGGACTTTCCATTGATTAGTTTTTTTTTTTTTTTTTTTTTCTGAACTAATGATAATTTCCTAATTTCCTAACCCTACCCCTAAAACACCATTTAGCATGTTTTTTAACCTATTTTCGTGGGGAAATTTGGCTGGTCCCGACAATGAGCATTAGTGAAGAACCACAGTCAGCATTTCTCTAACGTCCTTCTACGTCTGTAGTGGGCAATAACTCAGCTTTTTGCACAACTTCCTTTTGATAAGGAGTCAAATTATCCCAGAAGCCACAGTAAAAGACTTTATAAAACATCTCCAGTAAGAAGTTTTAAGCCATGACTAACTTAGAGGGGTTAAAATGAATGTTTCTGTGTTTGTCAGGGTTTGCTTACAGAAATGGTTCCCACAAGGAAAATGATTTAATAATCATACAAAATAATGTCTTATTTTGAAAAAAATCTTTAGGATTAGGTTTACGGGTAGAGGGTAGAAAATATAATTATACGGGTTTGGGTGGTTTACGAGGAAATTTTTTAGTTTACAAACTGGTAATTACAAGGGTATTATGCTATAAATGTGGTTTATGAGGACATTTCTAGTGTCCCCATAATTCAAATCACTTTAAAAAAAAACATACTAAACGATGTTTTTCTGAAAATGTAAAAATGCAGAAAGTTTTTTTTTTTTTTTTGTGAGGGTTAGGTTTAAGGGTAGAGTTAGGGTTAGGGGATAGAATCTATACTTCATACAGTATAAAAATCATTATGTCTATAGAGAGTCCTCATAAGGATAGCCACACCAACATGTGTGTGTGTGTGTGTGTGTGTGTGTGTGTGTTTGTGTGTGTGTGTGTGTCTATATGTGTGTGTGCTTATATACTGAATCTACATGTATGGAGAAACAGCTTTCTGAATTTAACACAAACAAACTCACACTGAAATATCTTTAGATGTGGAATAGTTAAAGTCATGTGGAATGATGGCAGCCTGGGGGAGCTCAGCATGTTTACCAGTGTGGGTACCATGCTCACATTAAAATATTAGACTCAATCATGCTGTGCTCAGTCACCACATGTACAAGTTCCCCCTCCTCAAACTGAAGTTGCCCATATGGGTTTATTCCATCAAAATACCTTCAAGGCAGCAGAGGCACTATGGGACATTCTGATGGCAAAAACATGGGGAGATGTGATATATGCCAAGTAAATGTGTCACACATCAAATCTCAGTCCAAGCTCTTTTATGGAGGTTCTGATGTGCAGAAACATAGCCATTTCACTCATTACAGCCTCAGTGGTTGCAGCTAGAAGAGGACTTTGGGTGTTTTCCGAACTGCATTTTTGCGCCCTTAAAGGGACTCTACTTAAAGAACCATTCCGAATGAAAGTAAGAAAATAAAGGGCCCTTCCACAAGACTGTTAATGAAGAGTACATTCATACAGAAATGCCATGCTTCCTTCAGAGTGCCCACATTAGGGATGTAATGGTTTCAAGGTTTCACAATATACCTCGATTTTAAAATGGACGGTTATCATACCGTTGAAAGACAGTATTGCATGAAGAAAAAGACAGATTTTTTCAGAACTTTTCTAAAATCCAAATCAGTTTAATTAAGACAGAATCTGTGACATTTACACAGCATCATATAAACTTGGCTAAATAAAATAAATCTTTAAATTGCGATTTCCTCATGGTGCATTTGACTGTCACTCAGTTTTTAAGGTGACATGCAGGTGTCGTGAGCGCTGCGCATCACGGGCACATCAGAAGTCCAGCACGAGCGGAGCACAGCATGAGTGCATCACGAGCGCAACATACAGACATGTCCGAGCCTGAACCTTTATTTCCGCTGCCACAGAAGTTGAAGTCCGCTGTCTTGGCTATGTAAAAGACCCACGAGGCACCATCAATGTTGATGGTTGCCCAGTCTGTAAAGTTTGCTGCAAAAAAGTATCGGCTCAGGTGGGAAACACTTCAAACCTTAAGCACCATCTCCGTGAGCATCATCCCATGGAATTTGCGGAGATGAATGTAAGTGGAAATACAGTATACAGGATAATAAATTATAGCCCATGTTTCATAAAAACACCAGATTTAATGTAGTTTTACATGATTTGTAATGACTAGGTAGGCTAAAGTTATGTTTATGCTTTCTGTCACATTCACAAATGCAGCAAACGGATTTAAGACCTTGTTCAACTTACGATGTGTCAACTGTTTGTGTTTTGCCAAGTGTTGCGCAACAGTAGGCCAATGTGTTTGATAATACTAATAATATGTTTTATTTGTAAAACATAGTACTAAGTAGTGTTTACAAAATGCATGGTTTTTAGTGTTCAGGAAATTGACATTGACAATATGCATGCAGGAGACTGACAGTGAAACTGTGGCAGAAATTGTCAGTATTGGACAAAATGGCAATAAATAAACTGCACATGAATAATATATTTTCAGTAGGTATTGTAGAATTGAACTAAATCACAAATGCAACAAATTACTGAATGCTTGCAGATGCATATTTTAAGTGTTAACCTGGGCAATAATCATTACAAATGATTACAATTCAATTTCATAATTCATAAAATAACAATAACAAAATATTTTTAGTTATAATCATCTGACTACTGTACATGTTGCCAAAACAATTGTTATTAATGTTTACCAGTTTGTGATTTTTTTCTTTTTCTTTTTTTACCTTTTTGGATTAAGAGAGTGTCCTGATGTTCAAGATCAAAAGTTAGAGGATTAAAGTTGAAGAAATCCAAAATAAAGTTCAAGAATTGGTTATAACTGAAATATTTATCTGTGTGTTTATCAGAAATAGCCTATTTCATAACTAAATATTGAACTGCTTTTGATATGATCAATGCACCTAAATACTGTGGTAATTTTTGTGATGGTTATCATACCATAAAAATGTCATACCGTTACACCCCTAGCCCACATCAAGAGCTGTGTCCTTCAGAGTGAGTAGGGCATGGGGATGATTACCTTCAAATGGAATTCGCCCATTATCTGATCCCACATAAAGATTGGAGTCATGAGGAATTGAATGATTCTGGTTCAGATTATGATTTCACTTTACAATGGACTCAGTATCATAGAGTCTTTTAAAGCTACACTTTGTAACTTTTGGCCATCTAGTGGTTGAAGCATAGAACTGCAAGTTACTTGCGAGGAACATTGTTTTGGTAACACTGTGTAACAATTTTTTTTTATTTTTTTTTTATTTGGTTCCTGGGTAGTAAGTGTTATTTCCTAATTGCTTATGCCTCAAAAGTATAGAAAATGGCTAGTATTCCCCACAAACTTTGCTTTTGTGACCAGGACAGTAATATTTTGAAATCTGCCTATTATCCAGAATATTCCAGATAGATTCAGTGCTGAGTAAACTTGGAGTAACTTCTTGAACTTTCTAGAACTTTCCAGTAATATAAATAGTAGTATAAATACAGGGGCCTTAAGCCCACCAGTTCAGTTTAGTTCAAGCTGCCTAAGTGGATACATATCTGCATTTTTCTGAGATGGAATCAAGAGGCTGCAAGCATCTGGCAGACGCATTTTGCTATGTCTGTGGCCAATTTATCAAGACATGAGCGAAAAAGTACTCCATGGAAGCATCTGTTAAGATGTGTGAGGCCTACAAGGCATATTTTGGCATGCCTGTCTGGGATCAAGACAAACCCTGGGCACCTCATTTCACCTGTGAGCACTGCAAAAAAACTCTGGAAGGTAAGATTGACAATTGTTGCTTGGAATTTTATGTAATAAAATTTGTTAATTTTTACAGTTGTAAAAGTTTTTAATTTTAAAATGTTTTACAATTTTCAATATTATTGAAAAAATATATTATATATGAAAAATGTTGTGAGAATCTCTTACACATTAGTCATGGGCGAAATAAATGTATTTTTGTTGGATGGTACAGAGGGGAAAAGAGAGCCATGAAGATTGCTATCCCAAGAATTTGGCAGGAACCCATTGACCACTCAAGCAACTGCTACTTCTGCATGGTGGACCCTTCCAAATGTCGGACCGGCAAGAATGCACCTGCTATCACGTATCCGGACCTTCCTTCATCCATCGCCCCGGTGCCACACTGCCATGAGCTCCCCGTACCCATTCCTCCGGAGAGAGAGCAGCCATCTTTAGAAGAGAGCAGCAAGTCAAAGAGTGAGGAAGACGTTGTAGATCCAGATGAGCTGAGGAGAGAAACCCATACTACCCCAACCAAAAAGACCTCAATAACTTGATTAGAGATCTTGGTCTCACCAAGTCCAATGCCGAGCTTTTGACATCTAGGCTCAAGCAGTGGAACTTGTTGGATGAAAGTGTGCAAGTCGCAGATCAGAGGAAGCGTCACCAGCCTTTTTCCAGCTTCTTCACCCGTCAAGATGGGCTCTGCTTCTGCCACAATGTGACCATTCTGTTCGAGGCAATCGGAATCGCCTGTAACCTGAATGAGTGGTGCCTCTTCATTGACAGCTCATCCAGGAGCCTCAAAGCCGTGCTGCTCCATAATGGTAACAAGTACCCGTCTCTTCCCCTGGCTCACTCGGTGCACCTCAAAAAGGATTACAACAGCATCAAGACCTTGCTGGATGCCTTGAAGTATGATGAGTATGGCTGGGAGGTCATAGGAGACTTTAAAATGGTGGCATTCCTGATGGGACTCCAAGGCGGTTTTACCAAGTTTCCCTGCTATCTTTGCCTTTGGGACAGCAGGGACACCAAGGTGCACTACCACAGGCGGGACTGGCCACAGTGGACCAAGTTCTCTGTAGGGAGGAACAACGTCAAGTGGGAGCCACTGGTGGACCCCAGGTGCTGATGCCACCACTGCACATCAAATTGGGCCTTATGAAACTATTTGTCAGAGCTCTAGATGGGAGTCGGCAGCCTTCAAGTACCTTCAAGACTTCTTCCCTAAGCTGTCTGAGGCAAAGGTCAAAGCCGGTGTCTTTGTTGAACCACGGATAAAGAAGATCCTGGAGTGCAATGAATTCCCCAAGAAGCTCACTAGTAAGGAGAAAGCAGCTTGGAACAGCTTTGCCGCAGTGGTTCGGGGCTTCCTGGGCAATCACAAGGCCGAAAACTTTGTGGAGCTGGTTGAGACCCTGGTGAAGAACTACAGCACAATGGGCTGTCCCTCAAAGTCCATATCCTTTGATGCTCATCTTGATAAATTCAAGGAGAACATGGGAGCATACTCGGAGGAGCAAGGCGAGCGCTTCCATAAGGATATACTGGACTTTGAACGCAGCTACCAAGGACAGTATAATGAGAACATGATGGGAGACTACATTTGGGGGCTGATTCGTGAAAGTGATTTACAGTATAATTGTAAATCTTGAAAAACTACTCACTTCTAAATCTTTTGTAGTAATTTTGTATTACTTTAGTATAAATGTTAATTTGGATTCATATGTTGACTTTATGTGAACGAAAAGACACAAATTCGCCCATTTTCTCATTGGAAATAGGTACATTTCAAAATATCACTGTCCTGGTTACAAAAGCAAAGTTTGTGGGGAATAATAGCCATTTTCTATACTTCTGAGGCATAAACAATTAGGAAATAACACTTACTACCCAGAAAAAAAAAATTGTCTTACATACGTGATTCGAACTTTGGCTCTGCTCTACTGCGCGGATGAATCTGATGGTTTGAGGAGTACCGTTGTAACCATCATCTTATCAGAGCGAATGTCACTAATGGCATCAAAACTCGCCCCCTTAATAAATAAATAAAGAAAGAAAGGAAGAAAAAGACAGATATCCAAAAAATATGTCTTATTAGCAGATAAGTATCATATCTTCCACTATTGTTTTAACTTACTACAATTGTTTTAAAATAAATAACGTTACCAAAGTTAGGCAACGATGACACGCTAGTCAAGTCAGATAAATCAAACGATGGAAACTATTATAATTTAACTGGCAGTCAAATAGACCAAGGTAGTAACTGGTTTAGAGATTGGCATTGTTACCAGCATTAAGTTTACTTTTTCCATTGTCCTTCCTCGAAAATGAAATTTAAAGCACAGCAGTACCAAAATCCATAATAAAATTCCCCATTAGAGTGGCTTACACTATCTAACGAACTACCGCACTAAGAGAGTTACCTGGCTAACGGTCCAATAAAATATCTTACCTGTTCAACAAGAAAAACATCATCTCAGGGTCGGTTTTAAATCCTTTCAGATCTCGGAGTTGTTGCCAACTCTGAAAAAGCCAAACCAGTGCTGTTTTGTGTTTTATTATTATGGGCTCTGTTGCTTTCCCTTTTTGCTTGCAGACACTTCTTGGTTCTAGGTTTCTTTATTTTGAAAAAGGGTGATTCCCCAGAGGGTTGCCTTTTTGAATGATCCATGGTCAATGTTGCTCATGTGTTGTGACTACAAGCTTTCAGTTTCAAACTACTACCACACCTATCACCGCACATGTGCTGTATAGCTGGACCTTCTTTTCTTTATTTATGGACATAACGTAAACACGCACAGACCAGTGACAGAAGTATGCAGTTTCCTGCCAAATCTGTCCCGACAGCTCTAAAATATAAATCATTATTATAGGCTTACCATAGTGAATTGGGGTAAGGCAAAAACATCGTTTGGATGACGGAGTGTTGGTGTACTTGCTCATAAATAAAATTTTGTTCATTTCTAACCAAAAAACCTTACATAGTTTAGCTGTAATTACTGAAATAACAACCTCTGCGATTCTATCATAGAGTGTTACGGTCAACTCGCATGTTACGACAGTGTCACGTTTAAATGTGTTTTTGTTCATGTTTTGTGTTCATGTCTTTTATTTTGAAAATTTAGTTCCTTGTTCCTGTTTCCTCTTTCTTATCATGTGATTTCCTGTTCCCGCCATGTTTCATGTGTTTTGTTCTTATTGGTTCCTTGTCATGTGACTGTCATGTGACCCTCTTGTTCCACCATGTTTATTAGTCATGTCTCCTCATTGGTCTGTGTTTATGAGTCTTGTTATCAGTTCTGTTTTATCATTGGTCCTTGTTTCATTGCCTTGTTATCATGTTCATTAGTTTAGTCTCGTCATTGGTTGTCTCTGTCATGTGGTTACCTATGTTCATGTACTTAAGCCCTTATGTTTGCCATTGTCTTTTGTCAAGTATTGTTTTGGTGTAACGTTTTGGTCGAGGTCGAGTCGAGTCGAGTCGAGTCGAGTCAAGTCTTTTTTATGTTTGTTTTGTTTTGGATTTCACGTTGTTAATAAATACTGCACTTGGGTTCACACTTCATTGTCTGTTCCTGTCTTCAGCTTGTCCTGCTTTGCCCGAACGTTACAGACTGTAAGTCACCATTTACAGATACCATATAAATTAATGGGGAATGCCGTAAACTGACAGCTACTTGTCACAAAATTGCCTGTGTCTTATCTTATAAAACAGCAATTTTATCGTAGTGAACTGTACACTTATTTCATTTCAAAAGGATTGTTAAGTGTAAAACATGTTAAAGATTAGCGGACAGTTGGTCAGTTCATTAAGAGCTGTTTCCATATAAAAGCAGTTTATTCAGCACACTGAAGCATCTCCTCCATAGACATCCATTCAAAAAGAATGGCCTCTTGTCTCCTCGCCAGTGTACTGGCCATAGAATGTATATCTGGGACCGCCACATTTTGCTATTTTATGCTAAGCTTGAATGCTCCCCTTATTTGAAGAGTTCTGGACTCTATGCATGGTCACTTCTGTGTTTTGCTTCAAGAGGCACACTTACATCTGGGGCAGCTCCAGAAACTATATATTTATATGCTGTCAAGATGACTCGGGGGAAAATTACTTTTTATACGTGTAATTTACTGGACTTTCTGTGGATGACAGTGGGACAATATCCATTGCACATTGAGACACAGATGCACTGATGATGAACAAATGCTTATAAAAAGTGACATTTTTATTTTCCTTTTTTTTCTTTTATTTGTAAAAAAGGGACAGTTAACAATGACACAATAATTTGACACAATAAATATAGATTAAATTGTGTGGTAATGCTTTACAATAAGGTTCCATTCATTAACATTAGTTAATGCATTAGGTATCATGAACAAACAATGAACAATATATTTTTTACAGCATTTACTAATCGTTGTTAATGTTAGCTTAATAAAAATACAATTGTTCATTTTTAGTTCATGTTCATTTATATTGCATTAACTAATGTCAACAAATGTAACTTTTGATTTTAAAATCTGTTAGTATATGTTGAAATTAACATTAATTAAGATTAATAAATACTGTAATAAATGTTGCTCATTGGACACAAAAAATTAATCCAGGGCCCCTGAGTACAAAACTTTTCAGGTCACAGTATGTTGTTGCTACTTCTCACCTTGGCAATTTGTGAAACTTCACTGATAATAGTAGAGGGCTTAATATCAGTGTAACAATGAATGTTAACCTCAGATGCCCTTATTACTTTCATCCCCTTGGTCTTTCTTAAAATCTGTAATGTTACTTCATCCTTCTATAGTAAGGCTATGACATGATATCTTTTCTCGTATTCTTTTGATTTGCCCACATAAAGCAGATTTACTCTTGGCAGTTTGAATCAAAAGAAATGTTTGTAAAATAATGAATTGAAATCTCAGAAACAGCAGAAGAATATGTTTTTAAATGATAATTGTTGTCAAAATGAAGGAATTAGGAGTTAATCTGAGATTATGATGCTGTTTGTGTGTTTATCAGGGAAGCTGGGGGCAGATGATGTACAGCCATTACTCATCTGTGTCCTCCATGGCAGGTCATTTGGATTCTCTTCCTCCAAGCCAGAGAGATGTAGCGAAGTAGAGGCTTTAAAATGCTGTAAATGGTGGTTTGGGTTCATGGGTTCATCAGACAGCCTCACCTATGACCACATTGTCCCTTTCTTTATTAGGCAGATAGAGGCACTGAGTCACTGAGTCAAACTGGTTTTGTCTCATAACCCAGATTTTACTCCTAACACAGTACCAGAATTGTTTATTGTACACAAGTAATCAAACATGTCCTCAAATCAAACATAGAAATTTACTGAATGTCTCTTTAATTTCAAAGGTTTCATGTTCTCGGCCGATAATTCACTGCACAAAGCACATTGTTGTCGGCACAAACTATGTTTATCCTCATTGCACAACCTATCCTTGTTGGCACCTGTCTAATTTGACAAGTTTTACTAACTTACAAAGAAATTTACGCCACCATACTTTAGAGTTTGAATTGACACATAGCCTTTGACATCAACAACAAAAGATACGGGAAGCATTTTCTCGTCCCTTTTAACAGTTGACACGCCTATTTATTTTGCTGTTTTTACTATGGTAATTATATAGTTACCTGCATTTTTTTATTTACATTTAGCATACTTTTTTACCTGTGTGATCTTATCAGAACAGACCTGTGACCTTTTTTTTGAGTCACGACCAGGGGCAGACTGGCCATAGGGAGGTAAAGCTATTCGAGACCTCTCTAGTTAACATGTGCTCATTTAAAGGCGTTGTTTACAGAAATGCAGTTTTTTGTTAGAGACAGTACCGGTTTTAGCACATGTTCAACAAATCAATGTAAATACTTGTAAATAGTACAAATTATGCAATTTAACGATGAATATGTAACAAAAATAATATCTGAAATATAATAACTCGAGTCCTCTCTAGTTAACATGTGCTCATTTAAATGTGTTGTTTACAGAAATGCTGTTTTTTTTGTTAAAGAGACAGTACCAGTTTTAGCACATGTTCAACAAATCAGTGTAAATACTTGTAAATACCACAAATTATGCAATTTAACAATGAATATTTAACAAAAATAATATTTGAAATATAATAACTTATTTATTGATTGAATACATTTATTTGTTCATTTTTAAAAAGCCAAAATGTGACCAAAATTATGAAATAGTAATAAAATATAATTCGTAAAATTAATAGTTTTATAATGTACCTAGTTAAAAGGTCCCTTGTATAATTAACTGCATTAATTGAGAGATACTTTCTTTTATATGTAATCAAAAGGGACATAATAACTGAAATTATCCCATATGAATCGACATTGAATTGAATCAAATCTAAATTTGAATCGAATCTAATCGAGAGCTTTTGAATTGTAATCTAATTGAATCGGGAAATCTGTATCAATACCCAGCCCTAAGAACAACCATACATTACATGACTCCAGTGGGAGATGCAATATTATGATTGTATTATGACTTAAAATGACAAACCATCATCAGACTTACCTAACAGTTGGATCATGCAAATTGAATGGAGGTGAGATGCGTTGTCTATGAGGGGATGTGTTTGAATCTAACCACCCACACAGGAGATGAGGTCAGTGGTAGCAGTTGTGATCCTGTTGTGTAAATGTTTTGAACATGACTCACTTTGTCTCTGATGGTACAGGCTTTAATCAGAGCAATGCTTTTTTTAAAAATGCATAAGGGAACTAGGGAGAGAAGGAAAAGGGAGGAGTGATAGAGAGCAATGGGGGTCTGCTAAGGTTGTGCTGATTTTGTCTTAGTATGCATGCTGTTGAGTTTGTGGCTGTGATGATTTGATATGTGTGCATGTAGGGGGCTAGGAAAAAAGGGGAATAGAGAGTGAGAGAGAGCATTTAAACTGCTGGGTGATACCCCTCCCCCTGCTTAAGTTTGACTTGTCACATTAGTATTCATATATTCCAAGACATTTTGGATTATCATTTAAAAAGATTAATGTTCTTTAGGATATGCAGGCACATACTCCAGGAGGAAGAGTTTAAAGTAAGCCTTTAGTTTGTCAGAACTGCACAATGTGTTTGGTAATGCTAATGTCAGAGTTGGACACTTCTTTTGCTCATTTCAGGAAACTCAGATGGAGAGTTTGATGGATAGGAATGCTTAAAGGTGCGATTTAAGGGTGTGGAAAGAGCCAGGTTAGTTTAAAATCAAGTGGGAAGACAGCAAATTAGATTTCAAAGCAAAATTGGACCAGCCTCTCTGAAATTCTCATTGGTCAATATACATAAATAAATGTGATGTATGTATACAGGGTGGCCCAAAAAACAGGGCCACTATGTTTGTTTGCTCATAACTTAAAACTACATAAAGGCGTTTGCACGATTTTTGGTGTACTTCTACGTCTTTTTGTAAACAACCTAATTATGTCACTGTGACGTCATCGTGAGCAACAACTTGCTACAAATAAATAAATAAGTAAATAATTTAGCTACGTTTTCAATGGCACCTTTAACATTATATATACTGTATATATACAATATATATAAATATAAAATGCAGGCATATACATACAGATTTCAAATTCCATTATTTGTTTGTGACATTCTACATGTGCATATAGAAACATATAAAATATGTGTCATATATGTGTGTGTTTGGGATCATGTGTTTTTAAATATGTTTTGACATATAGGTTGCATATACTGTATGTAAAATTACATGACATATATTTTTTTTTTTTTACATTCATTAAATCATGCATGAACATACAGTACGTATTATATTCGTTTTACATGTATTGCCATATGCTCTCTGTATGGGGGTCCTTATCAATGCAGCATTGCCATTGAAATCAATGGATTTGGAGTTACAATGGAGTTGCAATGTAAACTGTAGTATGTAGTCATCCTAAATAACATTTTGAGGTCTTGTGGTCCAGATGATTCAGTTTTCAGATTTTATGTGGCAAAAAAAAAAAAAAAGAAAATGAAAAACTGAGGGCTTTAGTAAGAGTAATTTTGCTTTTGTGGTTTTGTCCCTTGTCCCCTACAGTCAGACACTGAGACAGGGACAGGATCTATTTTATGGTAGAAAAACAACTTTTTCTCTGAGGCTGTTGTCTAGACTATATCATACCATATCTTGGTTTGAAGATCATTTTATTGCAGACTGTGCTGCTCTCCTCCTCTCAGAGGACAGATGGAGATGCTGAACACCTGCAAGGCTCAACGGCCTCATGGAGAAGATCAGATCCTTTTCAAATACACATTGCAAGACAGCTTCTGGCTAGTCTGAAAGAAAACACACAGTATGGGATGACACATTTGATCTGGGTGTGGATTATAAAAAAAAACAAAAAACAAAAAACAAAAAAAAAAAAAAAAAACAATGCAAAAGATTTTTTTTTTTTACAGTTTTTTTTTTAAATATGTGCTGCAGTTGGATTTTATTGCTCCCTCTTGCTAAGGTGTTACATATTGAAGGATGCCCTTCCACATAAAACATTGGACCTTATTAAAATCTATAAGGTGGATTGTCCTGAAGAGCAATTTTCAGTCAGAATAGGAAAACTGGTAAGGAGTCTCATTTTCCCATACAACTAAATCAATTTTTAATCTAAAATTAAAAATATATATATATTTTTTTAAGTTTTTTTTGTTTTTTTTTTTTGCATATTTTTTCTAACTTGGAGATATTGAGATGTAGAGACAGAGAACATTTATTTTATGATTTAATTTTTTTTTTTTTTTTTGTCAGTAATTGTGAGGCTTTTTATGTCAAAACCTGATTGTGACAAGCTGCATTGTCTTTTTATGTGTAGACTTATTCTGCAACTAGTTATTCTGCTGATTACATAAGCTCTAATAACAGTCCTTCCATTTGAATGTGATCTCCTTTATTCTCTGAATGAGAAAGAATCTGCAAATGAACCATGTGTTTTCAAAGCCAGCAGATTATACTCACTGATTACTACAATATGTCTCTCAGAGGGGTTAGATTTTCTTCTAATCCTGTGTTATCTCGGAGTTGTGCTGTGGACAGCACTATTTTGCTGTCATACAGGACACATGTCTTTGCAGTAAGATGTCTGTTGCAGTAAGATGCGCTCTTTGTGGTTATCTGCTCTGTTGAAAAGACCAGCATTGCTGGTCACCATATTGTGTTTTTGATGTTGGTCCCCAGCAAGGGATGCTGGTATGCTGGTGTCCCTATTCTAAAATTCTAAACGAGCTTAACCAGCAAGTCTTGCTTGATCAGCCAGCTTCATCAGAAAGACCATACTGGTTGACACAAATATTTTCACTGGAGAAACACATTGCTATGCCCATTAAGAAATCTGATATGTAAAACTGCAAGTAAATGACTTGCAAAAAATGGCAATAAATGTATGAATGTTCATTGTTTTTTACGGATGTAAAAATATAAAACGGATATAAAATACATTTGTGTAAAGATTTTTAACACATATTTCTATGAATTCGTACATATCACATGTATATACACACACACACACACACACACACACACACACATATATATATATATACTGTATTTAGACTTTATAAGTGAAAAACTATATTCTCTGCTTCATCTGTTGTCTTCCATTCATATCTATTTGCAGAGAGAATGTTGAAATCTAAAATTGATATTTCCTACTGATACACTAAAAACAGAATATATAAAAAAAGTTTAAGGCATGTTTTGGTGAAAAATGTGCTATATATAGTATATACTGTATATATACTATATTCGTATATATGGTAAAGGTATATGTATGTGTATTTATGTTCATATACTGTATGACTTTACTGTATATGAGATGTCTGTATGGGCTGGTCCACCAGCTACGCTATCACTAACCAGCATAAACCAGTAAATGGAAATTCGTGTTGATCTAAGCTGGTATTTCTAGCAGGGTGAGCTTACTTTATTCAGCTAGTGCCATGATGTTGAAAGAAAAGGGCAATAGCGAGACAAAACCCACCTGCGTAATTTCACCATCCTCTGGAGTGTGTCAATTAGTGTTGTATACGCTAGCTAAATTGTGCAGTGGGACACTGACTAAATTGTTGAGCAGTCAAACTGTCTCAATTTCAAGGACCACCTTGAGCGTTCCTTCAAAACGTCTGTTCTGTCACCCCTGCTGTGTGAGAAACCTAGATGCTTTTTCAAGATAATTCTTTTTATATTGAGTTCACATATTGTATTTGCAAGAACATTACCACCCTGTTTCCATGGTTTCGCACTCATCCAATCCACTTTCTTTACATTAAGGGCTTTTAATATTGTTTTTGTTGTTTGTTTTTTTTTTTGTTGTTTTTTTTGTTTTTAATGGGTCTTTAAAAGTTACGAGGAAATTACACTTGAATATAGAGATAAAACGGAAGCTTGTGGGTGGATGACAGGAGCAGGCAAAGTGGGATTTGTATATATATATATATAAATATATATATATATATATATATATATATATATATATATATATATATATATATATATATATATATATTTAAATAATATATATATATATATATATATATATATATATATATATATATATATATATATATAAATAATTTTACAGCAGGATTAGTTTTTTAATGGGATATATGGGTCATAATTTGTTAGTGATTTGGTTGCCTGAGGAACACTCTGCAATGGGGAGGCGTGTGTTTAAGGCAAAGCACGATGAATGCAAATTACAGCACCATCAGACATCAGCTCCGATGGACAGCCCTCAGTGTTTGAGTGAGCGGGGGAGGGGACGTGTGTTTGAGGGAGACAGACACAGGGAGAGAGAGAGAAAAGGAACGTGTGAGAGACACAAAGAAAGAAGAGAGAGAAAAGATCAGTAGAGTATGAGCAAGAGAAGTGGAGATAGATAGTGGGAGGATCAGTGCATCTAGCAGGTGTGTGACTGACTTGAGAGGGGTGTAACGTAGAGAGCAACTCACCAGTGCTTGGGTCTCCGCTGACACAACAGGAGAGGAGATCCTGCGTCCATCTGTGCACAGTGAGTAATCACACTCTATCTGTTTACAGGAATATGAAATGTGACAGTTGTATGTAGGCAGCTTGTTGTAGTGTCTGGCATTTGGCGTGCTGGATAAGCAGGTTGGTGGGACATCCAGAGCAGCTGGCAGGTGTGCAGCAGATGAGTGGTGTCTTGTAGAATATGCTTTTTAAAGATAAGCAGATTGCCGGAGAGACAAGCATCACTCAGATTCATTAACACATATAGAGAGATACTGGGAGATTTTCCAGAGCAGTCAGTGTAATTCTACTGGATTGAGACGGAGATAAGTAGGTCTGTGTGCAAGTAACCAAGATTCGTTCACAGCTCATCGTTCACAATTAACTTCTTAAGGGGATGACCAACCAGTCTCTTTGGTGGTGCTCCAAGCCTCAGTGCTCATGGGACGCAGGAATTGACCTGTGAGCTTTTGCCCCTTTGTACTTTTTTGTATTAAAGGGATAGTTAATTCAAAAACATATGACTCACTTACCTGCGACACGATAACGAGGCTACGCATTTAAAAGCAGCTGATGTTAATCAACAACATTGCTGTATAAATGGCACTGTTGTCCATTTTTGTGGTAGATAATAAAATGTACAGTGTAATTTTGAAAGATAAATGACAAATTAAGAAATAAATATGCAAAAGAAGTGTATTTTTCAATATTTTTCTAAAAACTCTGATATTTAAAAGATTGTTTCTCTTTTATGAACATTATGAATGAAACATGATTCTCTTTTAAAGAGAAAATAAGGTTTGTCCTCTTACGATTTCAAAGACTTTAGAAGACCTGACAACATTTCCGGTAAAGGAATATAGTGAGAAACGATGCTCCCTGTTTTTTACGGTGCATCTTGGGAATTTTTAGGAAGAGAACATTTCAGAGCATTGGAATGATTTTGCGATTGGGACAGCCCTAGAAATGGCCAACTCCCTGATTAGTGCCCTGACTGAACTAGGGAGCTGATTGAGACGCACCCCAAGTTTTGCGGATGAACGGCACCAAACAAGCCTGGACAAGCAGTGAAATTCATGCTGCTGTACGTTGTCTTTTTTCTCAGCAGGGTTGTATCTCTGACCTTTTCTAATTCTTTTTTTCTGCATTTCATCCTGTATCTGCTGTGGGTACACAAACATACTGCATTACTCTGAGAGAGATACTGTAGGTGGTAGTGCAGCATTACTCCATGGTTGCAGAACCCCAGGAGTGTTTGGTTTATGTAATTTCAC
Source organism: Myxocyprinus asiaticus (assembly GCF_019703515.2). Classification (NCBI taxonomy): domain Eukaryota; kingdom Metazoa; phylum Chordata; class Actinopteri; order Cypriniformes; family Catostomidae; genus Myxocyprinus; species Myxocyprinus asiaticus. Next base: position 21,305,359 of record NC_059371.1, read on the forward strand.
ACGTAACTCCATTCGGCTCATTCGCAGACTGATGCGGAGCACTTTAAATATCTGATTTATTCTCAAATGAATTTTGCTCAGCAAAGCGAGAGCAAAAACCAGGTAGGAGGTGCGGGGTACAGACAGAAAAAGGTTTCATTCAAATTTTTAGATGCTGTAGCCTAGAGGTGAAAGCTTTCTTGTCTTCACCAAATAGCTGATTAGTATGCATTTAGATGCTGGTTAATAAAACACAAATTACAGATTAAGAGGTGTGTATTTTAAATTTGTGTGCCTACTGTTAGCGTTGAGGACATTTTTCACAGTGTCAGCTTGTTGAATTAATGATACCCTTCTTTAAGTATCCTGGCTAATGTGTTTTGGAGAGAGGTGTTACGAAAATGTTGCACCATTTCAATGCTCTTACATCTTTTACACTTAACATTAAATGAATCATTCACCCAAATATGAAAATTCTGATAACATTTACTCACCCCTCACAATGTTGTTCCAAACCCATAAAATGTTTTCTTTCATGAAACACGAAAGAAGATGTTAGGCAAAATGTCAGGTAGAATGTTAGCCATCATTTTGAAGTCAAGTCATTTTTATTTGTATAGCGCTTTACACAACACACATCGTTTCAAAGCAGCTTTACAGAAAATCATGCATTAACAGAAAATTAAATTGTAATATCTATAAAGTCTTAGAGTGATCATTGTGTAGTTTGATTAAATATGATTGTAAATTGTGTATAAAAATAAATAATTAAATAATAATTGTATTTAAAACCCCAATGAGCATGCCAAAGGCGACTGTGGCAAGGAACACAAAACTACTAAGATGTTGGTTAATGGAGAAAAATAACCTTGGAAGAAACCAAACTCACTGTGGGGGCCAGTTCCCCTCTGGCTAAACAGCATGAATATAATGCCAATATTAGTTTTTTTTTAGTTTTTTTTTTTAGTGTGTTTAGTGCAAGACATGGTTTAAAATGAGTAAACTAAGTGAGTGTTAAGGGCCACTGTTTAAACAAAGATTTTGTATGGCTGAGACAGGGAAACAAATAGAAAAATATTAGCATAGATGCCATTCAATTTATTGCAGAGTTATAGATTATGATAATGTTTCTAGTTCCGGCAGAGCTATCTAAAGCAGCATTTCTTTGTTCTAGTCAGCACTCTGGCTGCTGCATTTTGAGCCAATTGAAGTTTATTTATTGAACTTGCAGTATGTCCTCCCAGTAATGCATTACAATAATGTTCATGCGTTCAAAAGTCATGAACACATGAATTAGTATTTTGGCAATAGCAACAGAGAGCATGTGTCGTAACTTAGCAATATTTCTGAGGTGAAAGAATGCTGTTGGAAATTTAATTTTCAGAAGACAGATTGGTATCAAATATAACACCTACGTTCTTCGCTGTATAAGATGATGTAACCATACATCCATCGAGAGTCAAATTATACTTTAGCTGCTTTGTTTTTTTGTTTTTTTTTAGGTTTTTGGTCAAATAATTAGTACCTCTTTGTTGGAATTGAGTAGAAGGAAAATTCTGGCCATCCAATCATTGATTTCATTGATACATTCTGCTAATTTGGAGAATTGTGAAATTTTGTCGGGTTTTGAAGAAATATAAAGTTGGGTATCGTTAACATAACAGTGGAAATGTATTATATCCCCCAGGGGCAGCATACAGTATATCAGGAGAAAAGCAGAGGCCGCAAAACTGATCCCTGTGGCACTCCATATTTAACTTTTGTTTGATTTGACAATTCCTCGTTTACACAGACAAAGTGGTAGCAGTCTGCTAAATAGGACCTAATACATGCTAATGCAAGTCCACAAATGCCAACATAATTCTCAAGCCTATCCAAGAGAATGTTGTGATGTCGAGTCACTATTCACTTTGATTGCATCTTTTTTCCATACAATGAAAGTGAATGGTAACTGAGGCTAACATTCTTCCTAACAGCTTAGTTTGTGTTCCACACTGACGTCATACAGGTTTGGAGCAACATGAGGGTGATAAATGATGACAGAATTTTCATTTTTGGGTGAACTTGTCATGACGGCACCGTCAGTCACTCGCTCTCACTCACCTGCGTTTTAATCACTCACACCTGCAGCTCATATTCACCTTGTTTGGACACGCACTTAAGCCGCAATCTCATCCTCAGTCAGCATCTAGCCTTATTGTAGGCATCATGGACTCTCCCTCGGCTCTGACAATGTGTCTTTCAACATCTCTGCAATTTGCCTAACTGTGCTTCGATGCCCTGTTCAGTTTCTCAAGATAAGTGACTTTGTATATACCGAGTGTATGGCATGCCGGCTTTACTAGTATTCGCCCCATTCATGTGTTGATGAACTGCTTGCTCTTACAAGATTAACGACTAACATGAAGCCTGAGTGATTCCTACATATTGACATTTATGAATGACTCCTTGCCCGAGTGTTACTTCCTGGTTACTCTTTACCACACTGTGTCTATGCTGGATATGTGACTTTGTTTACATTGTGTGAACCTCAAGCCTTGTAATTTATACCAACCTCCCTGTTGACAGAAGTTACTCACCTTTATGACAGCTTGAAGCTTAAGTTCTCTGTTTTCGGCAAGTGCCGTGTTTTGTTTCCTGTTATGGATCCGTGCCTACTACCATTGCCCTGTGTTTGACCTAAGTCTATTGTCAAAGACTTTATTCCTATCCTGCTTTAAATAAACTCCCGCATTTGGGTTCATCACAACTCCCGCGTTGGTGTCGTTACAGAAAGGCTAGACCGAAGAAATATGAACCCAGCGTAAGTTACCACCAGCGGAGAAGATGACCCATTCACGGAGCTGGTACGACGGCTCGGAGCAGCTCTCCTCCACACCCCAGAACCTACACTACCAAACACATGTCCTGCACCAGAGCCCGCTTCACTTTCACCTCAGGCCAGTCCCATGGTTAACCCTGCCCCATACTCCAGGTCCACGGGGGATTGTAGTGGTTTTATCCTGCAGTGCCAGCTTGTTCTGGAGATGCAGTCTCAGCGTTTCCCCACTGAGCGTTCAAAGACCGTCTACATTATTTCCCTCTTGACCTGGAGAGCTCTTCTGTGGGCAAAAACCATCTGGGATCAAGGAGGCTCAGTAACTGAGACATTAGAAAATGTCCTAAATCACTTTATGGAAGTGTTTTGTTCCCCCTTAGGTGATTCCTCCGTGGCCGAGCAGCTTCATGCTATTTGTAAATTTCATGGTAAACGACCGATCACCGACTATGCGCTGCAATTTCGCACGTTGGCGGCAGCTAGTGGTTGGAACGAACCTGCCCTGATGACCATGTACCACCAAGGATTGGATCCTCGACTGAGACTGCAACTTACTGCCTACGATGACGGCATTGTCTTAGAGCGATTCATTCAGCTGCCATATGAGTGGCACATCGCATGCAGTCTTGCCTAACAGAATGCTCCGCCCTACAATCCCCTCCGGGTCACCACCTGTCTAGTAATCGCCCTCCAGAACCCAACCCCGAGCCCATGCAACTTGACCACTCTCGCCTCACTCCAGCGGAGAGAAACCGGAGGTTCAACAATAAATTGTGCTTATACTGTGGCAATCAGGGACACTTCATAGCCACATGTCCTGTGAAACCCTCACGCTCTGGTGAGTTCTATTACTGCTGTTTATTCAAGCAATGTTCTGTTATGCACAAGAGTAAATGTGTCCTCTGCCTACCTGTCCTTAACAGTCACCGCGCTCCTTGACTCCAGGGCCGTGGGAAACTTCATCGCAGACGACCTCTGCCGCAAGCTCCGACTCTCAAAGGTCCCCTTTGACACTGACTTCCCCATACACTCCGTGACTGGTCACCCGCTGGGAAAGGGGTACATCCGTTACCATACCACCCCGTTAACATTACAGGTGGGTTTTATGCATATGGAGGACATTGAGTTTATGGTTCTGGAGGGCTCAACCCCGGATATCATTCTGGGCCATCCTTGGTTGTGTGATCATTACCCGGTCCTGTCCTGGAAGTCCGGTGAAATCCTACAGTGGGGACAGAAATGTTTCAAAACCTGTATATGCCCAGTATTTTGTCCTCACAGGAGAGGGGAGGAAATATCTTCCATTGTCAAGCCTGTAAATGTCTTTTCAACGACCATTGAGAGCCCCGCCTGTGACGGTCCCCTGGATATTCCTGATTGTTATCAGCCATTTCTTGATGTGTTCTGCCCCAAGAAAGCTTCCCAGCTTCCTCCACATCGACCATGGGACTGTGCCATCGAACTCCTACCAGGTGCACCACTGCCCAGAGGAAGAATATACCCCTTGTCACTCCCAGAGCAGAAGGCAATGGAAGGCTACATTGAGGAAGCTTTAGCCCAAGGTTATATTCATCCCTCCACTTCCCCTGCCACCTCGAGCTTCTTCTTCATTCAAAAGAAGGATGGAGGTCTGAGACCGTGCATTGACTACTGGGGATTAAACAACATCACAGTCAAGTACCTTCCCCTTCCCCTCGTCCCTGCTGCCCTGGAACTGCTGAGAGGAGCAACTGTGTTCACTAAGCTTGACCTCCGCAGTGCTAACAACCTTGTTCGTATACGGGAGGGAGATGAGTGGAAGACAGCCTTTGTGACACCAACGGGACACTATGAGTACCGAGTTATGCCGTATGGCCTGGTCAACACCCCCTCCGTACTCCAGGGCTTTATGAACGAGGTGTTCCGGGAGTATCTCCACCGTTTTGTCCTTGTCTATATAGATGACATCTTGATTTACTCCCGGAACCTGACCGACCATCGTCAGCATGTGGCCCTGGTGCTAGAGCATCTGCGAAAGTTCCAGTTGTTCCTCAAGGCCGGAAAGTGCTCTTTCCATCTGAGCCATGTCCAATTCCTGGGTTACAACATCAGCCCGCAAGGAATCCAGATGGATCAGGGAAAGGTGGAGGCTGTAAAATCGTGGCCAACTCCTAAAACTGTCAAGGATCTTCAACGCTTCCTGGTATTCGCAAACTTCTATCGAAGATTCATACGTGATTACATCTCCATTGCCACTCCTCTGACTTCCCTACTCAAAAAGGGACCAAAGAACCTATCCTGGACCCCAAAACTGCTCACGCCTTCCTCAAATTGAAGAAAAAGTTCACCACTGCCCCTGTACTAGTCCACCCAGATCCTGAACTCCCCTTTGTGGTTGAGGTCGACGCTTCCTCCACGGGAGTGGGCGCGGTACTATCTCAGCGGCAAGGGAACCCAGCAAAATTGCACCCATGTGCTTTCTATTCCCGGAAGTTATCTCAAGCAGAGCAGAACTACGATATTGGGAATAGAGAACTACTTGCCATAAAGTTGGCCTTGGACGAGTGGCGCCATTGGCTCGAGGGTTCCCTTCACCCCTTCTTAGTAATCACCGACCACAGGAACCTGGAATACCTCCAGAAGGCACGCAGGCTGAACCCATGTCAGGCCCGATGGGCCTTGTTCTTCACCCATTTCTAGTTCACAATCTCCTACCGCCCCGGATCCAAGAACACCAAGGCAGATGCATTGGAAACGGAGACTATCCTGCCATCAGAGATTTTCATGTGCCCTATACAATGGGCTTTGGATAACCGGATCACCCAAGCCTCTGCCACAGATCCTGCTCCGCCTGAGTGTCCCGAGGGTAAACTCTACATTCCTGTCACACTTCGAGCCACCCTTCTTGAATCAGTTCACTCCTCTCTGGGCACTAGTCACCCTGGTATCCAACAAACCCTCCTGCTCCTCCGGTCCAGATATTGGTGGCCACGGATGTCTCAGGATGTACGCTGTTTCATCCAAGGATGTCCTGAGTGTGCTATCGCCAAATCTCCTCGCCACTTACCAGCCGGAAAACTTCTCCCACTGCCTGTACCACAACATGCATGGTCACACTTGGGAGTTGACTTCATCACCGACCTACCTGAGTCCGAAGGTAACACATGTGTTTTAGTTGCAGTGGATAGATTCTCCAAGGCCTGCTGTTTGATCCCCATTAAACAACTACCCACTACCATGGAAACAGCTGAATTGCTGTTCCACCATGTATTCAGAAACTTTGGAATACCCGAGGATATAGTGTCGGACAGGGGTCCGCAATTCATCTCACAGGTATGGCACAGTTTCTTCAATCTCCTAAGTGTGACTGTGAGTCTGTCTTCTGGTTATCATCCACAGACTAATGGGCAGGCGGAGAGGAAGATCCAGGAAATTGGTCAATTCCTGAGAACATACGGTCATGCCAGTCAGCACAGCTGGAGCCGGTTTCTACCCTGGGCCGAGTAAGCACAGAACTCCCTGCGGCAGGCAGCTTCTGGTCTTACACTCTTTCAGTGCATGCTCGGCTTTCAGCCACCCCTGTTTCCCTGGACCTGAGATCCATCGGAGGTTCCAGCTGTGGAGAGCGAGAGGGTATGGAATGCAGCGCATGTCCACCTGAGCAGGGCAGTATGGTGCCAAAGAGCCAGGCCGATGTCAGGAGATCAACACCACCTCAGTACCAACCTGGCAGAAGGTCTGGCTCTCAACCAGGGATATCCGGCTACATCTACCCTGCAAGAAGTTAAGTCCCCGGTTTATTGGGGGGCAAATCAATCCTATCACCTACCTGCTCAAACTCCCCAACACTTATCGTATTCACCCCAGTTTCCATGTTTCACTCTTAAAGCCTCACCGACCTTCTTTGTCTGATTCCCCCACAGAGTCTGGTGCTGCTGATGGTCCTCCACTGCCGCTTCTCCTGGATGATGGACCGGCCTATTTGGTCAATGAGATCCTTGACTCCCGACGTCATGATAGGTGCCTTGAATACCTGGTTGATTGGGAAGGTTACAGCCCCAAGGAAAGGTCATGAGTTGCCAGAGATGATATCCTTGATCCCGCTCTAACACCAGATTCCACACCATACACCCTAACTGCCTAGCACCTCGGGGAAGAGGTCGACCCGGATGTCTGGATCGTCGGTCCGCAGGAGCGGCCCGTGGAGGAGGGGGTACTGTCATGATGGCACTGGGCTCTCCCTCACTGTCAGTCACTCGTGTTGGGCCTCATGTATTCAGATAGAAGACAAAGGCAGGCCTAACACAGTCATAAAAACCAAACTCAAGCCCCCACATTCCAAGTTGTAAATTATACTGATAAAAATCGTGCCAAAATCAAACAAAGGGAGTCCAAAAAAGACTACAAATCCCATGAAGCCTTGCTCACTAAAGGATTGAACTCTCAACTCCTATTGGATGAGGCACACAACAGAACGTCCCTCAAACATGACATCATCAGGAGTTAAAATACCTCTGAAATGCTTTCGGGATTTGCTTCCAGCGACTTTGTTCACCGAATATAAACGTAGTTTATCGCTGCTCTCAGGTGCAACCTCGTGGCACAAGGAAGTAACGTCCGACTTGAAACTGTGGCCATACAATCTCCATCTCGCTGGACGAGTTGAGATTACTCTGTGTTCAACCGAACACTCTAACGGATCCGAAGGAGACCGCCGAGCAATTCGCATCTTCATCCGTTTGCCTACAGAAGTGAAGAGATTAAAGATTTCTCTTCCATCTTCAATCGTCCACATTTCTGAGTTCTCCGCCAGCCCGCCGAGAATCAACAGCCGTACCGCCCGCCGACAGAGCGAGGAAACGGCCTCCCGTCATCACCCGAGCCTCAAGGAACCGGGTCAAAGTTAAAGGACGGAGGAAAACACATTCTACCTGTATCCTCATGCGATTCAAGTAAGAGGTTTACGTCTGGGCAGAGATAGAATATTATAGTGTGTTATTCTTGTGTTTCAAGGTTTTCTTTTGCTTGTACAGTTTACGGACCGCCATGTCCGCTCATTATTATTACTTATGGTATTAATTATCACAAATTTGTTTTGCTGTATTGTGGTCCAACCAAATTGGATTGTGCAATTTCGCCATCGCGGGTGAGACAGCAACCGAGTTCATCCATGAAAGAGTCAAATAACGCAGGACTTTTACGAGCCGTCCACCGCGTCTTTGAGTGATAAACTAAGAGCTGCTTTCTCTCCCACTATCGCGAAATCGGCTTTAGGGCTGTCATCTCTCTCTCTCTCTCTCTCTCTCTCTCTCTCTCTCTCTCTCTCTCGTACTAACCACACAGACACACACACACACACCTTATGTGTTATAGGATTATATTTATTTCCATATCTAATCATATCACTGTTTAGTTTGTAGTTGTAAGTCGGAAGTTTCTTGACTGCATTGTATTAATTATTAATTGATATTACTGCATAAATAAACTTTGTTTATATTACTAAGAGAAGTGTTTTGGTTTGTTTTGCATACGCCTGTGTCATGCTGACGGGATGTCAGTGCCCGGATTCAAACCTTCATTCATTGTTTTTTTTTCCTCAAATCGATATTCTTCGGATGTCGATTTTCCTAAGAAAACAATCTAATATTGAGACTGTTTTACTATTTGGTTATTAGTCCCTGATTCCAGGGTGGTGCCTCGTCAATGTTAATCCTTATTAATATTCTATTGATTTTTGATAATTGATAATTATCTTTGATGGTTGTTGAATTTGAATGATCAATAAGCTAGTGTTAATTTTAATTTATGTTTCATCGATGTTAACAATTAACGATTATCTTTGATAATTGTTGATTTTAAAGGATTAAAAAAGCTAACATTGATTCTCATCAATGTTCTATTGATTTTAATAATTAATAATTATCTTTGATAATTATTAATTATTGCTAATAACCAAACTTGCTCCTAAACGTAGCACACTACATTTACTGGAGCCCCATATGAGGTTTTAGTGAGTTAGATTCAGTTGATTAATTTAACTATTAATTAATAACTACAGAAATAATTATTAATTATTTCTGATAGTAACACTGATCTAAACAACCGGTAAAGCCCTACACTTGCTCTCACTCACCTGCGTTTTAATCACTCACACCTGCAGCTCATCTTCATCTTGTTTGGACACGCACTTAAGCCGCACTCTCACCCTCAGTCAGCGTCTAGCCTTATTGTAGGCATCATGGACTCTCCCTCTGACAATGTGACTTTCAACATCTCTGCAATTTGCCTACCTGTGCATCGACACCCTGTTCAATTTCTCAAGATAAGTGACTTTGTATATACCGAGTGTATGGCATGCCGGCTTTACTAGTATTCGCCCCATTCGTGTGCTGATGAACTGCTTGCTCTTCCAAGATTTAATGACTAACATGAAGCCTGAGTGATTCCTACATATTGACATTTATGAATGACTCCTTGCCCGAGTGTTACTTCCTGGTTACTCTTCACCCCACTGTGTCTATGCTGGATATGTGACTTTGTTTACATTGTGTGAACCTCAAGCCTTGTAATTTATATCAACCTCTCTGTTGACAGAAGTAACTCACCTTTATGCCAGCTTGAAGCTTAAGTTCTCTGTTTTCGGCATGTGCCGTGTTTTGTGTTTCCTGTTATGGATCCGTGCCTACTACCATTGCCCTGTGTTTGACCTAAGTCTATTGTCAAAGACTTTATTCCTATCCTGTGATTCCCTGTATACACAACTGTTTCTCCTGAGTTTCCTTTAAATAAACTCCCGCATTTGGGTTCATCACAACTCCCGCGTTGGTGTCATTACAGAACTAACCGCATAGCTAAGTCAAACAAAAATATAATGGCACTAATAGTTGTAATTGTTTTTGGTTTTTTTTTTTCATTATGTTTTATAAAGCATGTTTAAGCCTACACAGGTTGTCTTGGGGCAAATAATGGATCATATAATGTTATGTTCTTTGTGTGCCATCACACCAGGAGTGTAGTTTCGCAGGGCTCAGATGTTTGCAACATCACTGAGGATTTTGTATCTATATGGTACATGGGATTTTCTGTGCTCATTGGTTTCTAGGCTGCTCCGCTGTAGGGAGTGAAATAATGATCCCAGTTGTGAATGCAGAATGTTCCCTCAGCAGTCCAATGGGAATTTCTTGCCTGTGTGGGAAGAGAATTAGTAGGCAGGAATTCTAATTAATCTGTACCATTTTAAATCAGCCGAATCTTTGTGTTAGTCAAACAACAGTAAGTTAGTAAGTTAAAAATGCATTACTGTAATTCACCAGTACATTCAGAGTCTTTAATAATAAATTTTTATAGCTAAAAGGGAAGAAGCACTTCCCAGATCCATTCATTAAATTGAATTTAAAGGATTATCAGTTAATGGAGGATGGTCTAATTAATTAAGGCTGTCAGCACTTATGGGTAAAACAGTATGATACTGCACAGCTTGCTAAAGATGTAGGCCAATTGGAAGGCTTTTTTAAAGTTTGTTTTGGTGCTGAGCTTTGGTTCATTCAAGGTCTGTGTTCTAGTGCTGACAATGCTCAAGCGCTCACACCCACATTACATCACTTCCATTATGCATATCCACAGAAAACCACGCCACAAGAATTCTCTGGCTGAGTTAACAGCATAAATTCACTTAAACACCCCTCTGTGTGTTATGAAGGTTAATGAAACCTGTGTCTACTGGACTTGGCATTTAAAACAAGCCTCAGATGATGGTTTGCAGTAATTCATTGGTGGTAAACTGTAAAAGCCAAATAGCCATGTCCTAAAAATCTTTTACCTTTAAAGTGGCTGCCTGCTTTTGATGGATGGTATTGTTGAAGGGGACAGAATATGCAAGCAATTGGGCGGCTGCTGCTCTGTGGCCTATATTGTTTTTTTTTTTCTCAGAAGAACCAGTAATGAGCATCAAAGAGTGTGACTTGAGAGCTGTTGAGAAGTTCAGCTCTCTGTTTCAGCGATTCATCACAAGCCTCCCTAGTCTCTTACAAGCCAGAGAGACATCACCAGCACAGATTTAATATAGTTCTCCATTTTAATGAAATATCCACTCCTTAATGTCAAGAGAGGCAGGATTTTCAATGATATGATTGAAAAAGGGCATACAAGTCCAGCCAAAAAGTTCAGCAGGTCTTCAAAAGGGGTTGTTCACCCAAAATGAAAGTCTGTTGTCATTTATTCACCCTCATGTTGTTCCAAACCCATATGACCTTTATTTCTTCTTCTTTTTTTCCAGGAAATTACAGTGAATGGGGACTGGAAAGTTTCAAGCTTCTAAAAGGATGCAGACGCACCATAAAACAACATACTGAATATATGTATAATCCAAGTGCGCTAAAAGTCATATGAAGCTCCAGTTCCCATTCATTTTTAACTGCATGGGAAAGAGTGACCAGTACATTCTTCAGAATGTCTCCATTTGTGTTAAGTGGAAAAATGAAACTAATACAGGTTTGGTACCACATGAAGGTGTGTAAATAATGACAGAATTTTATTTTTGGGTGAACCATTCCTTTGAGTAACTTTTTTGTTACAAATACAGCATGTATTATCCGTTAGTTACAATTTCATAATTGTAAAGCATTCCATTTCTAATCTCACCATGGAGGATATGTATCACAGAATTGGCAGTTTGTAAAACATTTCCATAATTTTAACGGTAAAAAAATAAAAATGCTACGAAAGAAAAACTTTAATTAGTTAATGTTAAGTTACCTTAACATAAAATATACATTATAGTATGATTTTACCATATTATTAACGTCAAAATGTGTGTATTATGTTTAACAAGAGATTAGAGTGTACTGTTATATTTTATGTAGTTTAGTAAATGTTTATTACATTATTTTAGTGTCACATGTGTTATGTTTGAGTAACACTGTGCACTGTCTCTAATAATTGATCCTGGAAGGGCTACTCTTGATGAACTTTAAGTGATCATGTGGCTTTTATTAGTTACAATATTACAGTGATTAACAAGTGAAAAGCAGGCTTTTATAGTTCCAAAAAAGGTTAGTATATCATGTTTATATAATTTAATAATTTAAACAGTAGTTAACCATAAAATATACAAGCATCAAAAAATTACATCCCGCAAAGCCTGAAACATAGTCAGTGTATTTTTTACAGTACATTTCTGGCAACAGAAACCGGTATACCACCACAGCTGCCGGTATGTTACCATAAATTTAACAGATTTTATTTTTATTTTTTTACAGTGTAGCTCTTTAGAGTTTGTGCTACATAGTCTGTCAGGATTAATTTTTATAAAAACTTCTAACAATGAAAAAATTCACCAATTGTTTTATTATTGGACATTTGAGGTCATTCTTTAGCTCACTTACATTGCCCCAAACCATATTTAGCTTGCAATGTAATACAACCGGTTTCTCTTCAGCTGAAGTATAATGGGAAATCTAATAATGTCCTCATGTCAAAACAATAGAAGTCTGAAAAGAGAGGAAAACAAATTAGATTACACCAACCTCCACATATTGCACATCACCTATGAAACTCAATGGAGCTTTGCACAGACTGAGAAACTTGCTAATCAAAACACAAAGCCTGTTCGGAGGTGGTGTCTATACAACCATGTGGTGGTGAAACAGTTGTCCTTACTCAAGCTATCACAATGACTGTGACCTCACAGCCCTTGTTCATATAAAACAGGGGTCTCAAATTAAAATTACCCAGCAGCCACTAGGGCGACGGTTCTCGAAAATGAAAATTCTGTCATCATTCACTCTCCCTCATGTTGTTCCAAATCCAAATGGCAGTGTATGTTCTGGTGTTGAATTGTGTATGTGCACATGTTTGCTAAACTAAACTCTGCTAAACTGTGTCTTTTGTAGCAGGAGCAAGGATGGAGGAGAGCCCTGCATCTCTGACAAGCTAGACCCTTCACTGTTCCAGCCATCACTGCCCTACACTGGCCCTCCATTCCTCAAGGTACCACAGAGCTCGATCTCTCCTGCCTGCATGCTAATTTTCCTTCCGTTCTGCCAATGTTTGACCTCTGCTTGCTGTGTCTGTCTCACCTCTCCTAACCCATCTGCTCCTTTACTGAGGCTATGCAGAACGAATACTAATTTGCATGAGGGCAGTGTTAACTTTGGCAGGGTGATTATGGACTTCTCTGTTTGTTATTAATACAAGTGATTGACATGCCATGAAGTTAAATGAGAGTGATGTAATTAAATGCCAGATGCTATTAATTAATAAATGTCAGGCCAGTTTCTCAGTCACACCCCTCATTCCGTGAGACAAACTAATGCCTGTCAAAATAACAGCGAATTGTAAAGTTCTTTTTTTTTTTTACTCACAGCTTGAGGAATTCAGCTTGTAAACAAAAAAAATAATTTAAGTGGTTCTCAAATGGTTGGTCTCGACCCAAAAATTTGTCATAGGTCTGTTCTGATAGGGTCGCTGACAGCAGGGAAAAAAATGTCAATAAAATGTCAATAAAATGTAACTAAATAAAATAAATAAATAAAATAAAGAGTTACTGTATCAACCTTTAAATAAGGAGAAAACACTGGTCACTTGGTAGAAGCTAGGCAAATTAGGCAGATGCCAAAATGGACAGGTTTTATAAAATGCCCTCATCCTGGAAAAAAACTAAGTATACCTAAGGCCAATTCCCAGATGACATTAAATATGGGTTCATTTGTAAAAACATAGTTTGTGCCAACTACAATGTATTTTGTGCTGTGCATTGGCTTCTGAGAGCCATTAAAATTCAAGAGATATTTAGAAACCTAACCCATGACAAATATCCAGACTGTTAATCACATTTTTGCCGCTGTTTATGCATATTTGTTTTTAACTTTCCTATTCAGCCTATGTCGTGTTCATAATTTTACAGTACATATTATTGGTCCTATGCATGTAATGAGTGGCTGGCGCTGGCAATGACAATGCAGACGAAGACGATGATGAAGTGTAGAACCCAAATGCAGTTTATTATAAATCATGATATCCAGAAACCCTAACTCTAAACGTGAACAAAACATTGACATGACATGACATGACATGACTTGACCATAGAACCAACAACGATACCTTCACAAACAATACCTGATAATGGACCATGGAAAACATAAGGGTTAAATACATGACATGGGAGAACACATGACAAAGATAACCAATAAACACAAAGAACTCTAAACAAGATAACAAGACAATAAACCAATGAAAACAAGACACATGAACATGGAGGGAAACATGAAATCACATGACAAGGGAACCGCATGACATGACACAGGAACTAGAAATTTCAAAATAAAAGACATGAACAAACAAAATACACATGACAGTGCAGTTCATTGTAATATTAATACATTTCTATGTGTTTTTAAGTGAATGTTTGTTTACTTCTGTATGATAAAGAGTGTTGGGTGCAATCTCTTTATAAAGTAATTAGTTACTGTAATCTAAGTATTTTTTGGTTAAAGCAGTGTAAAGCATTACATTTTGCATTTTTGTGATCAGATTACTGTTACTGACTTTCAGTTAAGTTAATTAATTTTAAGCACATTACTTGGGTTACACGGGTTAAAATAATATTATTCATTATTTAGAAGGCATGTACTATAGAATACAACATGACTTGCATGCGACAATGAATAAAGAGGAAACATTGACATTTGATGTTCGGAATTCAATTAACAATTCGATGAGAGGAAAAATAAAAACTTGTGAAGGTGTTTTAGAAAGTAACTTAAAATTTAATGAAGCAAAACCAGTTGTGAACCACTGGTTTATTGCATCGAAAGGCATTTTCTGAGGTGCATCCCTTTAATCAGTTCACTTGTAACCAAACATCTTTCATTGCACAGACAAAGAGCATGTACTGTAATAAGCTTCTAAAATACCCCTTCAGTTGTTGAAACTTCAGCCAAACTTGTGACTGCATGGTTGATCTTAAGCTGAGGGAAAATGAGAGGTTTACTTTTCAAACACCTCTGCAGTCTTACGTGCACCGAGCTACTGTATGGATCAGATTTATTGCATTTTAATTTCTGCTGATCCATAGATCATATCACACATGAAATGAGGTCCTGAGAGAAGCCATACAAGGACAATTTAAAAACCCCTTTAAGTCAAATGTTATTAGTTTGCTGAGACATATTTTGTTTGGAAATTTTTGTCGATGTTGGCAGTCATGTCTGACAATGTTATATTTTAGGGGTCAGATTCTCAAAGCAAAATGCTAAAGAATAAGGTCATGTGCATATTGTGTGTAGTGTGAGTGATCTGTGTGTGTGTGTGTCTGGGAGATTTTAGGGGCTTTTAAACTCGGTGAGCTGAGCCTGCAGATTAAGGGGATAAAGTTTGTGTGATGTCAGATAGCTTTAACAGGTCCCACAGTTCTACAGCATAGATTATCTACAACATAGTGGAAGGTAATCTCACATGTTGAAATGAAGGAGAAAAAAGAGAATGGAAAAAGAAAAGAGAAGATGCCTTCTGTGGCCAAGCATGTGATGGCTTCATTTATTTTTAAAAACCTGTAAAAGGAAATCAATTCAGTTTATTTGTGTAGTGCTTTTCACAATGCATATTTTTCTAAAGCGGCTTCACAAAGAATTATGCCTTACAGAAACCTTGGGAGAAACCAAGGACTACTGGAAAAATAAAATCTAATCACAGGTCATTTACAATTTGAATGCCTGATTAATTAATTTGTTAGTCAATTTATTGTGCTATTGTTGTATTGTATTGTAAGATAGGAGTCCATCCAACATAAAATAGGAAGGATGCTAGCAGCGGCATGGAAGCATCCTTCATTGGTTATGGCAGACATTGGATGAGATGAGAGGTGTGGGGTTGGTCACGGTTCACGGCTGAAGCTAGTGAACTTCTGGATGGGTATTTCGAGATGTTGGCAAAAAAAATTATTGACAAATAATAAGAGAGAAATAAAAGATGTAGTGACAGTATGATTCCTGGCATATCAAATCAATGGTATTACAAAGTGCTTGATTACGAGAAATGTGCCTGGCTGAGATACTTGTATGTGTGTGTTTGGATAGACAGTGACACGTACAATACTAATGTACTAATGTAACATCTAAAATGGAAACACTTTTACGTACAGTATGTATACATTTGGAGACTCTTGGTTGGAAAATAAATTTAATACACCGACACATAGTGGGACTTTCGTTTATCACTAAATGATGGTAAAACTTTATTTGAGAAAGACTTAGGCATAAGACTGAGGCATACAGTATAACACATCTGGATATGTAAATGACATCCAGATGGGACTAATAAATGGATTGTCATTTGCAGTCATTGTATGGCTGACCTTAATTATGATCAAAGCTCAATAAGTATGAAATATTTCATATTCAGTACATTCTTTTACATTTCCTAATTCCTATAATAGAAAATGTGTTTAGTTGCAATGCCTGAAGTTCTCTTGTGAACTGCTTTGAGCAGTTCAGTGTCATTTACATTTACCGAGTGCCACTGAGTAGAGAGGATTTTAGTTTTATGCACTGTTTAATTCTGACCCTGTGTGTAAGTCTTTGTTTCACCTCTGACATTCATGCTGCAGGGCTGAGACGCCCTTCTCTGAGCTGCTGTTGTTAGAAGGCTGATGGGAATGTCTCGCCTTTTAGTTTTTTATTCTGTTTTGAATGCACACAAAATTACCCAACTTACACAGAGTCACAACAATTGCCTGGAGCTCGAGCTGGTGTTGACCAACTGTAAAACAGGGAGCATATGGGGCTTCCTGGCTCCAAAACAGTCAGAACCTCTCTGCAGCCCATCTGTATCAAGAGAATTGATGGGTAGTTGACATGAAATGCTTATGAAAAATTGACACGTCCTGCAGTATGGCATGCTAAAGTTCATTTAAAATATTTCAAAGGAATGTTCTGGGTCCAGTGCAAATTAAGCTCACTTGACAGCATTTGTGGCACAATGTTGATTACCACAGAAAATGATTTTGACTCATCCCTGGTTTAATAAAAAAAAAAGCAAATCTCAGTTACATTAAGGCACTTACAATAGAATGGGGCCAGTCCATAAATGTTAAAATACACACTGTTTCAAATGTTAGTCACAATACGTAAACATTATACACAGGGTTGGGAGGATTACTTTTTAAATGTTTTCCACTACAGATTACAGAATACATGCTGTAAAATGTAATTTGTAACGTATTTCATTAGATTATTCAAAGTCAGTAATGTATTTTAAATACTTTGGATTACTTCTTCAGCACTGGTCGATTTTTTTCACTTGTTTTGACTATAAAAACTCTGCCAGTACAGTAAGACAAAATACACATGTTAAAAATGCATTCTCTGTAAAACCTAAATATCTTATGCAGTGTTGTTTCTAAAACAAGATCAATCAAATTTATCTTGTTTTAAGGATTTTTAGATATTTTTACAGAAAAACAATAAAAAAATTATCAAAGATCTTACTATAAAAAAAGAAATTATGATCCAACTTGAATTTTCTTAATAAAAAAATATGATCGTGCCTGGTAACATGCGCATGTAAAATGGCTAGAAATAGCATTTTAGCTTAGCGTAAAGTTGACAATTTACTTACTTCAAACTTACTTCTCTGTCTGCTGGTATGAACGTAACACATCATAAGAAAGTGTTTCACTGCTGTCCAAATGCACTTTGGATCACATCATTTATATATATATATATATAAATGTTTTCCATCTGAAAGGACTAAATATTAAATGAAACAAATGACAATAAAATGCAAAGTAATCTCTTCAGTAATCAAAATACTTTTTGAATGTAACTGTATTCTAAATACCAATTATTTAAATTGTAACTGTAGTGGAATACAATTACTTATGTTTTGTATTTTAAATACGTAATCCCGTTACATGTATTCCATTACTCCCCAACCCTGTTTATACATGTTAGCATGATTTTAGTTTCACAAAATAGCTTATCTTGATTACAGGGTTTACTGCCGTTATGTTGTCATGACAACAAAGTTGTAAAATTGAATATAACTTTACATTGGTAAGGTTAGTAAGCAAATTCATCACATTAAAATCATGTTAACACAAGTTACTTACTGTAACCGCGATCTTTGCTTTTTTTTTTTATATAAATAAATGAGGGATGAGTCAATGATTTTTTCTGGTAATCAACATTATGCCATAAATACGGTTGACTGAGCTTAACTTGTATTGAACACAGAACATTACTATGAATGCAACTTGTATGACATCATTAATTGATAGTGAACCATTTAAAATTAAATAGTGAAAGCAAAAAGGTGATTAAAAATGAATTCAAATTAAAAGATGGTGATAAAAAGAATTTAAGATTTAAAGAGTTTAAAAATGATGTTGGCCAGTTACAGGACCTAAGACTATTTTCCCTTATATATACAAATTTTTTGGGTGACGTTAATGCAAAAAAGTAAATGCAAATGTTATGCGTCAACTACTACTAGTGACATCTTATATTACTAATAGTTTATTTAAAAAATAAATCTCATATTAATAACCAGGATTATTAACAATGCATGAACCCACAATGTATAAGGGCCTTGCATCATGTCCCAATCTCCCTCGCTCTCCCCAATAATTTCCTGTTGCTCTCCTCTATCTGATCTGATCTCATAAAAATGATCTCAAAAAGGTCCCCCTATGAAAATGAAAGAAAGTGTGTTTACAATATAGAGAGCTGCTCTGTGGGCCTCTTTGTAGAACTTAGGAGTGTAAACTGAGTTTGAACTCACACACAGGGCTGTAGGCCTTTGCTCCATTACCCATGAGGAACAGAGAAGAGCGCTGATGCTCTGCCTACTTTTAGTGTGATAGCAGTGTCTTCTAAAGTTGATTTCATTTGTGCCGAGCTGAGGATGGTCACAGCCAGGTTGAGAGAGAGACAGATAGAGAGAGACACTGACTAGAGAATCACATGAAGGGGATCATTAATTAAGGATTGGCCTGATTTCACAGTCGAGATTATGCCTCTAACATCCATGTGCATCACTCCAATAAGCCCATCATTATTCCACTCTCTTTCTCTCTCTACCAGATTTGTCTCTACAGGCTTATCTAACAAAGTTAGTTTTCAGTGAAATCCAATGTGATTTTCTTTTAGATTAACTGACATGATAAGCGTCTAAATACAGTATATGTCCTTTATGGAAATTCTGCCTGAAATTTCATGTCTTCCTAAGTGAACAGTGCACAGGAATTGTTTGTTTCAAACACTGCTGTGGCTAAAACAGAGACAACTGTGCAAGTGCTTTATCATTTCTTGGAAAATTTGGTCAGAGTATCTTTTTAAGACCAGCTAAATAGATTAGCACATTTCTGCTCAGCCCTGGGGAAATTCCATTTCCAAATCCACTCACTGGCTTGAAGCTTTATTAAAACAGACTGCCAATTCTGTCCACCAGGTTTGCATGAATCATAGATAACAATGAATGTTTTTGGAACATTTGCAAAATTCTTAAATTCTCTTTGCTCTAAGCACTGCTCTCTGTCACTCTAGTAAATTTTATTTTTAACTAAAAAAATTGCTTATTCATCTAAGTGCATAGCCCTAAGGTTGTTGGCTGTACCATTCAGAGCATGTATATTTGAGCTATATATAATGTGTGTTTTTTTTTTTTTTTTTAATTTCATCTTCGGGCACTTTCAGCACTGTGAACTTCTAGAAAGTAAAGTTGTAAGTAAATGTTGTTAAAAAAATCTTAATCTCACTAGTTTATTTAATTTGTCTACTAACAATGTCCAACAGTGTGTGTACATGCATAACAGGAGATTTGTCATTTTCGTTCATAATTTGAAATTTCCCATCACAGTGTCATTTCCAGCACATCTCAGATTCTGTAATGTGTTTAATAGAATTCTGTGGCTGAAATGATGGTGATGACATTTTTAAAGTTTTTAAATGGCAGACCTGATTTGTCTTGCTTAGACATATTTAATAGCTAACATTTTATGTATCCTAAAAAACACAATGAAATAATATTTTCACGTTTATTTTTATTGCACAATTTGGCAAAATTACAAGTAATATTTATCTTGATTTTTCTTTTTACTTCAGACATCACTTGTCTCACATTTCATCTCAAGCAAGCTCTTCACTGACACTTTAGTCCACTTGGCTAACAAGTACACTAACTTATATATATATATATATATATATATATATATATGAAATCTGTAAATAAAAGGCATTTGAAAAGCACCATAAATAAATGAAGGGATGGCAAAAAGTTCTGAACGAAACTGGACGTATAGGTCCAATAATGATGCCAGTCAAACTAATGACAGACCTATTAAACTGACATAATTAGCAGTCAGTCTTTTATTACAATATGCTCCTTCTCTGTCCATCTCTCCTTAACATCCTCTTAAACACTGTCAACCTTATGTTTTCAGCAAGCCTTACACTTGTTGGTGACGGCATGCTTTTAAATGAGTTTTTGCCCCAAGACTCAGTCAAACAGCAGTCAAACTAAAGGAGAATTTCTGCATTGTTGTTGTTGTTGTTGTTTTTGCAGTCTTTACTGTATACTGCAATGGCAGCACAGAAGCTGCATCTGAAGCTGCATACTGTATAATAATAAAGTTGCAATTATGCAGACTGTTTAAAGACACAATGGAATCAAAAAGAGAGTCCATGTCTGTTTGCTTTGAGGCCATCTATATGCCAGTGTCCAAAAATTTTGATGACTCATGTTGCACTACAGATTTTTGAGAGCTTATTCAGAACTGACACTGCACAGACTTGTCTGCCTGAAAGAGTGCAGAGCCAGACTCAGTTCAGCTCACTCCTGCCCTGGACCTCTGCCATTGAGAGAGAAAGAAACATAGCAAGAAAGAGTGAAAGAAGTAGAGAGGGAGAGGTAATTCTGTAGGAATGCTTCCTCCCCTGCACATCTCACATTGTTACACTGAGAGAGGAAAAGAGTAAGTGAGCACCTGGAGTTAGAAGATCTTAATACTTAGACACACAAATAGACTTCAGGTTACAGTCATGCACACACCTACTAGAGTACACACTGCAGGATATTCTACAAAAGCAGTGCTGCCCAGCTGGAGTTTTCTCACTTTCGTAACATGGAACCTGCTGTACCACTCTGGGCTGAAGGTTTTGTCTAACTTATGAAGACAGAGGCGGATATCTCTGTTGGTCACTTTGTTACTCTGAATCCTCCCATTTGGTGTTTTTTGGCTTTTGATGTTGAACGTGTATACTAGAGGTTGTGGGTTTTTTACTTTTTAAACATGGCTAAAAGTCGGTATGCACATCTCAGCCCACTGCAGGTGACAGTTGCTCACTGGAAAAGTCCTAAAGATGTAAGTATTTGACATTTTCACCCTTAAAGAAAATTATTCTGTTGGATAACTGGGAAATAGACTTTTATACATTATACATAACATTTAAATGGATCATTTACAGTAATTCATGTCATTTCTACTCAATTTTGTACGTTTTCTACACCAATAAGTAAATTCAAAGTGGTCAAAACATGCAATGGACTTACAGTAAGTGATGTAAGTTGAGCTCCACTTCTGTTCCACTTTATTTTAAGGCAGCAATTAAATTAAAGTTTTCAGATCTTGGGAGTTGAATGTTTTTTATTTGATTTTTTTTTACTTTTACAGTGTAAGGATCTAGTTTTGTGTCACTGCAGAATTGAGCATAAAGTAAAAACAGAGCTGAAATTTTTCATTGAACAGAATCTAAACATTTAATTAAAATCAGAGCTAAACAGCTAAAATAATGGTTCATCATTCGTCACAATACTGCTACAACCGACAGCAAATAATGCTGTCATCTCAGAGGCACCCAGAGTCACCCAATACATTTACATGTTCTTAGCTCAGAATATCAATAGGTTTTCAATTTAGTGTGATATTGGTTTTTCTCCCATCAGTGGCAGAACGGATATCAATATATCAGACATGCTCTATAATTTTACACTAAAGGTGCTGCACATCTTCGCCAACTAATTATTTTCACTCATGTTCGATTACTTGCAGTTTGTAGTACAATAAAACAGATTATGCCCTCTAAACTGTCCTCACACCCATACTGTATCTCTGCAGTATCATATGGAGTCTATAGAAGCGCATGTGATTCAGTGGTTTTTATTACTGTAAATAATGTATTACTTATTCTCATTGTTGTTTCATTATATTGCTACAGTGGTATATATATATATATATATATATATATATATATATATATATATATATATATATATATATATATATATATATATATATATATACACTGGCGTTCAAAAGTTTGGGGTCACTTGACTGAAATGTTTCTCATGATCTTAAAATTCTTTTGATATGAAGGCATATGCTTAAATGTTTGAAATTAGTTTTGTAGACAAAAATATAATTGTGCCACCATATTAATTAATTTCATTATAAAACTCACATTTTATTAAATATTTCATAGTTTTTTAAATTGATGACTTGGACCGAATAATAAAGAAAAGCAGCCACTAAGTGCCCAGTATTGATGGGAACTCCTTCAATACTGTTTAAAAATCATCCCAGGGTGATACCTCAAGAAGTTGGTTGAGAAAATGTCAAGAGTACATGTCTGCAAATTCTAGGCAAAGGGTGGCTACTTTGAAGATGCTAAAATATAACACAGTTTTGATTTATTTTGGATTTTTTTAGTCACAACATAATTCCCATAGTTCCATTTATGTTCTTCCATAGTTTTGATGACTTTACTGTTATCCTTAAATGTGAAAAATAATAATAATAAAGAATGAGTAAGTGACCCTAAACTTTTGACTGGTAGTGTATATATTGTATATACTATATATTACTGTATTATATTATATTACATTTTACAATTTGATAACATTTGTATTAATGTTATCAAATTGGTCTAGATAGTTTAGCAATGTACTGTTTGTTTAGGGAGAATACTGTGAAGAATGGAGAGCACATGGTTCAGAGTTTATTAGTATTATTAAATTACTTTTCTCTCTGGTGTTTTAGTTTGTAATTTGATAGTTTAAAGAGGCGGAAAAGGTTCTTTGTTTATGTGTGTGTGGTACAGTATTGTCAGCCCGACTCTTCCAGTCCCAGTGACCTCATGTCAGGGGTATTTTGCCTGTCATGGTTAAATTTCATTGAAGTTTGTTTTCAAGGCAGCAATAGCGGTTTGTTTGTCGATGGCGGAGGACTCACACAGTGTACTCAAACAATGTAGTACAGTACACAATGTATTTGTTCAAGACTGTGAGAAATTCATCCAGGCTTCATTCTCCACACATTGCAGATAATCGTTTCCACTCTCTCTTGCTCACATTATCTTTGGGTCCATCCCAAATGCTGGACAGAACTGTACTGTCTGTAATTTGGAGGTTCTCCATGTAGCAGCTCACTTGAACAAACTGCTGTCACATCAGCTGTCAGTAGATAGTGCATGTTAATGTGTCTGTGTAGGAATCAATCAAAATGAGTAATGAGAAGCCAAATACTACACTCAAAACTTAAATTTAAATAATTCTATTATAAATTATACATAAAGATATAATACATATTATAAATGCTTGCAAATTGGGATATGAATATTAGACAAATGATTACAAACTGCTTCAAACGCCATTTATAACAATTATAAGCAATTCCCATGATCAGTGGAAATATGGGTAAATGTTACGTTGTGTGTTTTCTGTGTTCTCAGCCACTCCCCATAATCAAATCATGAGAATGTCATCTAGGGGTCAACTTTAAACTCATCTCATTTCATTTAATCACATCTCATCTCCTCTCCTCTCTTCCAGACTACTGATTTATTTGAAATGATTGAGAAAATGCAGGTAATGTGTTTCTTCTCTCATTTTTCCCCCTCTGCCTCTCATCTTTAATCTAGATGTCTTCCTTAACCCTGCAATCAGCTGTCTTAACTGGCTACCGAGTTGCATTTGCACATCTTTTGCTCTAGTTGAAGGTCATCCTTTTAAATAGTGAGGACATTTATTCATTATCATAGTCCTGTGGTTGCCAAATGTACACTAAGTTGGCACCATAGTACACAATTTGACTACGAGGAGATTTGACATATTTTGGGAAGTTGCTGCCTCTGGTGCTCAAATACAGGAAGATCCTGATGTTGACCATAGAGAGAAGACTGATTTAAAGTTGAAGGGTGTGATTTCTGTGCCTCTAGTGTTACCAAATGGAATAGCAAAAATAATGACCGTTTCAAGCAGGTATACAAAACACTTCTGCAATTGGTTGATCAAACTGATAGTAACTGACGCCAGTGTTGCGGTGTCAGGCTTGTTGGGATGCACAAACAAACAGAGCAATATTTGAGCCACAGTGTTTGCACTTTTCAGGTAAATCAACCTACAAATTGCTTGCTTACAAAGTAGTTGGCTCTGAATATTAAGCTGGGATAGGAAAAAGTATTTGAACAGCCACAAAATGGCACACTTCACCTTTAAATATTGATTATGCAATGAGTTTTCTTGCAGTCATTTGCTATTATCATTGTTATCTCTGACTTAGGACAGGGATACTATGGAGAAACTTTGATAAGTGCTCTAAATGCACTATAATACTTCTGGAAACAGCATGACACTGACATTAGATCTGATTTATTTTGGGGTTTCTACTGAATCTGCAGACCAAAGTTCTGTTTCTTCTGTAAATGAGAGCCTCTGTTAAATGCACAAGATGCATTAAGTTAAAAACATGCTGGAAAGTACTGTATATCACAGTTGTCTTGCCATAAAGGAGACCCTTGAATCTGGCATCAAATAGATCAGACATTCTATCTCCTTTGGATCTCAGTGCATTGCAGCATTTCAGATCGACAGTAACAGCTATCATAAGAATCTGATGAAACCAGCAAATATTTTCAAATTCACTGAAAGCCTATGGGCTTCATCTGAACTCTATAAGGCTTCATTCTTTCAACTGTCCTAGTTGATTATGCTACTTTTCCCCCCTTTTTTTAAATTGAATTTAAATTAATCTGGACAAATGGTTTTATCCTCACAACATCGTGATGTTATATTTTGTGCAATGGTTGTAAATAGCTTTGTTAATATTTGAATAGATTCTCCTTGCAAGCTTGCAATGCCCCTTTGATCTTATGTTCAACTGTCTATCATTTTCATAAAACTTGATTAAAGAGAATAAAGAAATAGTTCATTGTGTATGATTGATGCAAGGGCTGATAGCGCTTTCCGACTTTCATTTTTTTATCAAATATACTGTGCTATTCTGATACTGTCTATGTGCATCTTTGCCAAAATGAAGTTTGTTGCCAAAATGAAAGTTTTATGAATGCCCCAATATGCTGTCCCACATAATTGCATGCTTTTGTTTTCCTGGCTTTGGCTTTTTTCCCTGCACTGAAGTATATGTTTGAATATAACTTTTATATGAATCATTTTGAATAAGTGTGAAGAAGTTTTTGATTACTTACAGTATGTTGTATTTCTTTGGAAATCATACTTGTTGTATGATAATGTCTTTAACTACAAAATAATAACATTAGTAACATTTTTATTATTAAAGAAATTATGTAATATTTATTTATAAATGTGTAGTACTGTGTAGTTTACACATGGGTTGACAGGGCTGCTATAGGGCTTACAGACTCTCTCTTTTTATCTTTCAGAGCAACAGAATGGACGAGCAACGGTGCACACTTCCTCCTCCTCTCAAAGTATGTTCACCAGTACACCTTTGTGTATACACACACACACACACACACACACACACACACAATACAAAACATGTATTGTCTGAGGGCCACGGGCTGCTGTTTTTATCTGCAGGCAAGCAGCTTCAAATGGAAAAGCTAGTTATCAGTCAAGCTGGTGCACCCAGTATTCAAAGACATCCCTAGGCCACTTTCCCTTGCACTAATGGAGCTGCAATCAAATAAGATTAGCTGGTGCTGAACAGTATTCTCTGGCCTGAAGCCAAACTGCCTGTAAAGAATCACAATTATAAAAGTGAATTTAGAAGTCAATATATTGTTGCCTGTTAATTAGCTGGAAAAATTACAAAAAGCTTGTACCTCATTGGTCATTCAGTTTTCATTGCTCTCCGAAGATTTTTTTTTTTTTCGCTGGATTGTCGACAGACGAACATTAGCACCGAAACAAATGGGCTTGGTTTGAATACACCTTTACAGTATTGATACTGTATTGTGACGTAAGATAAAATATTGTGATATTGATTTTCCCCACCTCTAGCGATGCCAACTATTTTAATACAATCAAAGAATGCATCTTTGTGTATTCTTGTTACAGACCGAAGAAGACTACATCCCTTACCCCAGTGTCCATGAGGTAAAACACTTCAGAATAAAGGACTGACAGAAATTGTTTTTGCAGTCAATATCTCAGTGAAATTTATTGTGTGCTTGTTTGAGTGAATGGCACCATAATTGTTTATTCTTCGCTTTCTCTGTCAGGTTCTCGGCAGAAAGAGTCCATTTCCCTTGATTCTGCTGCCCCAGTTTGGGGGTTATTGGATTGAAGGGACCAATCACGAGCTGTGCAATGGAACTGACCCAGAGCAGCTCCTCTCTCCCACCTCTCGCATTAAACTGGAGTTTAACAACACTTCTAAGATCTACAGGAAGCATTTTCTGGGCAAGGTGAGGATAAGCCCAAATCCAGCATTGATAGCTGCAACTGGATATAACACACTGAGAGAGAGATCTGGTTTGGTTTGAAAAACAAACATTTTGGGGAAAATTCACTAAGAATTAATTCTGCCTGCTGAGAGCACTGTTATTCACCACACTGTCTTCATTGTCACATAATTATGCTAATTAAGGAACAACACAAACATGCCCAACAAATTTTGCTTAATGCAATTTGCATGGTGCAATTCCAGTAGTAATTGTGCAACATTAATTATGTCACGCAATAGCACTGAGTTTTGTGAATAAGGCTGAATCAATAACAAGCCTAATTTACACACGTAAATGCATTTTGTGTGTTTCTGACAAAAAGAATGACAATGACTTAAGGACATTTAACACCTGCATTGCGACTGGGGAATAAGGCGCAAGTTTTTGAGCTGAAATACCTTAAAGGGATAGTTCACCCAGTAATGAAAATTCTCTCATCATTTACCCATTTTCATGTCATTCCAGATGTGTATAACTTTCTTTCTTCTGCAGAACACAAAGAAACAAAGATTTTTAGAAGAATATCTCAACTCTGTATGTCCATATAATGTAAGTGAAAGGTAGCCAGAACTTTGAAGCTCCAAAGAGAAATAAAGGCAACATAAAAGTAGGGCTGAAACGATTAGTCGACGTTAATGACAACGTCGACAATAAAAAATTGTCGACAAAAATTTTCGTTTCCGAATAGTCATTTGATCTCATTTAACGTAACATGGCATCACATTAAACTGTAATGATGATGCACGAGAGCAGCACTGCAGTTCGCACCTGACTGAGGAGAGGAAGAATTACACAGCTCACAGTCCAGATGCACTCTAAACTTTCCAAACAGTAGATCGCAAAGTATGAGGGAATTATAATGCAAAAATACAAAATAAGTAAATACAGAAACACTCTCATTGTGGAGCTGGAGCTGCCACTCCGCTAATATGGAAGCAGATCATGTAAATAACTACAAACTCCGAAACTGGCATTTCTCTGTGCGGTCAGCACCTCTTTTATGAGTTTCACGAATGTTCTGATCTAAGGGGGAGAGATTGAAACTGCACCCGGCTAAGGCACACTCTGTCGCGGGGACGCTCGTCCCTCGAGCACGCATGCTTAATGCAACTAGATTATAACGTGATGGCTCACAACTTATTGAATCATAATAAATGTCATTGTGCATTTCTTATCGTTAAGAAAGTTGGCAATACGCAGATTTATTCATAAGAGAGAGTTTGTTTTTTTGTGAGTTAAAGATGGATTGAAGTGAACAGAAAGGTGAGAGAGGGTAGTCTTCACCCCATTATACACTACAACAAAATATGTTTTTGATTTGTTTTTGTTTTGGCTTGTTTTCCAATATAAATATCTAAAACTCCTTTAAAACAATGTACATTTTCCTAAGCAGCTATACTGCAGAAGAAAAAATTGTTATCTGAGAATGTTGAATATAATATTATAAATACAAATATTTAAAAAATATCTAAAAATCTTTTAAAAAAGATGCATTCACCTGAGAAGCAGCATATAAGGTATTTAGACTTGCTTTTAGAGAATAGATCTTGAATATAAGTATATTTAGTCTTAACTGCAATTACAGAAGTATAACCAAGTGAAAAAATACACTTATATACAAAATACACTTATATTTAAGATACAAGTAAATGTATCTTGTTTTAAGGATTTTTAGACCATTTTAAAATGGAAATCAATACAAAAACACTTCATAACAATAGGATTTCTTTACTGAATTAAACTAAATTATAAGGTATTTTTTTCCCCTTTAATTCAGTGAATGTCATTTAGAAACATTTTTAAAAGATGATTTTGTCCTCTTTATTGTTAGTAAGCAGGTTTAATACAACCTTTTAAGTCAGGGCACAAGCTGAATAATCAGTTAAGACCAAATGCTTAATCGTTGCAATAATCGCAGAATAGTTGAATAATCGTTCAAATAATCGTTAGAGTAATCGATTATTCAAATAATCTTCATTTGCAGCCCTACATAAAAGTAATCCATATGACTCCAGTGGTTAACTCCATGTCTTCTGAAACAATATGATAGGTGTGGGTGAGAAACAGATACATTTTTAAGTCCTTTTAACTATAAATTCTCCACTTTCACTTTCATGTTCTTCTTTTGTATTTGGCAATTTGCATTCTTCATGCATATCGTCACCTACTGGACTATTGTGAAAATATTATTTATTTATTATTTTCCTTTGCTTTATCCTTCCCTTTTTTCTTTCTCTTTCCTGCCCAAAAATAAATAAAAAAAAAAAACAAGGATAAGAACTCTTGTGTACATGCAAGTGATGGCTGTGTGAAAGTATATTTATAGTAAAAAAAAAAAAAAAGAGGACTTAAAATATTAATATGTTTCTCACCCAATATATTGCATCTGAAGATGTGGATTTAACCACTGGAGTCGTATGGATTACTTTTATACTACCTTTATGTGCTTTTGGGACCTTCAAAGTTCTGGACACCATTCACTTACATTGAATGGACCTACAGAGCTGAGATATTCTTCTAAAAATCTTTGTTTGTTTTCTGCAGGAGAAAGAAATCATACACATCTGGGATGGCATGAGAATGAGTAAATGATGAGATAATTTTCATTTTTCAATGAACTATCCCTTTAAGAGTAGTGCAACTGTTTTATGTAATTGCTGCTAAGTGTGGGACAATTTGCAGCCCTCTGATGCTTAGACATTCGTATGAAAAAGCTGTTAGATCTGTGGGGGAGTGTTTGGACAAAAAAACTGAAATGTGTGTGGCTGTGTATTTGTGAAGATGAATGAGCTCTCACAGTTTTGCCTTCTGCTCTGTCATTAGGAACACTTTAATTACTACACAGTGGACAGTGCCCTGGGC
Organism: Myxocyprinus asiaticus; assembly: GCF_019703515.2. Lineage (NCBI taxonomy): Eukaryota > Metazoa > Chordata > Actinopteri > Cypriniformes > Catostomidae > Myxocyprinus > Myxocyprinus asiaticus. The sequence goes on from NC_059371.1 coordinate 21,334,699, forward strand.
CACCTGGTGTTCTCCATGAAATATGATGTTATTGGGGACCAAGAGCATCTTCGGCTCATGCTCAGGTGTGCCCACTTTTCCATCCCTAGATTGATCCCTCGCTGTTACTGTCTGTGTACACTGCATAGAAGTGTTTTGCTACTCAGTATTTTTGTCTTGTTTGTCATTTGGCTTCTCAAGTAAATGTTTCTTGTTTTAAGGATGTTTAGATATTTTAACTAGAAAACAAGACAAAAATACTGATTAAGAAAAAGGTTTTTTGCAGTGTACCTCCCTTAAATCACTCTTTTTTTTTTTTCTGCTGTGCACAAAGTCTGTATAATGTAGACAAGAGCAGCTAATGACAGTCTTGGTGTCAGACACAGATCCATAACTTTGTTGTGAGCTTTACCTTTTATTGTGGATATTAGGCAGTGTACAGTGACATTTATTCCTTGACAACAACTGTAAGTGTTTCCTGGGATCCACAATAAAACACTTTTTTCACACGGATTAAACAGGCCAAATGTATATGGCACCCTCATTTCCGCATTAGACACCAGATGGACAATATAGGGCAATGTGTGTGGGTGGAGGGAAGACAGCAGGATGTTCCTGTAAATCAAATCCATGTGACACATTTAATGATGCCACAATGACACTGAACACAGTTCAGAGATGTTGATAAGTGTTACAGTTGTACGTTGGGGCCTCAGTGTGTTGTGTAGTTGAAAGTGTGTTTATTTTTTAGCTGTAAGGAATGAAATAATTATATGAAGAGAATGTTAAATAAAATAAAAAAAACCGGTAACAGTTTACAAGAAGGTTACATTCGTTAACATTAGTTAATGCATTAGTTATCATGAATTAACAATTAAAAATATATTTGTTTCACAATTTATGAATCTTTTTTCATGTTAGTTAATAAAAATAAATTGTTCATTGTTAGTTCATGTTAGTTCATGGTGCATTAACTAATGTTAACAAACACAACTTTTGATTTTAAAAATGTATTAGTAAATGTTGAAATTAAAATGAACTAAGATTAATAAATGCTTAATAAGTATTGTTTATTGTTAGTTCATGTTAACTAATGTTGTTAACTAATGTTAACAAATGGAACCTTATTGTAAAGTGTTACCAAAAAAATCTTATTATTTGTTTTCCAAAAAACATGAATTTACTTGAGAGGCAAAATTGTGTAAGAAAGGTTAAGGAAACATTGAATAGAGTTTATTTTTCTTACCCCCTTGGCAATATTTTAAGGCATAAACTTCACAAAGGTTTTGACAAAGAATTGCCAATAGGGTGAGAAAAAATATACTTAATTCAAGATAAATTCTCTGAAACAGTTCTTTATTTTTAATTTTTTTTTATTTAAATGAATATTTAATATTGTTTCATGCAGTTTTGCCTCTCAGAGTAAATGTATCTTGTTAAAAGTTATTTTTATCTTTTACATTTTAATTTTATGTTTTAAATGTATCTTTCTTTGATGTTTAGATTTTTTACTGAAAAGAAGACAAAATTGCAGATTGAGAATTTTTTTTGCAGCTTGTATGTTTTTACTAATACCTGTCTGTTTTTACAGAACTAAAATGAAAACATATCACGATGTGATTCCAATATCTTGTCTGACCGAATTCCCCAACATTGTCCAGATGGCCAAGGTGAGAGTAGATCATGCGAGGAGGGTTGAAGGGGTCAGCACTATTGTTTTCACAGCCTACAATTCATCACAATTCTCATTGAGTGACATGACTGATTGTCTCACTCCCCCATGAGCCTGTCCTGTCCTGCCTGGACAGACGACCATTGTGCTGCATCACTTTAGCGAGATCAAATGAGAATAAGAACAGAATCAATATGTTACTACTCTTTTCATTATTCTCAGCTTGTCTGCGAAGAGGTGAATGTGGACCGCTTTTTCCCTGTGCTTTACCCAAAGGTATGCAACCCCACACAACACAGTTTTCATCAATGTTCTGCCATTGTATGACCCACCTGCACTGAAGTGATATGCGAAATTCACCAATGCATGATGCAGGATCATTTGTCCTTGTTAATTAAAGTGAGACACTGGGAAATAGGGGCAGTTTAAGGGGAAGTCACTGTGTCATCTGCTCTCTCTTTGCAATGTTGTTTTAAAGCTGTATTTCAAGGACACAGAATAGGAGTTTCTGCTTAAGCTGGTAGCTGTATTTTAGAACACTAGTTTCTTGGTGGTCCAAGATGGTCTTTAGATGGTCAAAGCTGGTCATTACATGATCCAAGCTGGCAGACCAACTTGAACCAGCAAAAAAAACAAAAAAAAAACGGCACAAGCTCAAAATGTTCAAGCTTTTTTTTTTTTTTTTAAATATGGTAGCTGGCAAACACCCACCTTTGGCCTAGCTTGGATCAGCTAATGACCACCTTGAAACAGCTAATGATCAACTTGAAACAACTAGTGACTAACTAATGACCAACTTGGACCAGCTAATAACTATCTTTGACCAGCTAATGACCTGCTTTAAACAACTAATGACTAGTTTGGACCATCTAATAACTCTCTTATTAGTCTCTTTTTTATTGTCTCTTTATTTATATTATCTAACCTCTCCCTCAGGCCTCCAGGCTCATTGTCACTTTTGACGAACACGTCATCAGCAACAACTTCAAGTTTGGGGTCATTTATCAGAGGTTTGGACAGGTGAGTCGCATGGGGAGTCTTATCTTCTTGAGCTTCTTCACAACCTATTATTGAGCTGATACACAGAGAATAATTGATGCTACAACTCATCTTTATAAGTCACCTTTCTTCAGATTTCCTCAATAACACCTTCACATAGATGTCTCGTACACTGGCAAATCGATACTTATGAAACAAACAGCTAACAAAGAAGACCTCTCTACCTCATAATAGCTCCTCAGTTTAGACAATGACAACAATCAAATCGTTGCCTCTATTTGTCTTGTATTAAAGTCATGAGGCTATTGTTGTCTGAGAACCCAGAGGAGAGGTTTGAATGAATTAAGGCAGCTCCTTGACATTTGAGGCTGCAGATAGGAGTGAAGCTGGGTTCGAGAGCGGGAGTACTGTACCTGAGAGGTTCTCAGAGGAAGCCTGACAGCAGCACCCTCAGCAAATTAGCATAACAGAGGAGGCAGCAAGATGCCCCTGAAGAGCCTCTTCATCTCACAGATCTGTGTTTACACACTCACCCTTTCCAGTGTGGGCAGCAAGAACATTGGCCCCAACACAGAGGCCCTTGTTGGGACATGTGCATGTTTGAAACACACCTTATGGTTCAGTCCTCAAAACTCTTCTACAGCACTTCCGCTTCACCCTCTTTGATTCTAAATGGGAGAATATGTTTATTCGGAGGAACAATTAGCATTTTCATCTAGCTATTTGAATCGTAATGATGAGCCAGTTAGGTTTGCTAATTTTGGAGTTTGCTTATATCCTTATCGAGGAGTTCTTGCTTTTTTGTGAAGGTTCATTTCATTTGGGGTTTATTGAACTTCAGGCTTTGTGCTCTAACAAAAAGCACCATCATTATGTGTTCTTGTTATTGTGATAGCTGTTTTTGAAAGGCTGAACTACTTTGTTATTTGTTCAATAATTCAAAGAAAGATAATGAATGACCTCAACAGAACCATTCATTGTATCTGGTGGCTTCATGTGTCCACTGCTAACGGCACTTGAATGCAATGTCTGTGATAAACTTGTCCGCATTCAATTTATGTTTATATGTGCAGACATCAGAGGAGGATTTGTTTGGGAATAATGAGGAAAGTCCTGCATTAGTGGAGTTTTTAGAGTTTCTGGGACAGAAAATCGAGCTCCATGACTTCAAAGGGTAAAGACATAAACAGAACTGTTCTTTCTCTCTCCCTCTCTCTGTATGGCAGAATCAGATGAATAGTTTAACAGCTTGCATGAATTAAAACAGAAGCTTGGGGAACGTTTGGGTGCATAGGGTCCAAAAGTTCAAAATAATTTAAACCTGGGAATAAAATGAATAGGAAGTATTTACAATAATGAATTAATAAATCAGCAAATTTGGGGGGCATTCCAAATACTAAGACATTTGAAAGATTTTCAGTTCAACTTTTCACTCAAATTATTATGCTGATAATTTTATTTGCATATACAAAATTGTATTAAATTAGAAAATGCAAAACATTTTCACTAGTGGTCTAGACTTTTGGACCCCACCCCACTTCCTCAACTGATTGTTCTTATGTAATTTTCATATAGACATACCTATTACTGTATATAGGATTCTTAATTTTGGATTGAATGTCATTGTGAAGTTTAATGTTAGTGATAGCCTTCATAACTGCATGCCTCAAATATGTTCTCTTCTGCTAGGTTTCGCGGTGGATTGGACGTGACGCATGGACAGACAGGCTCTGAGTCTGTGTACCACAACTTCCACAACAAAGAGATCATGTTTCATGTGTCAACTAAACTGCCTTACACAGAGGGCGATACACAGCAGGTATTCACGACCACATCTACGTAGCTGTAGCTCAGGCAGTGAGAAGCGTCACTCATATCATGTGTGCCTGTTGCTCCACTTTTTTACAGACCACATAATCAAAAGACTATTAATCTTTAACCCCCTTTTCATTTCAATGTCATTGTAGGAAGCATTGGAAGTATAATCAGCTGTCCATGATTATCTATTTCTGTATATACAAGGGCTGTCAATTGATTAAAAGTTTTAGCTGAATTAATTACATGACATGCCGATGAATTAATAGAATTGAATATTTATTGAGATTAATAAAACTGAATATTTGATGAGAAAAGCCCCCAAATAAAGATCATTCGAAGAAATTACTAATGTATTATTGTAATAGACAAAGCATTGAATAGACATTACAAAAAGTGGTTTTAGAAGTCAATATACATGTTGTATTTCCACATCAGTGAACATAAGAACATCACTGGCCTACAGTCCACAGCAATCGATTTTGCTCTTGAGGTTATGAGGTAGTCTTAGGGGCCGCTCAGACCGAGTACATTCTTGCGTTAAAAAAGCAAGACACAGCACAATGAATGGAACAGAATGCAGTTGTCTCAAGGTGCATTTTTAAAAGTTCTTTAACTTGACACAGTTAGCATGTTTACATGCACAGTCTTACACTGATTATAAACCGGCAATGTGTAAAGTCATGCAAAGGCCTTACATTGTGTTCCTTTATCGGTGTACATGTACATTTTTGCCAATTACCCTGATTTTGCGACAATTACAGGTGTTCTTTCCAGCTTATCCAGTGTGTGGAAGTGTTGTGAGCATGTTTGCTTTCATTTTGACGTCAAAATCAGAGAATAACCTGATCATTTTAAATCTCTCAAAAACACAGGGTTCTATTTTCATGAGCTTGCAAAGCACAGCGATACATAATACAACCGTGCACAGCATCTTATCCAATTTTCGTGAGAGTGCTAATTCTATGTGCAATTTTCATGCCTGTGCAAAGCACAAGTGGGCGTTGGTGGGAGTGTTTGCGCTATCTGTGGGTGTATGCGCGCAAACTGTGGGTGTATTGTATGTTCATGAAGTGGCGCAAAGTGCAATTTGCTATTTTCCTGAGAAATAGGTCATTGCGCTAAGACGTTTCAAAAACAGGGCTGTTTTCAGCACAAAGTCTAAATTCAGTACCTACATTTGCAGTTTGTAGATTCCACCAACAAGTGGTAATAAAGTTCATGTCCGAACTCTGAAAATATATTGGAACATCAAATTATGTCCCTGACAATCTCCGTTTTATGAAACAAAAATTTATGAGTTTTGTTTTAATCTATCTATAGGTCATGGTTTATTTTTTAATTATTATTATTATGTTTATATTTACAATAATATTTATGATCTAATTTGTATTGGTATTTTTCCACCTGCTGTCATAGAGTGATTTTGCAAAAGAGGCCGGTGAAAAATTTGGAGAGGGTAAAATGTTTGGATTTGGTATGATTTTTTTTCACCACTATTTAATTATATTTTCATATCAAGTGTAATTTGAATTTAGAAATATTTTTGGTTTAATTTTTTCATGTTTCAATAAATGAATTACATTTTTCTAAATCAAAATTGACTGATACGTACAGATACAATCACTGTCAATACTAGCCATGATGTGTCAGTAGATGAAAATGATTAAGAATACTTACATTCTCTATAATTTAACAGAGCATACATCCAAATTCTGACGAGAACCACATTTTCCATGCGTATAAAAGGAGCGTGTCACTGTTATAGAAATACAGTATGCCAGACATTCAACAAGGATGCAGTTAATGCACAAAAGAATGCGTTAGTCCATTTTTCTATTCTTCTTATTCATCGCATACACTCCATTTACACAACAAACTTCTTATGAATGTGCTGTCTTTGTTTATATCGCTGGTGCTTGACAGGGAATGGACTATGTAATAGGACGCAGACAGTGCAATAACTGGAGAAGAACCTCAGAATTAAATTGCACTTGACCCAGCTTATTAACACTTTGCATGCGTGATTTCGCCAAACACAGTTGCGCCTAGACTTAGCGCATACTTGCACGAAAATAACAAAACTTCATGGCATGCCCACTGACTTTGCTTGTATGAATTATGGCATAGCGCTGCGCTTAGTGCTAGCGCTGCTCTTAGCGCTACCACTCTTAAAATAGGGCCCAAGATCTTGCGTTACCAACTTTATTTTTTTATTTTTTATTTTTGAATGAGCTGTATTTTGGTAGTATTTAATGTATTGCTGTGCATGTAAATGCTTAGTGTTTTAAAAACACGGTCCTTCTATGTGAGATGCTAAAAAACAGTGAGACTGCGGTGACAACGGTCAAAGACGTCTGCTTAGCACATGTTTACATAGAAAAAAAAATGTTTTACATTTCGGTTTGTAAAGTATTTTTGTATTCAGTCTATGATATTTTGTAAATCTTGTTCTATGCACACATGCAGATGCAACTTTGGTCATTGTGTTGTGTCTTGCACAACGCAAAGTTTTAGTTTTGTTTTTTCAAGTTAAAAGTAGTTAAACTTTAGAAAAGTGTCTTGCATTCTGTCTCATTGTGTTGCACCCCGTGTCCAGCTGTCTTCGAACAGAAGAATGTTTCCTGTGAATGACTCCTCACTGCCTGCTCTCAGTAAATAATCGTGTTTAAAGCTGGGACTGCACAGACTGTAGACTCACAAAAATTACGAAGATGGTACTTCATGCTTGAATTTCTCAGATGGTTGGAAAATTCCTTACCATGAAATTTAGGTATTAGGTATGCTGTATCCTGCAGCCACAGACTGTTACTGTGCTGGCAGATGATTGCTGACTCACAAAGTGACCTTTATTTTGCACCTTCACTGGCAGCACTGTGTCCTCTGAGGAGGAGTGTTTTTAAAGCTCACTCCTCAGGGAATCTTCTACATTTAGAACATATACACAGAGCTCTCCCTCTCTCTCTCTCTCTCTCTTTCTAGCACTCTCTCTTGCTGTCACATGTGCACTCACTCTGCAGTGATTTGAGGTTGACAGCAGATAGGGATTGTTATTGAACTGATGTACAGGTTTAAATGGACAGCAGAAAAAGCCCCATTTCCGCTCTCTCAATCCTCTGTTTACCACTGCCAGCCATCTGTTCAACACACATGGGCTATGTTCACACAGTCAGTGTTTGTGACTGACAACCGTATTTAATTACAGGTGTGAGTCTTGAAATGTCCTGTTCATACAACAGCTTACAGTAGCAGTTTGAATACTGTCTGTATGAACGAACAACCAAAGTCACAATATTCTAACAGCTGTAACCATAGTGACAATGACTAAAAGATAGTGACGTCCATAACACCGTCATGTCTTATCACAATTGCCGCCGGTTTATTAAATAAATGAGTCCAATCGAGGCGCAAGTTCATCCATCAGATCATAATTAACTGACAGCGGCTTTGATTAACTTTTTAACCTCGTGTAGAGTGCAGCTTTAGTGTCGCATGGCTCGTGCCCGTGAGCAGCCAGTGGAAGACAGCGGTTGGGTCTTTGGATGACACACAGCTCATTTCTCCGTCTCCGTGAGTTAACGAAACCCCACATGAAACACACAAGACATGCGTGTACAGTGTAGTGTGTCTCTCACGAGAATGCGGTTGTGAGACCTGAAAATTTGCAGGTTATAGAATGCGGTTGTCACTCTCGTATATAACCAAACTGTGTGTGAACGTAACCGTATTAAGCACTCAAAACAGTCCTAACAATCGTATTCTGTTCTGTGAACATGCCTTTAAAACTTAAAGGGATAGCTCACCCCAAAATGAAAATTCTGTCAACATTTACTCACCCTTATGTTTTTTCAAACCCTTATGACTTTCTTTCTTCCATGGATCACAAAAGTGGATGTTAGGCTAAATGTTAGCCTCAGTCACCATTCACTTTCTTGTATGGAAAAAAAGAGCAGCATCAACATACAGTACTTCATGGAAAATAGAAAGTCATGGATTTGGAATGTTATGAGGGTGAACAAAATAGTTTTTTTCATTTTTGGGTGAACTTATCCTTTAACTAACTATAACTATAACTAACCCTTTATAACTAATCCTTTTTCTTTAAAACTTGCCACAGATATACGTATTAAGTGGTTTTATCACACTAAAATTATGTTTACATGTAAATGTTTACATCTTGTGGCTATACTTTTGAAATTATGTCTATTTTAGCGTTTATGGACTGGCCCCATTCACTCCGTGGAAAGTGCCTTACTGTAATGCAATTTTTGCCTTTCTTTAAGAAACAAGGGGCGAGTGATATATATATATATATATATTGACATAATGCTACAAATGCTATTGATTGAGCTTAACTAGTATGAACCCTTAAAATTCCTTTAAACACAAAAGCAACTTTGTTTATGACCTTGGCATTATTGACAGAAAGGAAACTTTCTGACTTAAAATTAATGGAATTTATCATCACATAGCCAGAGGTGTGCACTCATCACCACTATAGTTTCTTTGTACTCCATAAAATATGTTTGGACTTGTTCATTGCATACTTATTCTTTTATGATTGGCTTGAAAGCTCTGCTAATCCATTTTGTATTTTGCAAATGAAATCTCTCTCTAACAGCTGTTTAGTTAACTTTGCATATTGCATATTGAATGTGCAACTATTACATAAGAGCAGATTTTAAATAAAGGATTACGAAAATAAACTCACTCTCTCTCTCTCTCTCTCTCTCTCTCTCTCTCTCTCTCTCTCTCTCTGTTGTCACAGCTGCAGAGGAAGAGGCATATAGGAAATGACATTGTGGCAATCGTGTTTCAAGAAGAAAGCACTCCATTTGTGCCAGACATGATTGCCTCTAACTTCCTGCATGCCTATGTTGTGGTGCAAGTGGAGAATGCTTGTTCTGACAATGTCCTGTACAAGGTACATCTTCACAGTATTACTGCAGTCTGGCACTTAAGTAGCACTCCTCTATGAGTCAGTTAATTATTCATGTATTTGTCATTGTCCAGGTTTCAGTAACAGCACGAGACGATGTCCCATTCTTTGGACCACCCCTCCCGAACCCAGCCATTTTTAAGAAAGTGAGTTGATATATCAGATTCTTGACATTTTTGTGGTAGCTGAGGTTCCTTAGACCTTCCTCTGTGTCTTCATCTTATGCTTTGTCTGAGGAAAAGTAATTGAATAGACTGTTTCAAGCATACCGTTCCACTACAAAGGCTTTTCTTGGCACTCCAAAGAGGATTGGCCTGTGTAGACTAGGGGTGTAACGGTATGACATTTTCACAGTATGATAACCGTCACAAAAATTACCACTGTATTACGGTTTCATGGTATATAGGTGCATTGATAATATTAAAAGCAGTTCAATATTTGGTTATGAAATAGGCTATTTCTAATAAACGCACAGATAAATATTTCAGTTATAACCAATTGTTGAACTTTATTTTAGATTTCTTAAATTTTAATCCTTTAACTTTTGATCTTGAACATCAGGACACTCTCTTAATCCTTAAAAACTCTCTTAATCCTTAAAATCTTAATTTAAAATAAAAAAAGGTAGAAAAATAAAAAAATAAAAAATCACAAACCGGTAAACATTAATAACAATTGTTTTGGCAACATGTACAGTAGTCAGATGATTATAACTACAAATATTTTGTTATTGTTATTTTATGATTTATGAAATTGAATTTAATCATTTGTAATGATTATTGCCCAGGCTCCCTATCTGTCACTCACTCGATGTTGTGTCACTCGATGTTGTGTGTAGGGGTCACTCTTGGGAGCCCGAAACACCTCTGGTCTTTGAAAAAAGGCCAATGAAAATTGGTGAGTGGTATTTGCATACCACTCCCCCGAACATACAGGTAGAAAAGGAGCTGGTATGCAACCACTCATTCAGATTTTCTCTTCGGAACCGAATGGTCAATGTACACTGAGCTGAATTCCCACAGCTGTTCATTCACCTCTGCTGAATCTGACGGCACATTTCAGCGGCTTCTTCCCCCTCTGCACTGGTGCACTGCAGAGAACACCCCTGGGTGCTTCGGCAGAAATAAAAGAGTATATTCTAAAAAAAGAGTATATTTCTCTAAAAGAGCGGCACACACGGAATGTCTTTTTAAAGACGCTTCTTTTTAAAGATGCCTTTCTGTTTGTGTGTTATTCCTGGTTGCGGTCGTTATCTCTCGCCTTCTGACGGTCATGATCGCTGTCTTTCTTGTCTGAGCGCTGCCCACACGGAGACAGCGTTCGTGGATGGGTCATGTACTCATTGTGAGAACATGTCCATGGCAACGATGCGGTCGCGGCTTGCCTTCATAAGAAAGCAAGCCACCCCAGCGGCTCCCCACCACGGTCCTTCTACCTACGGGTATGAGGCCAGCGTGGCTAGCACTGGGGGCGATTTGGGGACCCCAATGGGACCACCTCCGCCGGGTATCCCCCCACGGACTCCCATTCCCCAGTGCGCTCGTCTGCCCCGATCGGGCTTCCAGATGAGTCCGCCGGCTCGTCTCACGGCGAGTTTGACCTCTTGTTCGGAGCCCACGAAGGTGATGAGCTCTTGAGCGCAGCATCAGAGAACGGGCTCATCCAGTCGGACACGGAAGCCTCAGCTGGGCTCCCCCCTTCGGGTACGGTCGCCCAGTCACAGGCTGATGCAGAGATGACAGACATGCTTTCCTGGGCAGCCGCGAGCGTCGGGCTAGAGTGGAACCCTCCGCTCTCTCCTGAAACCTCGCGGCTCGATGATTGGTTCCTGGGCTCGCGGCACCGCTCACAGCCACGCCCCGCCCCAGTTCCTTTCTTCCTGGAAGTGCACGAGGAGCTGACAAGGTCGTGGGAGGCACCTTTTACTGCCCGGTCCCAATCTTTCAGCTCCTCTGCCCTCACTACCCTCGATGGTGGGGCGGTCAAGGGCTATTCGGTGATCCCCCTGGTGGATAAGGCGTTCGTGGTGCACCTATGCCTGCAGAGCACCGCCACCTGGTGCGGGCGCCCAAAGCTCCCGTCCAAGGCCTGTAGGTTTACGTTGTCCCTGACGGCCAAAGCCTACGGTGCTGCTGGACAAGCCGCCTCCGCCCTGCACGCCATGGCTCTCCTGCAAGTCCACCAAGCCAAGGCGCTAAAGGAACTGCATGAGGATAGTTCCGCCCCGGGATTGATGCAGGAGCTGCACTCGGTGACCGACCTCGCTCTCCAGGTGACGAAGGTCACGGCGCGGTCTCTCGGGTGGGTGATGTCCACCTTGGTGGTCCAGGAGCGCCACCTTTGGCTCAACCTGGTCGAGATGGGAGAGGCCGACAAGGCATGGTTCCTTGGCGCCCCCATTTCCCAGGTCGGCCTGTTCGGCAACACCGTCGAGGACTTTGCCCAGCAGTTCTCGGTGGTGAAGCAGCAGACGGAGGCTATCCGGCACATCCTGCCCCAACGCGGCTCAAGATCCCGCACCCTGTCTGCTTGTAGCCAAGGGCGTCCCACTGTGGTGACTGCACCGGCTCCGCCGCAGCCCGCCCCTGCGGCCCGGCCCCGGCGTGGAGCCCACTGCAGGAAGCAGATGCCACCCGTCTCATGGCCTGCCGCCAAGAACCCGCGAAAGGCTTCAAAGTGCCCCTAAAATGGGCGATCCAGGGACGACAAAACCCGCTGCTGGTAAGCAGACCACTCCATCCCCCAGTGGAGGGCCGGGAGGAGAATCTTTTGTTAACTTTTCATTTAATTTCGCCGCATGTACAAGTGGTTGCGGTACCCAAGAGTTCAGCAAAGGAGCGGTTTCCTTGTTCCCTGGGTCACATACCCAGTGCACACCGGCCGTCATCACGACCACCGTCCACCATTCCATTTTGGCAGGTTTGGTGCTCCAGCGGTGGTCTCCCCGACACCCAACACCTTTGTGAGGTTTTACAATCTCAGGGTGGAACTGGTTTTGTCTCGTGTAGTGGCAGGCACAAGCATGTAAGTCCAGGACAGCTGGCCGGGTGTATCGCTTGCGCATTGCGCCTTTCACCTCCCCTGAGCTGAAGACGTGCGCTGTTGACTCCCAGTAGTGTTCACAAACTGTGTTCCCTGGATGATTTTCTCCGAGCACTGTGGCAGATGAGTTTGCGGAGAAACTCGCTGCCGGCTCAGTACATGTGCTAACTAAGCCCTGTACTGGGGTATGTGCTCCGCATGTGTTGGTTCCCCATAGGTAACCCCATGCGACGTACATCTTCCGCTAATTCGTTTCCCTGTTGGTAAACTGCGTCTTCCTTGGGCAGAGGCCCCTCTGCCCCAGTCACCATGTTTGTAGAAACTCCTCCCCTGTAGGGTAGGACCTACCATGGGACTTCTCCACATGACATACTTCCAACAAAGCTCGACAAGACCATGTGACATATTTCCACTCAAAATAGCAACCCCCCCCGCGGTGTGGTCTCCGCGGTGTCTTCCCCTTGGGAGGGACACCCCCCCCGATGTAGACCTGGTGGCCCCAGTCGGTTAACAAATTTCACTCTTTTTTTGGGGAGAGGAAAAAAAGAGAGGATAAGGGGCCATGACTGGGCTAGCCTGTCTCTATCTTTTGGGCAGTTGACTTGTCCCCGAAAGGCCGTTCAACACTCATAACAGCATTGGGGGAGGTTACGTGTTGGCCTGGTGCGCTGGCTACAAGGCACACAGTGGTCTGCCCATCACACACCGCCAGTTCACGTAACACAGTTCAGCCAGTTGTGGCATTTCGTATAGGGACCCCTAGTGTCACTACATCGACACAACGTTGAGTGAGTGACGGATAGAGAATGTCCTGGTTACTTGCGTAACCTCCGTTCCCTGATGGAGGGAACGAGACGTTGTGTCCCTCCTGCCACAACGCTGGACTACCCGCTGAAATGGCTGGGACCTTGTCTCGGCTCCTCAGCACAAAACCTGAATGAGTGGTTTCATACCAGCTCCTTTTATACCCGTATGTTCGGGGGAGTGGAATGCAAATACCACTCGCCAATTTTCATTGGCCTTTTTCAAAGACCAGAGGTGTTTCGGGCTCCCAAGAGTGACCCCTACTGTCACTACATCGACACAACATCTCGTTCCCTCCATCAGGGAACGGAGGTTACGCAAGTAACCAGGACGTTAACACTTAAAATATGCATTTGCATGCATTCAGTAATTTGTTGCATTTGTGATTTAGTTCAGTTCTACAATACCTACTGAAAATATATTATTCATGTGCTGTTTATTTATTGGCATTTTGTCCAATACTGACAATTTCTGCCACAGTTTCACTGCCAATTTCTTGCATGCATATTGTCAATGTCAGTTTCCTGAACACCAAAAGCCATGCATTTTGTAAACACTATTTAGTACTATGTTTTACAAATACAACATATTATTAGTATTATCAAACACATTGGCCTACTGTTGCGCTGCACTTAGGCAAAAGCACAAACAGTTGGCACATCGTAAAGTTGAACAAGGTCTTAAATCTGTTTGCTGCATTTGTGAATGTGACAGAAAGCATAAACATAACTTTAGCCTACCTAGTTATTACAAATCATGTAAAACTACATTAAATCTGGTGTTTTTATGAAATAGGGGCTATAATTTATTATCCTGTGTACTGTATTTCCACTTACATTCATCTCCGCAAATTCCGTGGGATGGTGCTCACGGAGATGGTGCTTAAGGTTTGAAGTGTTTCCCGCCTGAGCCGATACTTTTTTGCAGCAAACTTTACAGACTGAGTAACCATCAACATTGATGGTGCCTCGTCGGTCTTTTACATAGCCTAGTAATCCCAGAGAGCGGACTTCAACTTCTGTGGCAGCGGAAATAAAGGTTCAGGCTCGGACATGTCTGTATGTTGCGCTCGTGCTGCACTCATGCTGTGCTCTGCTTGTGCTGGACTTCTGATGTGCTCGTGATGCGCAGCGGTCGCGACACCTGCGTGTCACCTTAAAAATTGAGTGACAGTCAAATGCAACATGAGGAAATCGCAATTTAAAGATTTATTTGATCTAGCCAAGTTTATATGATGCTGTGTAAATGTCGCAGATTCTGTCATAATTAAACTGATTTGGATTTTAGAAAAAAATCTGTCTTTATCTTCATGCAATACCGTCAATGAGAAGATTTCAATGGTATGATAACCGTCTGTTTTAAAACCGAGGTATATCGTGAAACCTTGAAACCGTTACATCCCTAGTGTAGACAGTTGTAGGACAGGCACATGTGCTTGTTGTATTTACAATTTATTAATTGCAGGGATGCAAATTAATTGAGTAAAAATAATTAAATATTATACATAAGTATTATTTTTTTGGATTTGTACTTCACTCAAGTGCAGTTTAAATGGAATACTTTTACTTCATTACATTTCGAAAGAAAATTTTTTTTACTTTTTACTCCTTACAATTTTATTCAAACTTGAAAAGTACTCACTACATTTTTGCCGCCTTTTCACTGCATCTGACAAAAGACAGATGACAGACCAGAGTTCAGTCATTTCAAATAGAGTGTTGCACAGCAGCTGTATGGAGTTCCGACCATCTGCAGAGGTGTAATTTCAGATCTGATTTGAGCTTTGGATATGTTGAAATATTTGTGCGACTAGACCGTATGTGACCACCCAATGTAATGTGATGTACAGTATTCATTCAAAACTATAAGCATAAAGTGAGAAACACTGACAGTTTTTTTGCATAAAATGCATTCTAAATGCCTGCTTCTTCTACAGATTGGATAGTTATGAAGTCAAAAATGATCATTCATGTTGCAAATATATATATTCAGCAAATAGGGAGTAGAAATTCATGGACATGATTTAAATATGAAGGCAAGTGTAAAATAAATGACATTTACACATTTAATTACAAAAGCCTTTTGTTTTTATATATATATATATATATATATATATATATATATATATATATATATATAAACAAAAGGCTTTTGGGACTCGTACCCCAGTCCTTTGTGTCACATATGCAACACTCTATCAGTTAAGCTACCGCACAATTTGATCACACTTAAACAAGCATGTAAATGTAGTTGGTTATGTAATGCAAATGTTATAATGAGTCATGCACTATAATAAAAGTGTTTATATGTCATAAGATAGCATTGTGTGAGGAACAGAGTGAAAAGTAAGTGTTTATGAACTGATAATACAGTATGCCGCTTTACTCGTGATTTGAGTGAAAGGGGGTAAATGTAATTGTTGTTTTAGTGTTCATTCCACCAGGAAATTGCCATGATACGTACAACAGGTCACATAAAAATAATTTTGCAGAAATTTAGTTATTGAAAATTGAGTAAATTTTTACTCAATATTCATACTTTCACTTAAGTATAATTTCTGAGTACTTACACTCCTGATTAATTGCAATATTTGTAGGCCTTAACAACATTTTAATATTTTTGTATGTTACCTTTTCCATTTTTTTTTTTATTTTTTATTTAATGAATAATTTTGTGCTTCATAATTGTTTTAATTTTACAATTTTGTTAAAAAGCTAATAATAAGCTGTTTAATACAGGTGTAGATTGAAAAAAAAAAGAGGGGTAAAGTTTGTTAAGGTGGAAGTGATTGGGGGACATGTTCCACCCTCCAATGTTCACATTAAGCCTATGCCACTGGTTTAATGGCAGGTTCCATTGTGACAACTTGCTATTGGGGAAAGTTGTCACAAGAGGTCATTGTGAGTTCTATGAACTGTATCTTTTTTTTCCTGGGCAAGAACGGTAACCATTTTCAGTAGCTTTTTGGAGCCAAGTCTTCAATGTATGTGGCTATGCAGAAATTGACTAAAAAATAAGCCTACCCTGAGAAATATGCACTGGAGAAAAAAGTGTGACAACTAGCCCCGCTCTCCCCTACCTCGAAAGTTCTGTTAGTCACTTTGGATACAGGCGTCTGCTAAATGTGTAAAAAGACGTAATAGAAACAAACATTCATTGTCCTCTCAATCTAGCTGTCTTTCTCTGACCTTTCTGTCCGCTCTCCCTGACAGGGGCCAGAGTTTCATGAATTCTTGCTCACCAAGCTGATCAATGCTGAGTATGCCTGCTACAAAGCTGAGAAATTTGCCAAATTGGAGGTGAGTGACTGAAAGGTACCAGAGATCAATGGACCCTTTTCACACTTCTGGGTATTGGCAGGGTTGGGAGGGTTACTTTTGAAATGTATTCCACTACTGTAAAATGTCATTTGTAACGTATTCCGTTAGATTACTCAAAGTCAGTAACATATTCTAAATACTTTGGATTACTTCTTCAGCACTGGTAGATTTTTTCACTTGTTTTGACTATAAAAAATCTACCAGTACAGTAAGACAAAATACACATGTTAAAAATACATTCTCTGAAAAAACTAAATATCTTATGCAGTGTTGTTTCTAAAACAAGATAAATCTAATTGATTTTTAGATATTTTTACAGAAAAACAATAAAAAAATTATTATCAAGAATACAATTTTTGCCCTAATATCAAAGGTCTTACTAGAAAAAAGAAATTATGATCCAACGTGAATTTTCTTGATAACAAATATATGATCGTGCCTGGTAACATGTGCATGTAAAATGGCTAGAAATAGCATTTTAGCTTAGCATAAAGCTGACAATTTACACAAGGTTTATTTCTATTTCTTCTGCTCCAAACTTACTTCAAACTTACTTCTCTGTCTGCTCATATGAATGTAACACATCATAAGAAAGTGTTTCACCGCTGTTCAAATGCACTTTGGATCGCATCATTTATATGTATAAATGTTTTCCATCTGAAAGGACTAAATATTAAATGAAACAAATAACAATAAAATGCAAAGTAATCTCTTCAGTTATCAAAACACTTTTTGAATGTAACTGTATTCTAATTACCAATGATTTAAATTGTAATTGTAGTGGAATACAGTTACTTATATTTTGTATTTTAAATATGTAATCCCGTTACATGTATTCCATTGCTCCCCAGCCCTGGGTATTGGAACACGGAAGTAAAAGATTGCAGTGTAAACTTCAATACCGGTGAATGGGAGACCACTTCAAATATAATTTTTGCTTACCCATTTTCTCCAACGCCACTATTACGTTTCCACAATTTTTTAAATAAAGAAAGAAATTGAGAGCAATGGATTATGACAGTCAGAAGAAAGAAGCATCTCTGGTTACTTGTTTTTTAAAACTAATTCCAAGGTAATATAATACAAAGTATAACATTATAAATTTACACTAAATAATAAAAAAATTGCAAATCTAAACAATTCTGCTAGATTTACGCTGCTATATAAGGCAAACTTGCGCCATCACAGTCTTTGAAAGGGGTCCATACTAATACAGACATCACATACAGTATGCTTGCATAAAAGATGTTCCTGTGGATCAACAGTTAGAGCATGGCACTAGCAACACCAAGGTCATTGGTTCAATTATCAGGAAACACATGTACTGATAAAATGCATACCTTAAATGTAACTTTAAGTAGCTTTGGATTAAATTATCTGCCAAATGCATAAATGTAAAAGTAGTGTAGATGGCCTCAACAAAAATAAACAAGCCTTGTCTGACATTCAGTTGTACTTTCTATATATTTGTCATCAGGAGCGCACCCGATCTGCCCTGCTGGAGACCCTGTATGAGGAGCTGCACATCAACAGTCAGGCCATGATGGGTCTGGGAGGAGAGGAGGACAAACTGGAGAATGGAGGAGGAGGGGGAGGGGGCTTTTTTGAGTCCTTCAAGGTAATCTAGGCAGACACAGGACACAGTTATATAGACTCTGGTGGTGGCTGGGTTTCTCGGAGAGCACTTACAACATAGACAACAGAAATGCTTTTAAAGCTTATCTGTGACTGTGATCTACCTCACTGAATGTGTGAATGGTGGATGTGGTGTATTCTGATTGCTCTGTATGAATGTTAGAGATTATATATCTGTATCTGTTGTGAGACAGTCTTTCACAAAGAGAGTGAGTCTTTTATGAAGTGGTTAATAGACAGTGTCTTGTTTGATCTTGGTGCTGTTGTTCTTTATGACAGAAGTGTTTTCTATTTTGGGATCTGGATGCCAGCTCAGCTGCCAAGTGATGTAACTGATGCCACAGTACCTAAATTAAATCACTCATTACTGTAATTAACACTAATTAGACCTATTAGCACATTGTCATGCACGCAAGAGAATTTCCTTCAAGATATGTGCTCTACAGTATTTTGCTTCTTTGCAAATGAGTTAGTTTTAAATGATTAATCACCTCATATCGTACACAAAAGATTCCCTGGAATCTTTTTGTATATTTGTGTAAAATATACACAATTTAAAGGGATAGTTCACTCAGAAATGAAAAATGTGTCATAATTTAATCATCCTCATGTTGTTTCATACCAATGAGACTTTCTTCCTTCTGTGGAACTCAAAAGAAGGAATCTTACTCTTAATCACCATTCAATTCATTTGTTTGGAAAAAATTAGTTTTTTTTATTTTATTTTTTTATCATTGTTCCATGGAAGAAAGTTTGTCATACAGGCTTTGAACTTGACGATGAGTAAATGATTACAGAAATGTACATTCTTTTGGGTGAACTATCCCTTTAAAATGTACATGTGGTGTGCATAGAAGTTATTGTTCAAATTGATTGGATTTTCCATGCCCACAATCCAAAACGTCATGGTTACTGGTGTAACCTCCGTTCCCTGATGGAGGGAACGAGACGTTGGTGTCGATGTAGTGACACTAGGGGTCACTCTTGGGAGCCTGAGACACCTCTGGTCTTTGATAAAAGGCCAATGAAAATTGGCGAGTGGTATTTGCATGCCACTCCCCCGAACATACGGGTATAAAAGGAGCTGGTATGCAACCACTCATTCAGGTTTTACGCTGAGGAGCTGATATAAGGTCCGGCCATTTCAGCGGGTAGTTCAGCGTTGTGGCAGGAGGGACCAACGTCTCGTTCCCTCCATCAGAGAACGGAGGTTACACCAGTAACCTTGACGTTCCCTATCTGTCACTCACTCGACGTTGGTGTCGATGTAGTGACACTAGGGGTCCCTATACAAAACGCCACAAGGCTGAACTGTGTTACATGAACTGGCGGTGTGTGGTGGGCAGACTTGCTGTGTGCCTCATAGCCAGCACACCAGGTCGACACGTAACCTCCCCCAACACAGTTATGAGTGTCGAACGGCCCTTTTTGGGGACAAGTCGACTACCCAAAGATAGAGACAGGCTTAACCCAGTCGTGGCCTCTTTTCCCCTTCTCTTTTTCCACTCCCTAAAAAAAGAAGGGGGATTATCCGACTGGGTCGCCAGGTCTAGTCGGGGGGGTGTCCCTCCCAAGGGGAGGACACCGCGGAGACCACACCTCACCCCAGAGAGGGGGGGGATATTTAAGTGGAAAAATACGTCACATGGTCTTTCCAACCATGTGGAGAGCCTTCAAGGTAGATCCTGCCCAATGGGGGAGGAGGTACTACAACATGGAGACTGGGGCAGAGGGGCTCTGCCCAAGGAAGACGCAGATTGCCAGCAGGGAAACGAATTAGCGGAAGATATAAATCGCATGGGGTTAGCCTTACAGGGAACTGCCACATGCGGAGCACCTACCCCAGAACCGGGCTCTTAGTTAGCGCGTGTACTGGGCCGGCAGTGAGTCTCTCCGAAAACTCAACTGCCACAGGGCTTGGAGGAAGTCAACCAGGGAACAACTTTTGTGAACACTACTGGGAATTAACAGCACACGTCTTCAGCTCAAAAGGAGGTGGAAGGCGCTATGTGCAAGCGATACACCCGGCCGGCTATCCTGGGCTTATCCGCTTGTGTTGCGTGCCACTACCTGGGACGAAACCGGTTCCACCCGGAGGTTGTAGAACCTTGCAAAGGTGTTGGGTGTTGCCCAGCCCGCTGCTCTACAAATATCTGTTAGAGAGGCACCTCTGGCCAGGGCCCAAGAAGCCGCTACACGACAGGTAGAATGGGCTCGTAGCCCTACCGGGGGCAGCATGTCTTGGGTGAGATATGCCATAGATATGGCATCAACAAGCCAGTGGGCGATCCTCTGCTTGGAGACAGCGCTTCCTTTCCGCTGTGCACCAAAGCAGACAAAGAGCTGCTCAGAGAGTCTAAAGCTCTGCGTGCGATCCAAATAGATGCGCAAAGCGAGCACCGGACACAGCAACGCCAGGGCTGGGTCTGCCTCCTCCTGGGGCAGCACTTGCAGGTTCACCACCTGGTCCCTAAAAGGGGTGGTGGGAACCTTGGGCACATAGCCGGTCGGGGTCTCAGGATCACGTGAGAATAGCCCGGACCGAACTCCAGGCACGTTTCGCTGACAGAGAACGCTTGCAGGTCACCTACCCTCTTGATGGAAGTGAGCGCAGTCAGGAGGGCAGTCTTCAGGGAGAGTGCCTTAAGCTCGACTGACTGCAAAGGCTCAAAGCGGGCTCTCTGTAGGCCCTGAAGAACTACGGAGAGATCCCATGAGGGAACGAGGGGCGGTCTGGAGGGATTCAGCCTCCTAGCGCCTCTTAGGAACCTGATGATCAGGTCGTGCTTCCCTAAGGACTTACCGTCAACTGCGTCGTGGTGTGCTGCTATGGCAGCAACGTACACCTTCAAGGTGGAAGGGGACAGCCTCCCTTCCAACCTCTCCTGCAGGAAGGAAAGCACTGATCCGACTGCGCATCTCTGGGGGTCTTCGTATCGAGAAGAACACCACTTAGCGAACGGATGCCACTTCAAGGCATACAGGCGCCTCGTAGAGGGGGCCCTAGCCTGAGTGATCGTGTCTACCACCGCGGGTGGTAGGCCACCTAGGTCTTCCACGTCCCGTCCAGGGACCAGACATGGAGATTCCAGAGGTCTGGGCGCGGGTGCCAGAGGGTGCCCCGTCCCTGAGAAAGAAGGTCCTTCCTCAGGGGAATTTGCCAGGGGGGGAGCTGTCGCGAGGAGCGTGAGGTGCGAGAACCATGTCTGGGTGGGCCAGTAGGGTGCTACCAGGACGACCTGCTCCTCGTCCTCCCTGACCTTGCACAGAGTCTGTGCAAGTAGGCTCACTGGGGGAAATGCGTATTTGCGAATGCCAGGGGGCCAGCTGTGTGCCAGTTTCAGTGGAACCGCTGTTTTCTGTTTGAACGCCTTCAAACAGGTCAGCACTGACTGGGCACGCTCGTTCGTAAGGCGCGCAGTCAGGGAGACTGAGTCCAACTCCAAACCGAGAAAAGAGATGCTCTGAACTGGGAGGAGCTTGCTCATTTCCCAGTTGACCCGAAGCCCTAGTCGGCTGAGGTGCGAGAGCACCAGGTCCCTGTGTGCGCATAACATGTCTCGAGAGTGAGCTAAGATTAGCCAGTCGTCGAGATAGTTGAGAATGCGAATGCCCACCTCCCTTAACGGGGCAAGGGCAGCCTCTGCGATCTTCGTAAAGATGCGAGGAGACGGGGACAGGCTGAAAGGGAGGACTTTGTACTGATACGCCCGACCCTCGAACGCGAACCGCAGGAAGGGTCTGTGTCGGGGAAGGATCGAGACATGAAAGTATGCGTCCTTCAGGTCTACCGCCGCGAACCAATCTTGATGCCGGACGCTCGCTAAAATGCGTCTTTGCGTCAGCATCTTGAACGGGAGTCTGTGTAAAGCCCGGTTCAGTACTTGCAGGTCCAAGATTGGCCGCAACCCACCGCCTTTCTTTGGTACGATGAAGTAGGGGCTGTAAAACCCTTTCTTCATCTCGGCTGGAGGGACAGGTTCTATCGCGCCCTTCCGTAGGAGGGTAGTGATTTCCGCGTGCAGGGTAACAGCGTTTTCGCCCTTGACGAAGGTGAAGTGAATACTGCTGAACCTGGGCGGGTACCTGGCGAACTGAATCCGTGTGTGCGCTCTTTTAGAGAAATATACTCTTTTAGAGGGGAAAAACGCTCTTTTAGAAAATATACTCTCTAGTTTTTCTGTCGAAGCGCCCAGGGGCGTTCTCTGCAGTGCACCAGTGCAGAGGAGGGAGAAGCCGCTGAAATGCGCCGTCAGATTCAGCAGAGGTGAATGAACAGTGCTATTCAGCTCAATGAGCATGACCGTTCGGCTCCGAAGAGAAAATCTGAATGAGTTGTTGCATACCAGCTCCTTTTATACCCGTATGTTCGGGGGAGTGGCATGCAAATACCACTCGCCAATTTTCATTGGCCTTTTATCATTCAGGCCTTCGTCGCCCGGAGGGCGAGGTCGGTCGCTGAGCGCAGTTCCTGCATCAAATCTGGGGTGGAACTACCCTCGTGCAGTTCTTTCAGTGCCTTGGCTTGGTGGACCTGCAGGAGAGCCATGGTGTGCAGGGCAGAGGCGGCTTGTCCAGCAGCACTGTAGGCCTTGGCCGTCAGGGACGACGTGAGCCTACAGGGCTTGGAGGGGAGCTTAGGGCGTCCACGCCAGGTGGCGGCGCTCTGCGGGCATAAGTGCACCGTGAGCGTCTTATCCACTGGGGTAATCGCTGTATAGCCCCTGGCAGCCCCGCCATCGAGGGTAGTGAGAGCGGGGCAACTGCGGAGTTGGGGTCGGGCAGTAAAAGGTGCCTCCCACGACTTCGTCAGCTCCTCATGCACCTCCGGGAAGAATGGCACTGGAGCGGTGCGCGGCTGGTCTGAGCGGCGCCGCGAGCCCAGAAACCAATCATCAAGCCGCGAGGGTTCAGGGGAGAGCGGAGGATTCCACTATAGCCCGACGCTCGCGGCCGCCCGGGAAAGCATGTCCGTCATTTCGGCTTCGGCCTGTAACTGGGCGACCGTCCCCGAAGGGGGAAGCCCAGCTGAGGCTTCTGCGTCCGACTGGACAAGCTCGCTCTCCGATGCTGCACTCGAGAGCTCATCATCTTCGCGGGCCTCGAACAAGAAGCCAGACTCGCCATGCGACGAGCCGGCGAACTCATCCGAAAGCCCGATTGGGGCAGATGAGCGTGCTGGGGAATGGGAGGTCCGCGGGGGGATACCCGGCGGAGGTGATCCCATTGAGGTCCCCAAATCGCCCCCAGCGCCAGCCGCGCTGACCTCAAACCCGTAGGTAGGAGGACCAAGGCGGGGAGCCGCTGGGGTGGCTTGCTTCCTTACGAAAGCAAGCCGCGACCGCAACGTTGCCATGGTCATGTTCTCGCAGTGAGAACATGAACCATTCATAAACGCTGCCTCCATGTGGGTCGCGCCCAGACACGAAAGACAGCGATCATGACCATCCGAAGTTGAGAGAAAACGACCGCAACCAGGAATAACACACGAACGGAAAGGCATCTTTAGAAAGACGCGTCTTTAAAAAGATGTTCCGTGTGTGCGCTCTTTTAGAGAAATATACTCTTTTAGAGGGGAAAAACGCTCTTTTAGAAAATATACTCTCTAGTTTTTCTGTCGAAGCGCCCAGGGGCGTTCTCTGCAGTGCACCAGTGCAGAGGAGGGAGAAGCCGCTGAAATGCGCCGTCAGATTCAGCAGAGGTGAATGAACAGTGCTATTCAGCTCAATGAGCATGACCGTTCGGCTCCGAAGAGAAAATCTGAATGAGTTGTTGCATACCAGCTCCTTTTATACCCGTATGTTCGGGGGAGTGGCATGCAATTTTCATTGGCCTTTTATCAAAGACCAGAGGTGTCTCGGGCTCCTAAGAGTGACCCCTAGTGTCACTACATCGACACCAACGTCGAGTGAGTGACAGATAGGGAACCACAAATAATTCATAGACTGTTTGCATGTGCTCAACAGTTGGGCACATAATTGAAGGTGTTCAGTTATCTTCATCCATTGATTGTGGTTACAGAGACATAAAAATCTGTCAGGGGTCCTCATAAATCATTTTCATCATCGCTCTTTTATACTATTATTTTTGCTTCCACAACCACTCAAACACAGTTTTCATTATTGGGTTGTCTATAGCCAAACCTCATTAAAATAGAGGACGGTCTTTAGTGTGACATATTTTATGACATAGCCGTTCTCTGGTTGTGGCATTCTGGGAGTATTCCCTTGAAATCGGGCAGCACTTTAGTAGTGATGTATTTAATCTATATCCATTAGGAGTCTGGAGAGCAGCCCACTCACAAACTGTTCTGCCCTCTAATGGTTGCAAGCTTCATAGTGCATAGCCAAGCTTTGATTGACTTCCTGTGCTCAGCTAATCTGGCTGCAAGCTTCATTTCATTCCATCTGTTCTCCATCTGGCCACATGCTCTTTTCTTTTATGGACAAAACTGCATTCAACAAAAGGTCTCACCTGTGGTTTGCTCTGGTGTTCTGATTAGCCATGGGTCATTGGCCAATGTTTTAAAAACAGGTGCTTCTCCCACCTTGATTTATTGGCTTCAGACCCTCTCTCCATCCACTCCATTGCCCAACCCTGACCTGCCGCCGCTCACGGTGTCTCCTCCCCATCTCTCCCTGTGCTGTAGCGAGTGATCCGCGGCAGAAGCCAGTCTCTGGACGCCATGGGCCTCAATATCAGGAAGCACACAGTCTCCAATAGTCACAGCGACAGTTTCACCCACAACAACAACAACCATCACCACTCACCAGAGACCCCCAAAATCCCAGGGATAGTAAGTAACCCCACTACTGGCTTCAACATAGGCCAAATTATGAGTCCTAAAATGACCCCCTCACTACTCCCACTCTGAGATTAAACCCTGTCCTGGTTACACAATTACTCACTAATTTGTGACTATATAGCACATGCGTTGAGATTCCACATCAGTCAATATTACCAAGTTATGAGCAATCAACACAAAGAAGACAAAATAGGGGACGTTCACACAAAACACATTCTTGAGTTCCTCTGCACTATTTTTTAATTGTTGGCCAATGTAAATATGCACTAAATAGATGTCTTTGACAGTTGCGATGTCTCTCAGTGTTTTTTTCTTTTTTTGTTTTGTTTTTTGCGTCGCACATCATGAGCACCACATTTTTAAGACATGTTTCAAGTTAAAAGAAGTTCAACTTTTAAAACGTGTCTCAAGACCCCTGTTCAATTCCATTGTCTTGCATGGCATCTAGCTGTCTTTGAACACAAGGATGTGTCCTATGTGAACAACCCCTAATTAATTAATTAATCAACCACACCCACAGTTGAATTAATAACTGCTCTCATGCACCCTTCCCTTAACTGTTTTTTTTTTTTTTTTTTTTTTTTTTGCCCATTCCCATCTTGCTTTTGTCTCTCATCTCTGCAGCCACTAAAATTCTCATTCTATAGTCACAAGACTTTTTCTCTAATTATCGTTCAGGACGATTTCTTGAAACTTTCACTTGAACGCACTCTCTCGCCTTGCTCATGTTAGCAGTGTGCAGTGTTATGGTGCAAATAAGGTTGTGTGAGGCGCATGACATAAAGTGCTCTTAAATGTGTTGCATGTTGCTCAGGAGGGAATTAAATATTGTAAGGGGTCATGTGAGATCTTATTTTGTTATTTTCCTTCCATTGTCTCTCAGGAATTAATGTTATCTGATCTTGAAGCAGGATATAAAGCCCTGCTGGTGATGTTAGTATAAAGATGGTTGTGAATGCTTTGACCTTATCACATTGCCCACAGGATCAGACTCACATGAGTACTGCATAAGGACCTGCTGATAAATTTGATGTGTTTGTATGTGGAATAGATTCTGCTGTGTTACTGTTTTACTATGCAGATGTGAGGCCAGGGCAGTCAGCAGTGTTATTATAGTCATCAGTTTTATTACTGTATTTGTTTATTTAAAAAAAATAATAATAATAATAATTTCAGTTTTATTTTCAAATTGTCCTTTCAATTTAGTTTCGCTTGTGTTAGTTTTCTCTCTGTAACTGCTAGTTTTAGGTTCTTCATTGTTTTCTAGTTTTAGTTGAGTTTTTCATATATTTGTTGAAATATTATTTTATTCATTAGCTGTAGTTAACTACATTAGTTAACTAACAATGAACAATACTGGATAATGTTCATTTCAACATACTAATACATTTGTAAAAACAACTCAAAAGGAAAAGAAAAATTTATTTGCCAATACATTAGTACCCAAATAATAAATGTTCATGTTTTTCTTCCAAAAAAACTGCATTTATTTAAAATTTTACAGCTTATAGAAGTCATGGAAATAACATAAAAAATTTGAATATTTGCAAAAAATGTTGGCATGTTAAATTTAGATAAAGATTGCCAGTTGATGTCAGAATTTATACACAGTCACATGACCTCAGAATTTACTCACTCATCCCTGTTCCAGCCTATTAAATGTTTGTATCCTCCAGTTAAAAGTTGTGTACGTTTACATTAATTCATGCATTATGAACTAACATGAACTAACAATGAGCAATTGTATTTTTATAAATTAACATTTACCATGATTACTAAATTATGTTGAAAATAATGTTCATTGTTAGTTCATGATACCTATTGCATTTGCTAATGTTAACAAACTGTAAAATATCGTAAAGTGATACCATTTATTCTTTTTTCTTTTCTTTTTTTTTTTTTTTAGGGATCTCAGAGTTAATGCACTTACTGATATTATTTAAATATGTTTAATGCTGTTAAATTTCTCAGGGCCATTATTGCTATCTAGTAGCATTTTTCATGTTTAATGAAAGCCGGTTGCAAAGGTTTAAAATTCAATAATATACTGTGCATCAGAACTAAATTAAATTATTTCATGGTATTTTTATGTTATAATATTTTTTTTTCATTTTAGAAAATTATTTTTGTTTAGTTTCGTTAATTATAATAACACTGATTGGTAAGTAATGTTGGAAGTCTATGCTCAAGCACAGCAGCTCTTGTGGTGCTGCTACATGCCCTGGAGATTATCACACACTGAGAGCCATGCTAAGTCATGCCAGTGTGCCCCTTGTGAGAAAAACTCATGGGAGATCAGAGAAATTCTACTACCCCCATAGCGACTAACTCTGGAACAAACTGCTGAGTTACTGAACCATGTCTCTGTCACTGTTAATGTTTCCGTTATTAATAGCACTATCATATGCCATGTCAGTGGAATGGATGTTCTGACCTTCATGCAGGTTATGCAATAGAGAATAAAAACTAAATGCATTTCTTAAGCACAAGCAGTATTTGCAATCTGTCAGCTATTGGGACCTCTACTGGGACAAAGTCCTAATGGTTAGAAGTAAGTTTTATTATCCTGTAAAGACGGTGTCACACTAGCTGATTTTTCCAGTGATTTTTCAGGTGTGAAGCTTCATTAACATAATTGCGGACAGTAGGTGAGAGACTGAGCACGCATTAGCGTCTGCCAGCGGGAGGTCATTAACCACTTGACCATCAGGACTCCCTGCTGAGTTAAAGGTTCCAGCAATGGGAAAAAAGAATCCAACATGACAGACAAAAACTGCTGTCGTGAGGGCAGGCTCTTGTGTTCTCATCAAGTGACCAGTGAACTTCTTTTACTGAAGAACTGACAAGACGTCAAGCTGTTCTGAATGTTTTCATCGAACTCAGACGCATTTCATCACAAATGCTGATTGTAATCCATAGTGATTCTGTCACCAAGCGTTTTTCCTGCATTTTTCTCCTACATTAAAATGACTAATGAAACCAGCGGAGGCAGAACTGTCTGTTTTCATTAAACGTAATTTGCTCACTGAAGGCTACATATGGACATAAGCGTTCTACAGCAAGCCTTGAGGGGATAAATACGCAATCACACGAAATGTCAGGAAAACAAGAGTGATAGTCGGCAAGCGTGACACCTTTGGCCAAAATTGAGTTGTTTGGAGTCTGCTAGTGTGATGCCAGCTTAATGACCAGGAACATAAAACCACTGTATGAAACTGGTCCAAATAAAAAGAGCTAATTTACCAAATTAGTTTCCAAAAAGTTGCAAAAATTTAAATGTTTATTTAAGAGCATGTAACCTATAAATGTACTTGTGTATGACTAATCTGTTTCAGTAATGTTAACCTGACTGTTTAAATGTGTTGAAATTTGAACTGTCCTGTTGTCTCTAATTGTGTCCTGGCTGTGTTCCTAGCTGCTTTCTCCTTTCTTGTTCTTCACAGGCCCCCGTTCCTGCCATGGTTTCTCAGTTTCCTCATATGGCTACTCTGTTGTGCTCATGACAGCTTTTAACTTCCTGATCATGCTTTTTGATTACAAGTCTCTCTAGCTGACGTTTGTAGCCTACTTTGTTTGTTTAACACATAACCTAACTCATAATTTCTCTTTCTCTCTCTCTCTCTCTCTCTCTCTCTCTCTCTCTCTCTCTCTCTCTCTCTCTCTCTGTCTTTCTCTGTGGGCTCTGTGCAGTCATTGCTTGTCCCAGGCAAAAGTCCCAGTAAATATGGACGCCGCGGCAGTGCCATAGGAATAGGAACAATAGAAGAGGTTCATGTTTAACTTTCACTCCTCTCTCATCTGCATCTGTTGTTCTCACCGCTGACCTGTTCTTCCAAACAATTTTACACAGTACAGCTGCAGAGTTAAAGTAGCTAGAGCCTCATTAACTCTCTTTTCTCAATGCTGCACTCATATCATAGCAATACACAAAATAATACAGAAGGTGAAAAGTATATATCTAATGCAGTGTCACAACACGACAAAACTAGTTCACTCCCTTTACAGTCAATGGAGCTGTCCGCAGTGCAATGCACCTTCAGCTGGCGGACTCCCCGTTTCGTTTTTTGTTCTCATACTCCAGTCACTTTATTTATGAATTTAAAAAAAATAATTTACAATTATTATGCATATCTATTGGTTGTTGTTAATTTTCTTTGTTAAATATTTGCGTGAATAACTTCTGACCATTACATTAAACCCAACTTGTGACGTTTTTGGTCTCTGGCCCACTAATTTAAATCATGTTTTGTCTCTAACCGTATACAGTATGCTGTTGTAACTAAAGATGCACCAATGTATCAGCCAAACATCAGTATCGGCCAACTAAAACAATTATCTGCACTACTGGACATTGGTTGATTGTGTAGAAACAGCCAATGATTAGGGCAGATTATTTCCTGTCAATTAAAGGGGAATGGGAAAACACACCAGACAGTTAGCCTAAAACACGTGCTGTGTGTGAAATAAAATGTCACTTGTGTGGAATTACTTTGAATTGACAATGACAGTAGAGTTGTTTTGCACTGCTAGAATTTCATGAAACGTCCTGGTTACTTTCGTAACCTCCGTTCCCTGATGGAGGGAACGAGACGTTGTGTCGATGTAGTGACACTAGGGGTCACTCTTGGAAACCCCAAACACCTCTGCTTTTTGGAAAAAAGGCCAATGAGAATTGGCAAGTGGAATTTGCATGCCACTCCCCCGGACATACGGGTATAAAAGGAGCTGGTATGCAACCACTCATTCAGGTTTTGTGCTGAAGAGCCGAGACCAGGTCCCGGCCATTTCAGCGGGTAGTTCAGCGTTGTGGCAAGAGGGACACAACGTCTCGTTCCCTCCATCAGGGAACGGAGGTTACGAAAGTAACCAGAACGTTCCCTATCTGTCACTCACTCGACGTTGTGTCGATGGAGTGACACTAGGGGTCCCTATACAAAATGCCACAACTATCTGAACTGTGTTACGTGAACTGGTGGTGTGTGATGGGCAGACTGCTGTGTGCCTTGTAGCCAGCACACCAGGCCATCATGTAACCTCCCCCAATGCTCTTATGAGCGTCGAACAGTCCATCAGGAACAAATTGACTGCCCAACGATATGGACAGGCTAGCCCAGCCGAGGCCTCTTTCCCTCTCTTTTCTCGCTAATAGAGAATGCCTACAGGTCCCCTACTCTTTTGATGGAAGTGAGCGCAGTCAGGAGGGCAGTCTTCAAAGAGAGTGCCTTAAACTCAGCTGACCCCTAGGGCTCAAAGGGAGCTCCCTGTAGACCCCGAAGGACTACAGAGTGGTCCCACGAGGGGACGAGGCGTGGTCTGGAGGGATTCAACCTCCTAGCACCTCTCAGGAACCTGATGATCAAGTCATGCTTCCCCAAGTACTTACCATCTACTGCATCGTGATGAGCCGAAATAGCGGCTACATACACCTTCAGGGTGGAGGGGGACAGCCGCCCCTCCAGCCTCTCCTGCAGGAAGGAAAGCATCCGACTGCGCATCTCTGGGGGTCTTCGCATCGGGAAGAACACCACTTAGCGAACAGACGCCACTTCAAGGCATACAAGCGCCTCATAGAGGGCACCCTAGCCTGAGTGATCGTGTCAACCAACGCAGGTGGTAGGCCACTTAGGTCATCCGCGTCCCGTCCAAGGGCCAGATGTGGAGATTCCAGAGGTCTGGTCACGGGTGCCAGATGGTGCCCCGTCCCTCAGAAAGAAGGTCCTCAGGGGAATTTACCGGGGGGGCTGTTGCGAGGAGCGTGAGATCTGAGAACCGTGTCTGGGGGGCCAGTAGGGTGCTACTAGGATGATCTGCTCCTCGTACTCCCTGACCTTGCACAGGGTCTGTGCAAGTAGGCTCACTGGGGGAAATGCATATTTGCGTAGTCCAGGGGGCCAGCTGTGTGCCAGCGCATCTATAATGTGAAGTGCATCGGTCAGGGTGTACCAAAGCGGGCAGTGGGAGGATTCCCGGGAAGCAAACAGGTCTACCTGTGCTCGACCAAATCGACTCCAAATCAGCTGGACCACCTGAGGGTGGAGTCTCCACTCTCCCCTGATGGTAACCTGATGTGACAGCGCGTCTGCTGTGGTGTTGAGGTCACCCGGGATGTGAGTGGCTCGTAGTGACTTGAGGCGCTGCTGACTCCAGAGGAGGAGATGGCGGGTGAGTTGTGACATGCAACGGGAGTGTAGACCGCCTTGACGGTGGATGTACGCTACCGTCACTTGCCCTGGATTACGAGTAGTACCGCAAACAACTCTAGGCAGTTGAAGTGCCAACACAGCCACGGGCCAGTCCAGGAGCCAGCGGCTGTGTGCCCGTTGCATACAGCGCCCCAGCCCATCTTGGAGGCATCTGTTGTAACCATGACACACCTGGAGACCTGCTCTAGGGGGACCCCTGCCCGTAGAAATGCAAGGTCGGTCCAAGGACTGAAGAGGCGGTGACAGAGTGGCGTGATGGCCATGCGATGTGTCCCGTGGCGCCATGCCCATCTCGGGACTCGAGTCTGAAGCCAGTGCTGAAGCGGTCTCATATGCATCAACCTGAGCGGTGTGGTTTGAGGATGCTATATGCCCCAGGAGCCTCTGAAAAAGTTTCAGTGGAACCGTTGTCCTCCATCTGAACGCCTTCAGACAGTTCAGCACCGACTGCGTGTGCTCATTCGTGAGGCGCGCTGTCATCGAGGCTGAGTCCAACTCCAAACCGAGAAAAAAGATGCTCTGAACCGGGGAGAGCTTGCTCTTTTCCCAGTTGACCCGAAGCCCCAGTCGGCTGTGGTGCTGGAGCACGAGGTCCCTCTGTGCGTACAGCAAATCTCGAGTGTGAGCTAGGATTAGCCATTCGTCGAGATAGTAGAGGATGTGGATGCCCACTTCCCTTAGCGGGGCAAGGGCTGCCTCTGCGACCTTCGTGAAGACACGAGGGGACAAGGACAGGCCAAAGGGGAGGACCATGTACTGATATGCCTGGCCTTCGAAGGCATACCGCAGGAAGGGTCTGTGTCGAGGTAAGACCGAGACGTGGAAGTACACATCCTTCAGGTCTACCGCTGCGAACCAATCTTGATGCCGGACGCTCGCTAGAATGCGTTTTTGCTTCAGCATCTTGAATGGGAGTCTGTGCAAAGCCCGGTTCAGTACTCGCAGGTCCAGGATTGGTCGCAACCCACCGCCTTTCTTCGGTACGATGAAGTAAGGGCTGTAGAACCCTTTCTTCATCTCGGCTGGAGGGACAGGCTCTATCGTGCCCTTGCACAGAAGGGTAGCGATCGCTGCACGCAAGGTAGCGGTGTTCTCACCCTTCACCGAGGTGAAGCGGATGCCGCTGAACCTGGGCAGGCGCCTGGCGAACTGAATCGCGTAGCCAAGTCGGACGGTCCGGGTCAGCCATCGCGACGGGTTGGAAAGCGTGAGCCACGTGCCCAAACTCCGGGCGAGGGGGACCAAGGGAATGATCACGTCGGACATACCAGCTCCTTTTATACCCGTATGTCTGGGGGAGTGGCATGCAAATTCCACTCACCAATACTCAAAAAAGCAGAGGTGTTTGGGGCTCCCAAGACTGACCCCTAGTGTCACTACATCGACACAATGTCGAGTGAGTGACAGATAGGGAACTAACGTTAACTTTCAACATGGCTAATTTGATTACTCACCTTAAACATCAACACAATGAATATGACAACTTTGTTAATGCTAAAGCAGAGGCTGCTTCAGCTAAAAAGAGACAAGCTTCATCATTCAGGAATCAGTTAATGTGAGTTAAGAACCTAATTTTTTTTTAAATCTTACCAATTCAATGTGATACTAACATGAAGCTATTCAGAATTCAGTTAATGTTAATGAATGTTAATGTGAGTTCATAATGTGCTTTTTGCTTCAGTGTTTTGTTAATAACTGAGGCCAGTTAATCTGAAACATGGAAAATATGTAGAAACATACCGTAGAGAATAAAGTTATTTCAATTTCTTTCGAAGTTGCGTAATTAATTTTCAGTGATTTGAAACAAGGTAGCATAAAAATCAGAACGTCCAAACTATCAGTATCGGTAGATGTTGTTGGTAGATGTTGCTCTTAATAATTGAATATCCGTTCCGGCACACAAATTTGGTATCGGTACATCCCTAGTAATTAATTTGTTAACACTTTACAATAAGGTTCTAATTGTTTGCAATAGTTAACATCATTAGTTAACATGAACTATCTTAGTTAATGTAAACTTTTACATATACATTTTTTAAATCAAAAGTTGTAACATTAACTAACAATGAACAATTGTATTTTTTTACTAACATTAACAAAGATTAATAAATTATGTAAAAATATATTGTTGATTGTTTGTTCATGATACCTAATGCATCATCTAATGTTAACGAATGGAACCTTATTGAAAAGGTTAATATACATTTTTAGTGATTTGAAACCAGAAACAGAACCACAAGACTATATGTATCGGCAGATGTTGTTTTCACACACATTTTGTATCGGTGCATCCCTAGTAATTAATTATTAGTGATTTGAAACAAGGAAGCATAAAAAAGCAGAACCACCAAACTATCAGTATTGGCACACTGAATATGGGTTTCAGCACACACATTTTGGATTAGTGCATCACTAGTTGTAACAATGTAGAAAATTGTTTAGCCAAAATAGCCCACACAAGGTCATTTTTTATGCCAATATATTTCCATTCATACAATTTCGAAATTTAACTATTGTACTGTTGGCAAACAGCTGATGTGCTGCTTCGACACTTCCAGTGTAGACAGGCTGTAACATTCTATTTTGGACTCTTGTTAAATCTCAATTTCAATTATTCCACTGTTTAGTTTCTAGTTCTTCTGTGCAGGTATCCATGATATATCACCCAGGCACATCTGCTATAGGCATGATTCAGTCAGAGAACCAAATGGCACACTTTTATTTCCATTAGCACTGTTTGGCCCTTCAAATTATGCATGCACATGCGCATTCATCAAAGCTCAGCAGCATTGTTTCAAATGTTTGTGTTCTACTCTTCATGTTGGAAATTTGCAGATTGCTTCCCTTTCTCCATCACTTCCTTCATGTTCCCATACCTTCTATGTAATGTAATGTATTGCGTTGTTTTAATGTTCAGTGTCACTTCTCATCTAGTGTAGTATGTAGTACTGAATGTATTTCTTTCCCCTTGTCTCATAATTGTACACTCATTGTGTGCTGACAGCATAGAGACAGAAAAAAGAAAAAAGGCAACATAGTCACCCCAAAGCCTTTGAAGCCATTTTAGATAAAAAGCCTTTCATTTATGAAGACTTTTATTTGAAGTGGAGTAAAGCAGTAGCTGTAAAATCTCAGTGCACAGGCTTAGAGAGAACAAAGTGTCCCCTGTAAGTGCACAGCCCAGTGAAGTTCAGGAGATCCTGCTCCCATCTTTCATCTCTCACTCAGTTCAGGCCAAAACCCTGAAGTGCGCACTTCACTGTCCTGCTAGTCAAGATACAAAACAGTGGCTTTTGTTTTCAGAATCACTGGAGCATGCCACAGAAATAAGAGACCGACCTGACTGATACAGGGTATATTATCCTTTAAGTTTCCTTTGAGACCACATAGTAAACATTTTATTGATGAAGGTAAAGCATCAACCAAACCACAGAAATGGGAAGATTTCATTTTCAGGGCAGGCTCACTGACTTCTTGTTCCCTCCTGCAGTCTTTGATCATTCCTGGAAAAAGCCCAACCAGGAAAAAGTCAGGACACTTCAGCTCTCGACGTAGCAGCGCTATCGGCATTGAGAACATCCAAGAAGTCCAAGAGAAGAGGTAAGATGATCAGGAAAGTTCTGATGGCTCAGGAGCTGGGATTATGGGGCATTAAAGTTACAATGCCACAGGTGATGGCCTCATTGGTTTCAAGACGCAAGTTGCGTCTTAAATGATGTACTTTACACTGGGTACTTACATTATACATTATGTACTCTGCTGTCTAGTAAAGGAATTTGCAAAGGATCTTGAATAGAACACCACACAGAAGCACTCTTCTAGTTTTGTTGTTGAGGGAAATGATGTGTCAAATTTCATGATCAAACGTCCCTCCCCTTCTGCTATGTAGGGAAAGCTGTGCCTGCTGAGTGTATAAAGTGTTCAAAATGGAGTGCATCAGGCTGGTTCTGAAAGTAAAAATCCTATTCATTTTCTCCATAAGCAAATTGATTTTTAATAATAACCTCTAAACTTTTAAAGACAGATCTACTGTGAATCTCGAGGTTGTTTTGTTTTTTTATCCCCTTTACTCCCCTATTTAGAATGCCCAATTCCCACTACTTAGTAGGTCCTCGTGTTGGCGTGGTTACTCGCATCAATCTGGGTGGCGGAGGACAAGTCTCAGTTGCCTCCACTTCTGAGACCGTCAATCCATGCATCTTATCACGTGACTCGTTGTGCAAGACACCGTGGAGACTCACAGCACTGGAGGGTCATGCTACACTCCGCAATCCACACACAACTTACCACGTGCCCCACTGAGAGCGAGAACCACTAATCGCCACCACAAGGAGGTTACCCCATGTGACTCTACCATCCCTAGCAACTGGGCTAATTTGGTTGCTTAGGAGACCTGGCTGGAGTCACTCAGCACTGGATTCGAACTTTCGACTCTAGGGGTTGTAGTCAGTGTCACTACTCGCTGAGCTACCTAGGCCCCTCCAAACTTGAGGTTGTTTATGGATGGTATATGCTTCTGTTGGAGCCATCAGTCTGTGAGATTTTCATTTATTTTATTTTTTTTAAAGGAATGTTCCGGATTCAATACAAGTTAAGCTCAATCGACAGCATTTGTGTCATAATGTTGATTACCACAAAAATACATTTCAACTCGTCCCTCCTTTTCTTTAGAAAAAGCAAAAATCAAGGTAACAGTGAGGCACTTAAAATGGGAATGAATGGGGACAATGAGAGTGAATGTGGCCAATTTTTGGAGGGTTTAAATACAGAAATGTGAAGCTTATAATTTTATAAAAGCACTTTCATTAATTATTCTGTTAAAACTTGTGTATTATTTGAGCTGTAAAGAGGTTTAAATTGTAATTTTGTAATATATTGTAATTATTGTAATACAGTCATTTTAGGGTTTTAGGATTTGTTGAGATTTAAGGTGTCAAAAGGTTAGTAAGTGATTTTATCACACTAAAATCATGTTTACATGGATATTGTTGATGTCTTGTGGCTATGCTTTTGAAATAGTCAGTATTTTAATGTTAAAAAATTGGCCCCCATTCACTTCCATTGTAAGTGCCTCACTGGAACCCAGATTTTTGTTTTTTTTTAAAGAAAAGGAGGGGCAAGCCCACATACATAATGTTTTGTGGTACTCAACATTATGCCACAAATGCTATTGATTGAGCTTAACTTCTATTGAACCCAGAATATTCCTTTAATTGTGTTTAAATAGTAGAATCTCCAGAGTGGAAATACAGTACAGAACCAAAAGAGAAAGATCCACTAATCAGAGAATCACCGCCAACAAAGCGTGGCCTCCCCTACACTATCAGATTTCTTCTATATTTATGAATATTTTGCAATAAACTTGAAATGCATTTTTTCTTTTTAAAATGCATTTGCGTCATTCATAGTGCTTCATGGGACTGTAGTTCAGTGCCTCATGAAAGACAGTAGTACACCATTTAAAAAGAGTTTTAAAAACAGTACACAGTTCTTTTTCTATAAAGTACACAGTCTTGCACCTTTGTCTTTTTGTCCTATTTTCAAATACTTGTTTATTTCAAATCAAAGTTTGTGATGATGCGATTCACCTTGGTTTGGTTCATGGCTTAGAACTGTTGTATGAGTAATTTTATGAAAACCCCATGGAAAAAAATGAGTGGGAAAAATACTTCCGGAACCAAGACAGCTGCAAAAGTGGGCAGGAACTGTTGCTCTCTATTTCACACTTTTTTGTTTTGTTTTAGAACAAGTACGTCCAGGTACTCGAATGTGCATTTTAAATAACTTGCACTCTTATATTACAAAATGTTGTATAATAGTGCAGAAATATGCTAAATAAGGCACACCTATAGTGGCTGGGAAAGAGTATGTGTGTTTAAATAATTTACAGAATCAGGATAAAACTTGGGATAGTTATAGGCAGCGCATTAAACCTGATATCTTCCTCCTTTTGTGTGTTTATGTGTTTGATGAAGAATTACCGCTCTGTTGTCAGAGGACAAGACAGTGCTCTGTCTCTCTCTGCCCAGTGTCACTCTCAAGAATGGGAGACTCACCGTGGATCCCTCCAAGTATATATGCAACCATAGAATGCAACTTTTTTTTACCATAGAGTAGCTGCTCACCTTACCTGGCCATGGAAATGCATCTTTGATATGCTACAAAGTATGGCCTTTAGCACATTTAGCACAAAGCTGGCCTTTGTCAGATGTGCTAAAAGATTTCCAGGCCCTAAGTTTAGTGTTGCTCTGAACTTGCGTGTGTTTCAGTATAGTGTTGTGAATTAGCATGTACTTTTGTGTCTAACCTTTCTTGCTAACTCTGAGTAGTCAACAGCTGAGCTTGGACTCCGTCAACTTGTTTGTCTTTATAGAGTTGAAAAGATGCACTTGCTGCCCTCTAATGGTCAGTGTTTCTCTCCGCAGCAGTAGAGAATGCTCTCCCTGTACACAGAAAACACCAGACAGTGGACATGCCTCTCAGGACCCCAAGTCTGAAAACTCCTCCAATCAGAGTTCACCTGAGGTCCTCATTACTAAGAACAGGTAATTGAAAAAGCATTACCCTGAGTGATAGACTTTCTGAATTTCTGAATATTGCTGTGTGTTTTGAGGGGTGCAAGATATCTGACATTACATCTGGATTTTAATGAAAAACTTTTGTTTATATGTGTGTAGTTCAACCATGTATTGCCGGGCTCCTTCCATTCCTGAGGCTCATGACCTTTCTCGCTCCTCCTCTAATGCCAGCAGCTTTGCCAGTGTAGTAGAAGAGAATGAAGCAGAAGCCACAGAGGACTATGACACTGGCATGGTGAGTGTTGAGGGTAACAGTATGCTACATACAGTAATGTGATTACTTTTTTGAAAGTATCAAGCAGTACAAACTGTGTCCGGGGAACAAACATTTGTAAAAACACTTAAAATAAAAAAACACACCTGCAAGCCAAGCATAGAGTATACTGTCCATTCCAAAAAAAGATGGAGCCTTATCCAACTAAAAAGCAATGGAAAAGAAACAAATGCGTATGTTTTCATAAACAACAAAAAACACAAAAAAACAATGTAATTTATGCCGCATTCCAGATGAAGTTGGAGGTGTGAATACCCGACTTGAGTTGCCCACTTCTGAGCTCAAGGTGTTCCAGTCAATCACACATCACAGTCAAATGTACACACCACAATATGGCGCCATACCTCAACAAGAAAAATGCTGTTATACTAATAATAATGGCAAAAGTCATGAACACACAATTGCTTGCATTTACTTTGAAAAATTGGCTTGTAAAAATAGAATTTTATGCTTTTGTTTTTTTTTTTGTCTGTTCAGACTACAAACATCTAAAAGTCGTATAAGCCAAAAAATCTTCTCAAATAAAATTTTTCTTCTTCAACACTGTTGTTATTTTGACCAAAATATGGGACATCTTGGCTAAAACGGGACAGTTGTCAACCCTAGCAGCAACAAACATTGCAGAAGGCACCTTTCCTGTTTTATGCCGTTGTCTGTGATGAATGTGTTCATATTTTAAAATACTCTCCACACGAAAAACATAGGCTAATCAATGAAAAATATCCATCGCTAAACTGTCATACATGGTGAACCAATGCAAGTGTGCATTGTTATTATAAAAAAGCGACTGCAGTCTGAACAGAAAAAAATTAGATATGGCTACATATACTGTAACTTGCAGTTTGAACAGTCAGTCTAAAAAATAGCATTTGAGACGAAATCGGATTTTCCCTACAGTTGAACAA
This sequence comes from Myxocyprinus asiaticus, assembly GCF_019703515.2. Taxonomy (NCBI): domain Eukaryota; kingdom Metazoa; phylum Chordata; class Actinopteri; order Cypriniformes; family Catostomidae; genus Myxocyprinus; species Myxocyprinus asiaticus. The sequence goes on from NC_059371.1 coordinate 21,373,669, forward strand.
AGCATTAAATCTTCTCAGAAATACGTTATTCCCTAAAATCTTGGAAATGACATCAAATGATGCTTCTCACTTAAGTCATTGTTGATCAATCTGCCCCGACTTAATAAATTGGATGTCCAACTGAGTGCCATTCCAGTGTTTTTTTTAGATGGTGGTAAAAATTGTGTAAGAGTTGTCTGGAATGCACCAATAAATTGTTATATTTATAAGGTGTAACACAATATTATAATTTGTTGCCTTTAAAAGTAATGTTCCCCAACACTGCTACTGATTATCATGTATGTGTTACATCCTAAAGCAAACTTTTATCTACATTGCATTAGCAATACAGTAGAAACTGGAGATATGTTGTTTTTTGAGATGTCAGGGTATCTTTGGAGTGTGCATGTCTACCAGAGCAACATTTTGTATTTGTCCCAAATCAGGAGAGTCTGTCGTCAGCAGGAACTCCTCATAAACGTGACTCATTCACATACAGCATGTGGTTGGAGGACAACATGAGCACTGCCAGCAACAGCAGGGGGAGCTCTCCTGGTGAGAGACACTAGCTGTTTCTTACACCCCATTCTTGTGTGCCCTTTGAACTGAGGAATATATTCCCTCATATTACAAGACACTGCTTACACACATATAGATTGAGTAGTATTTTTAATAACAGAACAAAATAGTTTCTCTCACACCCTAAATATATCGGAGGGTGTATTTGGTGTAGGTCATAGCTGCAGGAAGTAGGGGTGCTGGGGGTGCTGCAGCACCCCCGGTTAAGTGGTATCAAACCATCGTAATTTGTGTTAATCTCATTAACGAAAGTAATGACGAAAATGTTAAGGGGTATTTTTGTTATATCCGCAGCAGCGGCCAACCCTAAACCCCCCCAGCTTCTGTCCGCAGCACCCCCTGTTCAAAATCCGTTCCCGCAGCATTGGTTTAGGTTACGTTTTTATGTCTTGGCATAAACTTCTTAATTTTCTTAATTAATCATATTTTTCCAGCCCCTGCCAGAAATCAGCAAACAGATGGGGGAAAGAGCCAAGATCAGAACCGTACAGACATCCGCATAAAGCTGGAGCGGCCGCATGACCACAAATCTACATCTGTGAGTTAGTCTAAAATGGTCAATTTAAGTACTATCTGCTTCTGTGCAAGGTTATAGCTAATATTGACATTATGGATGTGTAGCATTTTTCATGCAGTTTGCACATTAAAAATGGCAAGGATTGGGAAAGTGTGTGTATGCTCCTGCTTTTCAGCTCTTTCTGTGCCTGTTGTAACTCTGTTACTGTGTGTGCCTCTGTGTATCCTGTGCAGAACTGCTAGTCTCTCCTGCTCGATTGCCTCATGGACATCCATCAATAGGTTAGATATACAGTATCATAACTAAACGGCAGTGCAATAATTGTTTTCATCAGTTCAAGATGTAATCTCACGATCAAGTCTTTTGAATAGATGTCATAATATTAAAGGAATAGTTCACCCAAAAATGAAAATTCTCTCATCATTTACTCACCCTCAGGCCATCCCAGATATGTATGACTTTGTTTCTTCTGCAGAACACAAAGATTTTTTTGAAGAATATTTCAGCTCTGTAGGTCCATATAAAGCAAGTGAATGGTGACCAGAACTTTAAAGCTCCAAAAAGTAGATAAAGGCAGCAGAAAAGTAATCCATACGACTCCAGTGTTTAAATCCATGTCTCCTGAAACAGTATGATAGGTGTGGGTTAGAAACAGATTCATATTTTTTTACAATAAATCTCCACTTTCCCTTTCACTTCCAAATTCGTCTTCTTTTGTTTTTTGGCGATTCGCATTCTTCGTGCATATCGCAGCCTACTGGTCGGGACTGGTCAGGGCTGGTAAAAGGGAGCGATTTATAGTAAAAATTATTTAAAAATGTATCTGTTTCTTAACCACACCTACCATATGGCATCTGAAGACATGGATTTAACCACTGGAGTCGTATTAATTACTTTTATGCTGCCTTTATGTGCTTTTTGGAGCTTCAAAGTTCTGGCCACCATTCACTTGCATTGTATGGACCTACAGAGCTGAAATATTCTTCTAAAAATCTTTGTTGTTCTGGTGAAGAATGTCACACATCTGGGATGGCATGAGGGTGAGTAAATTATGAGAATTTTCTAAGGCACTTGTTTAAAGTTCTGTAAGTATATGAATAGTGCATGCATATGCTGGACCCTCTACATGTATCAACATTATGCTATTTTGTAAGGTTGTTAGAAAGAACCATGATTCTGATTTTTGAGCTGTGATTTCAAGATGTCTCTGTGCTATTTTGGCAATAAATTACAATATTCATTGGGTCTGAAATTTTACTAAATTTAATGGCAGCCTAACCTTATTTTTCTACGGTAATGTATGTAATTAGCATAGTTTATGCCATTTATGTGATGAAATTCAGAGTATATTTTGTGTATACATTATGTATAATTTATAATATATGTTTTTTAATCTCCAAACAGCATTTCCATAAGAAACACCCTCTTAGAGAGACAAGGCAAGCTCAGGTTTATTACGGTACTGCTGGCAATGGTGAAGAAGAGGAGGACAGCACCAGTCAGCTGCAGGAGTGACAGCATGCACATGGCCCAGGACCACGATCGTGTTACCATCCCTCCATCAGGATACTATTTACTTCCCTAGCAGGCTTGACCAGAACCAAGAATGAGTTGGTTACAGGCAGCCTGAGACCTTTACTGGCTGTTACTTTTCTCTCTTCCATCAGGCTTTCTCTTCACATTCCTTTCTGCATCAGTATTGGTCCACTCTGTGCTGTCACCTGAATCCCTTGTGAGTACATCCAGTAAATGAATACGAACTTTGTTCCTCTGTAGCAGTGTCTGCTGATACTTCACTGTACTGGAGAGTGGCTAATTTAACAGGCTGTATGAGGTCCTAACACTGTGCTATAATTACATTTCATAAAGTTTGTCTCAAAAAGGACATTTCACCTCCTTGCACAATAAGAGCTATTTTCAGCTAATTATTGAGACCAAACCATTTCTCATATGCTAATATTGATGTTCTTTTGTTCAGATTTCAGGTTTGGAAATTCTTGTTATTTATTTTCAATAACTTATGTTCATTACAGCCCATGGCAGCACTTTAATATATGTTTTGTGTTTATTTAAAAGTAACACCACTCCAAAATTTCCTTGCAGAGAAAAACAATCAGATTTGGCAAAAAAAACCACCATAGCTGTATTTTAACAATCTACATTTCAGTGCAGGAAAAAGGATATATTGCGCTCTGGGTCAACTATATTCCCTTTGTTATGTCTGTGCTATCATAATTTATTTATAATTTATTTAGTTTGTGCAAGAAATTATCTTTCCATTACTCACAAACCTTTTCTTCACTGTGGGGACATTTTTGCAAAATGAAATGACAAGGTTTATTGCATGTATCGCAGCAATTCCTTAGTGAAATGTGCACTGTGTGGCGCTAAAAGCGTGTTAAATGTTCTCCCAAACAGACAAGGTTTTTAAGGTTAATGCTCTACTGAGTTTTAAATGTAAAAAACTACCACCCTACATTAAACCTAAACCTAACCGATAGTGTCATAGCAAATTTGAGATGAAAAAACGTAATTGCTCAAACAACCGTGTTATTTTGTGGTGCTTCAATGACATTTTCTGCTTAGATGTTGACTTTTCAGGACTCATACCCCAGTCTTTTGAAGCATAAGTCCAACACTCAATCAGTTAAAGTCATACATTATAATAAACATTTTTATATGTCATAAGATAGCATTTAGTTATAGACTGATAAATCAGTTTTACCGATTAATCTGTGCTGAGAGCATTCTTTCCATGTTCTAAATTGAAGCGAGGGAACCTACAGTATTTATTCATCTTTATCTGGTGAATATATATGCTATAAAAGTCTTAATTTAAATACTTAGAGTGTTACATTGTAACAGCGCAAATTCGCTATCATTTCAAAATAAGAGTCCCTGTGTATTTCAGGCTTTTTTATAGTTAAATGTTTGACGTCATACACAAAATCGTAGTTTTTATTTTTAGGTATTATTGGGTTATGGTTGCACAGTAAACTGCATCTGGGATTTCATTTAATTTGAACTCTATATCTATGCCAATCATAGGAAGGAAAGGTTTTTTTTTTTTTTTTTTACATTCTATTAATTGATTTTAAAGACCATCAGCGGATTAATCTGGTGTCTGCCTTTTCCACCACCTTAGTTATCTGTAATTCTGCATCAACAATATTCACTATCGGTCGACCTCTAATAGTGCTGTGTGAGGAACAGGGTGAAAAATAAATGTTTATTAACTGATAATCTGCCGTTTTAGTCGTGATTTGTGTGAAAGAGAATAAAATAGTTGTTGTAGCTCCTCTAGTGTTTATTTCACCAAAAAAAGTGCCACGATATTTACTATGAGCCACGTAAAAATCATTTTGCAAAAATGTAAGTATAGTAACTTGATTCTATGAGACCAGGTTAGATAAAGAGATGGTGTCTACCACCACTTGAAAGAGATTCTCGATATTATTTTAATGTAGTTGTTGTGAAGTTCATTTTGGTCTTAAATTAAGAAAATTATGCAATATGGCAGAAACTGGATGGTGCAGTTACTCTTAAATAATTTAGCTAGCTGTCATTACCACCTGCGCATGGAGAACAGGGGCATTTTAATTAGTATGAGTCAAAAAATACATTAACTTTTAAGTGGTGTCAAAATGTGTAAAAATCCGATGATTCAGATCTGTGTCTTTGCTGAATTCAAACCAGCTCTCCTTTGCTTTGTGTTTGGACATATACAGGTGCATCTCAATAAATTAGAATGTCGTGGAAAAGTTCATTTATTTCAGTAATTCAACTCAAATTGTGAAACTCGTGTATTAAATAAATTCAGTGCACACAGACTGAAGTAGTTTAAGTCTTTGGTTCTTTTAATTGTGATGATTTTGGCTCACATTTAACAAAAACCCACCAATTCACTATCTCAAAAAATTAGAATATGGTGACATGCCAATCAGCTAATCAACTCAAAACACCTGCAAAGGTTTCCTGAGCCTTCAGAATGGTCTCTCAGTTTGGTTCACTAGGCTACACAATCATGGGGAAGACTGCTGATCTGACAGTTGTCCAGAAGACAATCATTGACACCCTTCACAAGGAGGGTAAGCCACAAACATTCATTGCCAAAGAAGCTGGCTGTTCACAGAGTGCTGTATCCAAGCATGTTAACAGAAAGTTGAGTGGAAGGAAAAAGTGTGGAAGAAAAAGATGCACAACCAACCGAGAGAACCACAGCCTTATGATTGTCAAGCAAAATCGATTCAAGAATTTGGGTGAACTTCACAAGGAATGGACTGAGGCTGGGGCATGTCAAGGAATTTGGCTACAGTTGTCGTATTCCTCTTGTTAAGCCACTCCTGAACCACAGACAACGTCAGAGGCGTCTTATCTGGGCTAAGGAGAAGAAGAACTGGACTGTTGCCCAGTGTTCCAAAGTCCTCTTTTCAGATGAGAGCAAGTTTTGTATTTCATTTGGAAACCAAGGTCCTAGAGTCTGGAGGAAGGGTGGAGAAGCTCATAGCCCAAGTTGCTTGAAGTCCAGTGTTAAGTTTCCACAGTCTGTGATGATTTGGGGTGCAATGTCATCTGCTGGTGTTGGTCCATTGTGTTTTTTGAAAACCAAAGTCACTGCACCCGTTTACCAAGAAATTTTGGAGCACTTCATGCTTCCTTCTGCTGACCAGCTTTTTAAAGATGCTGATTTCATTTTCCAGCAGGATTTGGCACCTGCCCACACTGCCAAAAGCACCAAAAGTTGGTTAAATGACCATGGTGTTGGTGTGCTTGACTGGCCAGCAAACTCACCAGACCTGAACCCCATAGAGAATCTATGGGGTATTGTCAAGAGGAAAATGAGAAACAAGAGACCAAAAAATGCAGATGAGCTGAAGGCCACTGTCAAAGAAACCTGAGCTTCCATACCACCTCAGCAGTGCCACAAACTGATCACCTCCATGCCACGCCGAATTGAGGCAGTAATTAAAGCAAAAGGAGCCCCTACCAAGTATTGAGTACATATACAGTAAATGAACATACTTTCCAGAAGGCCAACAATTCACTAAAAAAGTTTTTTTTATTGGTCTTATGATGTATTCTAATTTTTTGAGATAGTGAATTGGTGGGTTTTTGTTAAATGTGAGCCAAAATCATCACAATTAAAAGAACCAAAGACTTAAACTACTTCAGTCTGTGTGCACTGAATTTATTTAATACACGAGTTTCACAATTTGAGTTGAATTACTGAAATAAATGAACTTTTCCACGACATTCTAATTTATTGAGATGCACCTGTAGATGGTTAGATCACAAAGTCTCTAATGATTATTGCTAAGAAGAGTCATAAGACATAACAGTGTGCCTAGATGACTCTGCCGGTCCACTTCACCACCACATACACTCTAATCAGAACTTTTAATTTAACAAATGTGCTGTGTTGCATATTTCTCTATCTTCAAACCAATCATTAATGCCAAAAATCAGTCAATGTGATGTTTGCTCTTTCTGTTAAAGGCAAAGAACATTGAGTTAAACTTAAATATGGAAGAGTGGTTTGGGGTTGCCTTACTCTAAGTGTCAAAATTTTTGAAGGGGAAAGCTTTGAATATTTGCGTTATTTTCGTAATGTATTTACGACAAATGTTTGGCCTTACTGGCTTCCATAAAACTGCCTTTATACCGCCCCTTATCCTACACCATTAAGATGTTTTATGTAGTCGTCATAACTGATCCATGTTTGTTTTATATTGTTCCCATAATTGATGCATCCTGATGGCACACTAAGACATTGTGAGGTATTCCATAATAAAACACTGCTTGGGTTTTTATATATATATATATATATATATATATAATGTATATATATATACAGTATATACACTGCCTGGCCAGAAAAAAATTAAAAGTCGCCGTTTGGATTTAAATAAGCAGATACTTAAGAGCCTATGATTGGATCATTATTGCAGTGATTAATATGTTTCAGCTGGCAACAATTCTTTTAACCCTAACTGATGCAGTGTGTAGCTTTTAATTTCTTAAAGAACCATGTTGGAGAACGGATCCTGTGGTCGTGGAAAAGATGTTACTATGCTTCAGAAGGGGCAAATTATTGGCCTGCATCAAGCATAGAAAACAACTAAGGAGATTGCTGAAATCACTGGAATTGGGTTAAGAACTGTCCAACGCATAATTAAAACCTGGAAGGATAGTGGTGAACCGTCAGCTTTGCGGAAGAAATGTGGTTGGAAAAAATCTTGAATGATTGTGATCGGAGATCACTAAAATGCTTGCTGAAGTCACATCATAAAAAATCGACAGTAGAGCTCACAGCAGTGTTTAATAGTGAAAGGAAGAGCATTTCCACATGCACAGTGCGACAAGAACCTACAGGATTGGAACTTAACAGCTGTGTAGCCACAAGAAAGCCACTTGTTAGTGAGGCTAATCAGAAAAAACGACTTCAATTTGTTAGGGAGCATATAGATTGGACTGTGGAGCAATGTAAAAAGGTCATGTGGTCTGATGAATAAGATTTGCCCTATTCCAAAGTGATGGGTGCTTCAGGGTAAGAAGGGAAGCGCATGAAGCGATGCATCCGTCATGCATAGTGCCCACTGTACAAGCCTCTGGAGGCAGTGTTATGATCTGGGGTTGCTTCAATTGGTCAGGTCTAGGCTCACCAACGTTATGCGGCAATAAAATGAAGTCAACTGACAACCTGAATGTACTGAATGACCAGTTTATCCCATCAATGTAATTTTTCTTCCACAGGCATATTCCAGGATGACAATGCCACGACGAATGCACAACGTAATCAAAGCTAAAAGTGGTCCAACGAAATATTAGAGTATGTGACTTTTTTTTTGGCCAGGCAGTGTGTGTGTGTGAATATATATATGTATATATATATATATATATATATATATGTGTGTGTGTGTGTGTGTATGTATATATATATATATATATATATATATATATATATATATATATATATATATATATATATATATATATATATATGGATGTAAACAATAACAAAGGAATTAAAATGCTACTGTCTTTGGAGCACTTCAAGTATCATTACTGGATCCTTTAAATCAGGCTTTGAGTTAACATAATTTCTCAAAGAACATCAAACGATTACCTGAAGTGACTTTGCCAGACATGTTGTTGATACTGCATATCTACACAAGAGAGGTGATGAAATTGGATCATAGTTGAGATGCTCACAATTATTTCCTCAGCAGAGAGATCTGAACTATTTAATTGCTCCTGTTATAATCAATGAAGCCATTCAATGTCTGGATTTATTTTTTCTGATTTATTTTTTGTGTTCCTAATGTGGAAATTGTTTTGTATAAAAGTGTCTTCTAATGACTAAATGTAATAGTAAATGAGCACGTTTACATGCAGGTTCTTACACTGATTATGCTTAATAAATGTTGTCATTAAATGCGATAAACCGCATTTCTTTATCGACGTAAAGGCCATACATGGCTTATGAATAAACCGGTCGACACAGGTAGATTTTTGCCCATTACAAGGATTTCGAGTGGCATTTAAACGTTCTTACTTTTTTAGAGAATAATCAGCGGATTACTGTGCATGTAAACGTACTCAGGGACTTGCGCAGCTTCATCTATTATAATGGGAGTGATCTATAGTCATTTTTAGAGCTCTACCTATCCAACTTACAATTAGTTGGCATAAATGTCATTCACCTACCAGAGATAAGACGTGTGCTACAGTTGTTAGTACTGCACTTATTCAGCTGTCTTGCTTCACTGCAGTGGTTCATGCATCCATTTGCGGTTGCTTTTTCGAAAATCTAAACACTTGAATTTCTGTTAGTTCCAGGCATCCAGGGAGCATCCAGCCACCAAACAACATGGTCCACATTTTAATAATGACATTTTATGATAATTGTATTACTGTTAGTAAGGTTAATCGTGTTAGTCACTATGAATGAAGCTCCTCCCGCTGTTGTTTTGTATGAGTTTGAACACTAGCAGGAAATGTTCAAGGAACAAAGATGTCACTTCCTTAAACCAACTAATAGCCCTTGAACTGGTCTATATATTTTTTTCTATGTTGTACCGGACTAAAGGCTGGACGACCTCCCCATAACTATAAAAAAATTATTCCACCCAAGAGATATTGGGATTAGTTGTGTATTTAAAAAATAAAAAAAAACTACTCAGTTGAGGAAAAAGTCATAATAAGGAAGTGGAGCCTTTTGGAATAGGGATTTTAGTCTTCTGTCTGCTTTTGTGCCCCCTTATGGTGAGAAACGGTTCTAGCAACATTTATGGTGCAGCGTCCAAACTGTATGTTAATGACAGTAATTGCTGTGCAGACTGGGGGAAAAAAGATGCAGCACAAAATCCATGCTGATAACAGGGTATGAATTTGTAGGCATTGTTATGCTTTCCTTAGCAGCTGCTTTTGTGACCTTTTCCTGTGCAATTATCATTGTAAATACAGCTTCTTTTTTTTTTGTACATACTGCCCAGAAAATCTGAAACAAAATAAACATAGGTGTGATGTTTCATTGAGTATAGTGTCTAATTTCAGTTCAAATTTGTTAGATTTTTTATTACTGAATATGTAGATGTCACTATGAACAAAAATCAAACATGATAAGAACTACGTGTCGACTTAGTTTGTCATCTACATTGACATGTAGCAACACAACACTAAAGTAACTAGACATTCAACAACAACAAGGCTGGAGCACAGGTAGCATAAATGCCTCTTGAATAATCCAGAAACTGAAACTCGTGCAATAGTCGAACAGGGCTCACTTTATCCAGCGCATTTGTCTGTTTTTATATTTTGGTGACTTAATTACAAACCCTTTTTGTATATCTTGCTTTGTGTGCAAGATATTAACTCATTGGAATCTAATTTGTGATGTTCCTATGTACAAAGATTTAGCATAGTAACAGGTGTCCTAAAGAACTTATGCTATTAAATGCTCTTTTTTTATGCAATGTCATTTTTGAAGAGCTGCCATGAAGTTAAGATACTTTTAATAAGGTTGGTAAGGCAAAATTGCTTATTAAAAATGTGATTATAATTTTGTTTTTAAATTATTGGAGTATGACTATCATCACTGCTATTATATTTTTTAATACCAATATGAAATAGCTACTTCTCATTTTACAGTTAAGGTTTGGTTAGGCTTATCAGAATGCTCTACACATATTTTATGTCATTTACAACAGTGGAGGTACATCATGGTAGCTACTGTATTATTTGCCTGATTCTTTCTGGGACAACACTCTAAAGCCATTGATTTGCTATATGCTTGCACAAAACCCAACATAAATGTGTAATGTAGTGATTCCCCAATTGGAGAGAGAGTGTGAGCATAACTCATGTGAACCTAGTAGATCTTTCTTTATTCTTTGAGAAGAACATAAACTGATCTCCACCTGCTCATATTACAGTTTTTCTCAATTGATTTTACGCATTTAAAACTCAGGTCACTGCTCTCAAAACAATTAACACAGCCATCTGAACACTTTGTAATTGTCCTTGATTTTCCTCATTTTCTCAAAACACTATATACAAATTTCTCTAATCTAAAATTCATGCTTTTAAAACAGTCAACACAAACAACTAAATTAAAGTCATACTCTCAAATGCACATGTCAGGTTGTTAAATGACTTCATATTGATATCTGCTGTGGTAGTAATGCACACAGCAAAGAAAATGCAATTTACTAAATTTTTCACACAACTGTCATGACTCTGCTATCTATAAAAGGGGTCAAATATGAAAATTCAGAGCAAACAAACAACGAGGAAGAAGAAGAAGAAGAAAAAGAGGTGCAAAATGAGAAGAGGTAGAGTGGGTAAAGGAAGAGAAAATAAGAGGAAAAAGAGATGAGAAAAGGGGAAGGTTTTCTCAACTCTTTCAGGGGTGAGCACTGCATTGAAAGAGTTGAGGAAAGACCAAATGGAGATGGTGTATTGATGGTGTGCAGAGAGAAAGAGGACAGCAGGGTGGAACAATACAATTGAGCAAGACTGCTATTTTTTTTTTACAGTAAACTTCATCATTCTTCCAGAGGAAGAGCAGAAACAACTAGAAATTTAGAGACATTTTATGAAAACAGATGGGAAAAGGTCTTTATTGTGTATTTTTATTATTTCAATCATAGAGTTGTGTGTTTATAGCTGAAAATTTTATGAATTCAACAGTACACATCTATAGTTTTGATGTTAGTATTTAGTTTTAATAAATGCAAAATCAGGAAAGAATATGTTGCTTCGTTATGCAGTGAAATGTAATTGTTCTGCAAACTTGAGTGCCTGTTTCGTCGGCTGTGTGAATTGTTTTGAGAGCACTGATTATAGTTTGGAGAAATGGGCCCTTAAAAGTTTAAGCAGTTGGTAGGATTGTTATGTGTGATTTATATCAATTTGACGTGCAAGTACATTCTCCACACCAGCAGAGGGCAACATCTACATGATGAGATTAAATCATTAAATCAGTATCCATCTCTATATAGACAGTTAATCTTTCAAATGCAGGTCATTAAAAAACATGAAGGATGATACAATACAATTTATAAAGGATGCATATAATAATTATATGATGGAAAAGATCATGTTTCCCCAGCTGTTCTGATGACAGATAAAAATGTCAACCTCATTTTTCTGGACCAAGTCTAGCCATGATGCAATAATGATCTCAACATGAGATTAATGAATAGCAGACAGACTATGGACCAAGGATACAAAAAAAAAAAAAAAAAAAAAAAATGGAACAATTTGATAAGAATGTATTGCAAGAGTAGCTCTGTAATTGCAAATGCAGAAGGAATATACCTGTAGCTCTGCATGACAAAAATATTATACAGTTGTCTCAGGTCAGTACTTTCTTTTTTCTTTTTTTTTTTTTTGCATGCAAAGAATGATGTAGAGCTAAGATATCTTTCAGACCAACAGGTGTGTGGTCTTAGATAAGAGATAACAATAGACCTTATTCACAATCGTGCCATCTTTTATTTTAACAGGAATGACAACGAGGCTGTGAAAGATAGACTAACCAACTCTTCAATGGCATGAATAGTTTACAGCTGTATAAAGCTCCTAGATCACATCTGATTTTCCACAACTCATGTTGTCTGGAGTTTTTTTGTATACTGGATGTTCTTGGACAGATATTGTATCAATGTTTTGTCTGCGGAATGATCCAAAAACACTTTAAACTGCAGTACAGCCCATTGAAGAGACTGTAAGTCTGTCCCTCACAGCCTCATTGTCATTCCCATTAAAAATCAAAGATGGCGCTTGTGTGAATAAGGTCTAAAGTTCATCTTAATGTCTTGAAAGAGAAATCAGTAAATGTGCAGTAGTTGAACTGAACTTGTATAACTGGTCTTGAGATTGTCTTGAATGCTACAATTTTGAAACAAAATGGTAGTCAACATTGTAGTCAACAACAGTTTGCTTTTTAAAAGTAATTAGAGGCAGTGAAGTCCCAGCAGCAAATGTTGCTTTCACTATTATGAATATGGTAGCTATAATGACGACTTGTTCTCTTGTCCGTGTATCCATTGGGTCAAAAAGTGGGAGGAATGATGTTGAATGATGTCAGACGCAGCTGGTAAGGTGAGAGGGTGGCCATGAATCAGAGCTTGGAGCTGACCCAGTCCCTTTTCCAGCTCTTGTAAACTGGGGCTGTGCTCCCAATCCCCCCAACTGTGAAAACAGTTCCCAGAGTCCAGACACAGACTTACGAGCACGAGCTATCAGCACTTCTCTGATGAGCAGAGCTGATGACAGCTTTGAAGGAGAACACAGAAATAAAAGCTGCAGGTCTGTGTAATTATTTACCCCTTATGTGTTAATCACACACTCTGCACTCTACTAAAGGACTGACAATACATGCTACCGTATGTTGCACTGGCCAAAATAGCACTTGTCTTGGACTGACACCTGTTGTCTTGAATACAGCATCATGTAAAGTAGAAGTTCTCAGTTCCCGATACCATAGTAGAAATGCAGTATTTGCAGTCAGCCATGACTGAATTCAATTGGTGTGTTTGACTTGAACTGCATCTCAGTTTACCGAGACTTGCAGTCTGGGGAGAAGTTTAAAAGAGAGCCGTCGAGCCAGACACTTTTGTGCTTTCCGTCGTGTGCTAAACCGGAATCAGTCACAGCAGATCACGTTATGTTTTTTTGTTTTGTTTTTTTTTGTTTGTTTTGTTTTTTTATTACAGACGAAGTGGAATTCAGATAGACAGTTGCTGGAATTTAACGTAAAATAACCAGAAACGTTATTCAGCTGAAAGGGTTATGTGCTCCTTAATACAGTGTCTGCTGTTTGTACAAGAAGAAAGTCCAACCATTTTTATTATTTATTATTTTAATACCAATAAATGAGTCAGTATTGTGAATCATTTTGAATATTTTTGTATGAATAAACATGATATTATTACATATTATGAAAAACATAATACTGTATACCGTGATGTACTGTTAAAAACATTGATTTGTGAGAGTTTTCAATGAACTGGAGGTGTCAGAATAAACACCTGGGTATTGGCATACTACCATACTACTCTTATTTCTGCCATAGTCTGACATAGCAGTAGTTAGAGTAGTATATGAAATATCATACTATTGCAAACTCAGCCCATGAAACAAGCATCACGGTTGTCACGTTGTGAGTCTTGTCAATCTCGAATAAGCTGTGTCATCATTCACAGCATGTTGAGATCATGTGACCAACCAAATAGAGCACAAGTTTTTTTTTTTTTTTTTTTTTTGTGATAATTTAGAAACCTTTAAAGACATACCTACTGTAAGCTCCAAGTCGATGGTACAGTATATGCTTCTGTTAAAGCCATCGGTTCGCTTCATTTTCAACTTTTTTTTAAATCATGTTTATTAGTGGAATCTCTGGTGAAGAAGTACACTACCCATGATCCAATTAGACAATTGCAGCAAACAAAGTGCACCAAACGAGCACTACAGTGACCACCCACTTCCATGATGCACTTTGAATGGCGCAAGCAAGTCGGTCTTCCATACACTTTCAAACTACTTATATGTATGAATATTTTGCAATAAACTTAAAATATATTGTTTCCATAATTATAATTAACAACTTTAAATTAATAGTTTTATATTTTTTTTATTGTTTTAATTCAGTTACATTATTTGTTGTAAGTTCCTGTCCTCAAGAAAGAAGGTAAGTACACAGTCTTGTACCTTTGTCTTTTTGTACATTTTTCAAATAGTTTTCTGTTTCAAATCAAATTTGTAATTTTGTGATTTACCTCGGAACTGGTTTGTTTAGCTCATGGTGTACAATTCTTTTATTTGATGAAATCTCCATGGAAAAAATAAATGGGAAAAATACTTCCCGAACCAAGACGTCTGGAAAAATTAGGCGGGCACTGTTGCACTCTATATAACTTTATCTCGATAATCCGCAGTAATCGGACACCTTCCCTTGCGGAATAAATTAATCATGGCTTACTGGTATAGTGCATTTCTACTATGACATTAGTACCTGAAAACTTCTGATTTTGCATCATGCTGCATTTACGCCGCTAGGTGTCAGTGCAACATAAACAGAAAATTACAGAGTGCATCTTGAAACATATTTTTCACAAGTACTAAAATTAATTTCTGTATTTGTAAAACTTTAAACAAATAGTTCACTCAAAAATGAAAATGCTCTCATCATTTACTCACCCTCATGCCATCCCAGATGTGTGTGACTTTCCTTCTTCAGAACTGAAATGATGAGAGCATTTTCATTTTTGGGTGAACTATTCCTTTAAGCTTTGCAAAAGTAGACATTAAAAAGAACAGTAACTGGGGTTAGTTTAATATGTTTAGAATACGCATGCCCATCAAGAGCACATGTTAGCACAAATCACATGATCGTGTATCACATGATCCACTATTTATGAGTTCTGTACATTCCTAGATTACATAACAGTTCTCCTTGCTGTCACAGAAAGGCCAGATTGCACATCTACATTTCATGTTCCTATACTTGTTGACCATTTGATGTGGTGCTATGACGTGGTCTCCCGGTACACGTGGAACTAATAACCACAGGGTTGTTTTTCAACCAAGACCGCCCCGTCTATTAGTCTGCCACAACACAGCTTCAGCAGACCGATTCGCTGTCTTTTCCTAGATCCTTTGTTTTGTCTGCAGAGAAGAGAGGAATTTATTTCACACAGCAAAGAAATCAAGGAAGAATTCATACCTTTATGGTCATATGGGTGTGTTTCATCACAGAGCTGATGTTCTGAGCAAGCCCATGTGTTTGGTGTGTGGTGGATAAATGCGAGCAGGTGAGATTGAGTGTGAAAAGACTTTACTGGATGGAGGTAATCATTTCACACTTTGTCCCATAATATGATGAATAATTCACACTGCTTTCATCAGCCCTCATTTAGTGCCTCGTTTGTCCCCTCACACCCTCAAACAGTCGCTCACACATTCCTTAACGCCTCACAGTCTGGAAGACTGTCAGGGCTAATTAGCTGCCTTTTAAAATTCTTTTGGGGTTTTTAAATGTTTCTTTTTCATCACAATATCGTGTTGCTTCTCACTTAGCCACAGAACCATTTAAGCTGACAAAGAGGTCACCTGCTCCCAGACCAGCATTAACGCACAGGCTTACCGGGGCTTAATCCCTGGGGCTGCCATAAAAACATGTCGTCATTGTGCCCGAATATTTTAGGTTAGTTTGGTAATTAACTTGATAGATGTGATAAACGTACATTGCTATTTTACTGTATTCACAAGCTCTATGTTTATAACAGCGCAATTAAGGCAAGCCTTAAATTATCTTAACAAGTTAATGTTAATCTAACAGCTAATGTGTAGATTTGTTGCTTGCTGATCCCGACCAGATCATCTTAAATATGAAGCTACACAACCATCAACTGCTGCTGGGGATAATGAAACTGAAGATGGTAAAAACTTGGTAAAGGCTGATGCTAATAATAATGAACAGGGACCGCCCTCTGCAGTGCAACACAAAACAAGCAGCTAGTGTTGTCATGGTACCAAAATTTGACTAGTCCATACTGATACCATTGAAAGTTCACGGTTCTCGATACCAATTTCGATACCTCAACAAAAAATGCTAATATGTTAATGTGCTATTGAACACATAAGTTTAGTCATTTTTAATATTTATTTTAATAATTACAGTTTTATTGCAGAACATGATTTAAATCATTCATCAAAATGGTGTCTATTTAATTCATTCTTAAACATTTTAATAAGTGAAAACAGAACTTTTTAATATTTCATTGCATTTTTTTTGCCAAATTTTTATTCAACAGCTGTCTTGCTTGTGATAAATTGATTAATTATTGTTACTATTACTATTATTATTAATATTACAGAGAATATTAAATTTTACTATATAGTTGTAATATATTTTTATTAAATGTTGTATATCATTTCTTCAATTTCAAGCATCTAGATTTTATTTTGAATCGTGCTTTTATTATAACGTGTATTTTGCCTGAAGGTTCACTTTCCCAGATAAACAGTTTGTGACATGGCCCAGTGTGATCACTGAAGACTTTTAAGTCACATCTGAAATCTCATCTCTTTACACTGGCCTTTGAGTCTGAAACATGAAATGTAGGAATGTCAGTTCCTAGAATATCAAAATCCACAAAAGGAGGTAGATCCTTTTCCTATTTGGCTCCTAAACTATGGAATAGTCTCCCTAACAATGTTAGACTCATCTATTTAGCCTGGCATACACCTAATTTATCCTTCAACTCACAATTAGGCTGCTTTAGTTAGGTCTGCCAGAACCAGAAACATATATCATGATCTATAACTCTGCAATAAATTGAATGGCATCTACGCTAATATTATTATATTTGTTCCATGTTCATATCCCGAGGTTACCAGAGCCGGCCAGATCCAGCTCCGTTCCTGCTTGGTGTTGAACTCCACTACTATGTGTCTCTCTGAGTGATGATGACAAACTACAGCCAGTGCTAGCCAGACATCACTTCAGACTTTTACGATGGACTTCAGAGGATGAACTGATGCCAACTCCAACTATAAGACAGCTGATACTTCATATACCACTGCCTGAACCTTGGATTTAGGATGAACCCCACCGAACCTCACCGAAATTAACTGCCAGTTGAACTGCGATGCGCCTCATTGATCTCTGCCTGCATCAACTTTGTCTATTGATGGACTACACTCTTGAAATGGAATACATAGACTATCATTTAATTGCCAACAAAAGCCTTCATCAACCAACTAACAAAGGACAATGCATCTATGTGAACTTCTGCAGTTAATCCAGGATGGACTTCAAAGACATTAGTCATTAATCTTACAGTTCATAAAAAAAAACAAATTTTAAACACTGGAACTTAACACTTACTTAATTTACTAATCTTAAACCATGACCTGAACTGGACATAAATAACTTATATTGGCATTATATTCATGCTGGTTAGCCAGAGGGGAACTGGCCCCCACAGTGAGCCTGGTTTCTCCCAAGGATATTTTTCTCCATTAACCAACATCTTATGGAGTTTTGTGTTCCTTGCCACAGTTGCCTTCAGCTTGCTCACTGGGGTTCTAAATACAATTAGTATTTCATTATTACATTTTTTATACACAATTTACAATCATATTTAATCAAACTACACAATGATGACTCTAAGACTTTATAGATATTACAGTTTCATTTTTTTGTTAATGCATGATTTTCCGTAAAGCTGCTTTGAAACGATGTGTGTTGTGAAAAGCGCTTAACAAATAAAAATGACTTGACTAGGACACAGTTTTTGAGTGTTTGTATTTTAGAATACTGGTATTTGTGTATGTGGTAATTTTGAAATGTTATGTATAACATTTTATTACTGTTAAGCACTTTGGTCAACACTATTGTTTTAAATGCTATATAAATAAAGTTGAGGTGAGATTAAAGCACAATGCTGTGATTTAATTATATAAATATATAGTTTACATGTGTTGCATGGTTCACCATGGATTAGTGCTCTGCTCTGTCATCTCATACAACATGAATGATTCTCAATATCTGTGGAGTTTCTGAGCGGTCAGATTAATACATTCATTTAAAGTATGCAGCTCATCCAAAGTAAGATTGCAGCTTTCAGTAGTTTAATAAATTACACTAGGACGTCACTTGGATTAATTGTCCATTTCAGTGTAAAAGGAGCAACAGAGCACACGTTCAAAATAAGCCTGTGAGCATTTTAAAGCTGTCGTGTGTCAGTCATATTGCGCGCTGGTACCGGATAGAGTCAGTGCTCGGTACTACCGGAACTGGAGAAACATTGGTATCGTTGCATCTTTTTTATTTTAGTACGGACTTGGTACCGAAGCAGTGATACTTTTGACAACACTACTAGCAGCCTTTCACCAGCTTCACCACCAGCCCTGTCTACTGTAGATCACACAGCATACACAAACACTGATCCTGGAACTTGGGGTGTGATCAACGAGAAGTTTCGGGAGTATTGGTTTGATAAAGGCCCACGATTTTGTCAAAATCCTACAGCTGATTTTCTGCATCAGAACAGCAATATAAAAATCAAAAGATACAATTTTCAAAAAGCCTGTTTAATCGTAGACTAGTAAATGGCGAAAACGTGTGACGAGATTGGTTCCTTTATTCCCTATTAAAGGGAGCCATGTACTGTTTTGTGTGCTGGCTATTTGGTGGAATAGACAGTGCGACAAGATTGACTCCTTTATTCCCCATCAGAGGGAGCATGTATTGTTTAATGAGTCAGATCGATCCATTTCTTAGAGAGCATATTGTACGATTTGGCAACACAGGCAAGGGGACTCCTTCATATCTTTCATCTACTGTATGTGAAGAATTTATTCATTTGATGGGTGAAAAGGTGCTCTCTGTAATTGTGAATAAAATCAGGATGGCAAAATTTTATTCAATAATCGTTGACTCCAGTCCAGACGTTTCACATTCTGATCAGCTTACATTTAATGTGCGCTTTGTATCAGAAGGAAGCATAGCAGCACGTTTCTTAAAGTTTCTATCAATAATCAGTCTCACTGGCAAGTCACTGTTCAATTCAGTTATTTCAGTTCTGATGGAGATAGACCTAAACATAGAGAACTTCTGTGGACAAAGCTTGACAATGCCAGTAACATGTCTGTTGTTTATAAAGGTGTGCAGTCTCACGTACACAAAGTCAACTCGTTAGCTGAAAGGGTTCCTTGTGCTGCACATACTCTGAACTTAGTTGGAGTAATTACAGTGAACTGTTGTCTTGAGACTGATGAGTTTTTCACGTTTGTACAGTCTGTTTTTAACTTCTGCTCAAAATCCACATGGAGATGGCAGATTGCTAAGTCCAACCTAGAAGAAAATGAGAAGGGCCGCATTCAAACTTGGAAATCCTTGTCTAATACAAGGTGGTGCACTCATGTGCAAGCAACCAACATGCTTTGTCTGAATTATGACAACATTCAGCAGTAGCTTCAAACAATAGCAGAAGTGTCACGGTCCTGTTACTCTGTCAGTCTGGGTTTTTGTCTGACAGGACCGTGGCATTATCTTCCCATGTCTGTCTTGTGTTTCATTGTCTGTCTTTGTGTGAATGAATGGTTTCGGTTGTATACCCCTGCCATGTGCACTTCGGTCTGTCTTGTTTCATGTCAGGAGCACGACTTCCTGTCTGGATCCTGACTTCCTGTCTGGTCCGGTTTCGGTCTGTGTCGGGATCCGGATACTCGTGCTCCATGTCTGTCTGTTATTGACGTGGGTGCATCGTGCTTAAATTTGAAGTCAGAAGTTTACATACACCTTAGCCAAATACATTTAAACTCAGTTTCCTGACATTTAATCATAGAAAACATTCCCTGACTTAGGTCATTTAGGATCACTACTTTATTTTAGAAAGTGAAATGTCAGAATAATAGTAGAGAGAATTATTTCTTTCAGCTTTTATTACTTTCATCACATTCCCAGTGGGTCAAAAGTTGACATACACTTTGTTAGTGTTTGGTAGCATTGCCTTTAAATTGTTTAACTTGGGTCAACCATTTTGGGTAGCCTTCCACAAGCTTCTCACAATATGTTGCTGGAATTTTGGCACATTCCTCCAGACAGACCTGGTGTAACTAAGTCAGGTTTGTAGGCCTCCTAGCTCACACACACTTTTTCAGTTCTACCCACAATTTTTCTATCAGATTGAGGTCAGGGCTTTGTGATGGCCACTCCAATACCTTGACAGCTTGGGGTCATTTTCCATTTGGAAGACCCATTTGTGACCGAGCTTTAACTTCCTGGCTGATGTATTGAGATGTTGCTTCAATATATTCCATAATTTTCCTTCCTCATGATGCCATCTATTTTGTGAAGTGCACCAGTTCATCCTGCAGCAAAGCACCCCCACCACATGATGCTGCCACCCCCATGCTTCACGATTGGGATGGTGTTCTTCGGCTTGCAAGTCCACCCTTTTTCCTCCAAACATTACGGTGGTCATTATGGCCAAACAGTTCAATTTTTGTTTCATCAGACCAGAGGACATTTCTCCAAAAAGTAAGATCTTCGTCCCCATGTGCACTTGCAAACTGTAGTCAGGTTTTTTATGGCAGTTTTGGAGCATTGGCTTCTTCCCTGCTGAGCAGCATTTCAGGTAATGCCAATATAGGACTCGTTTACTGTGGATATAGATACTTCCTGTTTCCTCCAGTATCTTCACAAGGTCCTTTGCTGTTGTTCTGGGATTGATTTGCACTTTTTGCATCAAACTACATTCATCTCTAGGAGACAGAATGCGTCTCCTTCCTGAGTGGTATAATGGCTGCATGTTCCCATGGTGTTTATACTTGTTTACTATTGTTTGTACAGATGAACGTGATACCTTCAGGCATTTGGAAATTTCTCCCAAGGATGAACCAGACGTGTGGAGGTCCAAAAAAATCTTTGCTGATTTCTTTTGATTTTCCCATGATGTCAAGCAAAGAGGCACTGAGTTTGAAGGTAGGCCTTAAAATACATCCACAGGTACACCTCCAATTGACACCAATTAGCCTATCAGGAGCTAATTGGCTAATTGCCAAAAGGCTTGACATCATTTTCTGGAATTTTCCAAACTGCTTTAAGACACAGTTAACTTAAGTGTTTGTAAACTTCTGACCCACTGGAATTGTGATGTACACAATTTAAAGTGAAACAATCTGTCTGTAATCAATTGTTGGAAAAATTACTCGTGTCATGCACAAAGTAGATGTCAACGACTTGCCAAAACTATGGTTTGCTAATATGAAATCTGTGGAGTAGTTAAAAAATGAGTTTTAATGACTTCTTTTTTTTGTTATCAACATTTTTATTGATTCATAAATTAACACACCAACAACATATATATATTGAATCAATCACTTTAAACATTAAACCCCCACTATATCCCCTCCCCCTACCAAACTTCCACCCCACCCTGACCCCCCCCCCCCCCCCACGAACACCCCTGTGGTCAATAAAATAAAGACACACACACACAACAAAACACAAAACTAAAACAACAACAAAAAATAAAATAAAATACAATAATCAAGTATAATAAAAAAAAAAACAACGAAACTCTAAATTACTCCCTCCACCGCCCCTCCTCGAGGTTCCCCAAAAAATGCTAAGTAATTGCCCCATTTCTTATTGTAAAAATCCCTAATTCCCATCCTTCTGCTCAATCCCTCCTCGAAGGCAGCCACCCTCCCCATCTCCACGAACGAGGGTGCTCCATCCGACTTCCAACTCCTCAAAATAACCTGCCTACCAGTCATCACACTGGTCAAAACCCAGTCCTTCATGTACTTATCCTCCAAATCCATGACCTCCCCATCTTCCAAAATACAGAGTATGGGGCAGAACGAGACCTGAGTGCCCAACACATCACATACAAAACTTTGCACCTTCAGCCAAAATACTTGGTTCTTACGACACCCCCAAAAAACATGGGTGGTGTCTCCATCTTCTGAATGGCATCGCCAGCAGATGGATGTGTCCTTAAGACCAAGCCTATACAATTTAGAAGGGGTCCAATAAAATCTATGTAAAATCTTAAATTGCATAAGGCGAACACTTGCATCTCTAGATGCAGACTGGATATTTTTTAGAATCCTAGCCCATACTCCTTCCTCCAATAACAAATTTAAATCTTCCTCCCATAATCTTTTGAGAGAATTTAAATCTCCGTCCCCCAGACTCTGAATTAGCAGGGAGTAATACACTGATGCCTCATGACCCTTCCCAAAAGCAGCATTCACCATTCTCAGAGTATCTGCTGCTCTAGGGGGGTGCGTGCTACTCCCAAAAACAGTGCAGAGCAGGTGGCGCAGCTGTAAATACTTATAAAATTGAGATCTGGGAATCCCAAAATGTTGAATCAAATTTTCAAAAGATCTCAATACTCCACTCTCATATAGTTCACCAAGTGTATTAACCCACCTCACAATCCAATCTGACCAACAGAAAGGGGACTTATTAATACATAGTTTAGGGTTCAGCCATATGCTCGAGGCTACGTTTAAATAAATATCTGAGTTAAACACTCTGGACACCTTTGTTCATATCGAGTGTAAATGCGAGATAACGGGGTGTGACTTAACTTCTCCAATTAGTTTGATTGAAGGGCTTTGCAGTGGCGAGATAGGGTCAAGAACTTCCTTTTCAATACAAAACCAGGGAGGGGCTCCCTCAGGTGGAAGCGACCAATGAGCCAAATATCTGAGACCGAATGCATAATAATAAAACAAAATCTTAGGTAGACCTAGCCAACCTTTGTCAATCGGCCTATGTAACTTGTTGAAATGTAACCTGGGATGCTTTCCATTCCAAATGAAGGAAATCGCTATGCTATCAAATTGCTTGAAATAAGAGAGAGGGACATCTACAGGGAGAGACTATAGTAGGTAGTTGAATTTTGGAATACAATTCATTTTAATAACTTTAACCTTCCCAATCATCAATAAATGTAATGAAGCCCACCTACCCACATCGCTCGAAAAACGTTTTATTAAAGGATCAAAATTAACTCTAACTAAATCACATAAATTTGCTGGGAATAAAATACCCATATACTTAATGCCCTGTTTGGGCCATTGAAAGGCGCCTGGTTGAAAAGCCGTTACTGGCAGTATGCAGTCAGAGCTAAAGCTTTGGATTTAGACCAATTAACTCTGTATAACGAAAATTTTGAAAAGGAATTGATAGATCTGTGGAGGCAAGGCATAGATCTAGTGGGGTCAGAAACGAATAACAAAATATCATCTGCGTAAAGCAGAAGCTTATGCGCCACACCTCCTGCCGTCACCCCTGGAAAATCATCCTCCTTTCTTATCGCGGCTGCTAAAGGTTTCAGGGTAAGACAGAACAATAATGGGGAAAGAGGGCAACCCTGCCGAGTGCCCCTATTCAGAGTAAAATAATCTGAAATTAATCCATTTGTTTGTACCACCGCTACAGGGTGTCTATAAAGTGACTTAATCCACCCAATAAAAGTATTTCTGAACCCATATATTTCCAAAATCTTAAAAAGATAATCCCATTCTACCATATCAAACGCCTTTTCGGCATCAAGTGAGATGGCAGCGACCAGAGTCTGATCATTCTCCACTGACCACATGATATTAATGAAACGCCTAATGTTGTCAGAAGAGCTGCGGCCCCTAATTAACCCCACCTGATCTATATGTATAAGAGATGTCATAACTTTACTTAATCGGTTAGCCAGAATTTTTGCCAAAATTTTTACATCTAGCTGGATCAGGGAAATTGGATGGTAACTTTTACACTCGCTTGGATCTTTGTCCTTTTTAAGAATCAGACTGATCCAGGCTTGTGTCATGGTTGGCAGAAGCTTGCCATTCTTTAATGATTCCGTATAAACTTCTAACAAAAGTGGAGCCAGTTCTGTAGCATAACATCTAAATAATTCAGCGGCAAAGCCATCTGGCCCCGGAGTCTTGCCTGTAGGCAGGGCCTTAATTACCTCGTCAAGCTCCTCCAAGATTATCTCAGAATCAAGATAATTTTTTTGCTCAGTCGTCAGTTTAGGGAGTTCTAAAAGTTCCACAAAATTTCTAATATCTTCATCAGTAGACGAAGATGTGGAACTATAAAGATCAAGAAGAATTCTTTAAAAGCATTATTCAATGGCCAAGGTAAATATTTCACCACCAGCAGATTTCACTGAGGGAATGGTAGAAAAAGACTCTCTCTGCTTTATATATCTTGCTAAAAGCTTCCCTGCTTTCTCACCTGACTCAAAGTATGACTGTCTTGCCCTGAATAACCAAAACTCCACTTCCCACGACAAAATAGTATTATATCTGTATTTCAAATGGGTCAATTCTCTGAGGCCATCAGACGACATTTGGCGCTTCAGTTCTGCCTCTGCACTTTTAATATTCCCTTCCAACTCCATAAGTTCTCGTGCTTTGGATTTTTTGGTGAATGAGGCATACTGTATGATCCGACCCCTAAGAACCACCTTAAGTGCCTCCCAAGCCACACCCACAGAGGATACTGAGGACCAGTTGGTCTCCATATAAACATTGATTTCAGTCTTTAACATTTGTTGGAAATCAGGATTTTGCAAAAGGTATACATTAAGGCGCCAAATATATGATTTCTTTTTCTCCGTATGTGGCAACACTTCTAAACTCACCAGGGCGTGATCTGAGACTAAGATATTTCCAATTGAGCAGTCAACAACAGATAAAATGAAGGACTTAGATATAAAAAAATATCTATTCTAGAATAAATCTTATGAACTGATGAAAAAAAATTATA
Organism: Myxocyprinus asiaticus; assembly: GCF_019703515.2. Lineage (NCBI taxonomy): Eukaryota > Metazoa > Chordata > Actinopteri > Cypriniformes > Catostomidae > Myxocyprinus > Myxocyprinus asiaticus. Next base: position 21,398,550 of record NC_059371.1, read on the forward strand.
GTCCCTACCAGATGGGTTCAAAAGTCTCCAAATATCTGCAAGACCAAGATTTTACACATCCTGTGAAGCATCAATGTTGCCCTAGGGGGCTTACACACATTTGCTTCTCTATGATCAAAGACTGAATCCATCAACAGATTAAAGTCTCCTCCCAATATTATATCATGAGGGGTGCCAGCGGCTTGCAACATCCATTCAAGATCTATAAAAAAGCCTTGATCATCAGCGTTAGGTGCGTAAATATTAGCCAAAATCAACATTTGCCCCTGAATTTCTCCTAAAACAGCAATGATTCTTCCTAATTTATCTTTAATCTGTTTGAGACATTTGAATTGTAGATGCTTACTTATCAGTGTAATGACTCCCCTGCTCTTACTTGAGCCAGCACTAAAGAAAACATGTCCACCCCATATCTTCCCAAATGTTTTCGCTTCCTGCGGGTAAAAATGTGTTTCTTAAAGAAACACTATATCATATTTTTTACGCTTAAGAAATAACCATCCTTCTTTTTATGGGGTGCCCCAACCCATTCACATTCCATGTGGAGAGAGATAATCCACTCATGTTAACAACTGACATATTGATATAATTGAAAAAATAAATTGTGTGTCAAAAACAAGATTATAAAGACCACATTCCCCATTAGATCAAAAATAAAACACCGAACTTCCCCCCGAACAAAACAAACAGAAAAAAGAAAAATGTGCGCATTAACCCCGCACACAACAGCGCCAACCGGCGTCAGTCCCTCTAAACTCAAAGAGTCCATCTACGCATGTGAGAACCCCCACGACAGCTTTGCAATTGGATTGCTCAAGTCCGGTGCTTCTGCACAACTTTTGTGAGGCAAAATAACATAATAGAAAATACTTTGTAAAACAGACCCCAGATAACAGGCAGAATAAACACAAAGAACATGTAGATTCATTCACAGAACTGTCTCGAAGGTGTGTTCCTCCACAAAACATCTTCCAGCTGATATAAAGCCGTTCAGTGTCCTCGGACAGACAAAAAATTGTTCAGTGAGCCGGCTGTTATGAGTGCAGCAGATGATGTAATCATTCTAATGTCCCTTAAAAATACTCCACAAAAACAAACTCCAGCCACTTGGTGGAACCAGCACGAAAAGAAACAAAACAGGCATCCCAGTTCCTCGGATGATCAAGAGCCAAACTCACTTGGAGACCGCATAAAAAAGTACATCATGACTTACTCAGCCCGTCAATTTTATAAAAGACGTCCATTATGTGAGCATGTAGATATTTTGCGGTTATCCGTAGTGTTCATTCTCAATCTGGCCGGGAACTTCAATGTAAAAGCGATCTTCCGTCAATGCAAAAGTTTCTTGAAGGAGTCATGCCACAAAACAAACTCCAGCCGCTAGACGGAGCAAAAAAAAAAAAAGGCGCCCAGCTTCCTCAGACAATCGAGTCACTGAAAAAATATATCAGTCCACTAATATAAGAAACATCAAATGGCTTACTCCAATGTATTTATAAAGGAGAGTGCCTGTTTGGGACATGTAAATACTTTGCTGCCATCCCTGGTGTCTATTCTCAGTTTGGCCGGTAACATCAGTGCAAAAGCGATCTTCCGTTGATGTAAGAATTTCTTACATTCCTTGAACCAATCGTGTTTCTCTCTTGTCGAACTTGCAAAGTCCGGGAACAAGAAAATATTGTGACTCTTCCAAAAAAGCTTTCCTTTGCTCCTCGCCTGGCGCAACACGAGATCTTTATCGGATGATCTCAGAAATTTGGCCAGAATTGATCGGGGCCTGTCTCCCTCAGCAGATCTCCGAGCCGGGACTCTGTGAGCTCGCTCAATTTCCAGTTTATGGCCTGTTATTTCGAGCAGACTTGGGAAGAGCTCGTCCAGGAATTTCACCATATCTCTGCCCTCTTCATGCTCAGGAATTCCAACAATTCATATGTTATTCCTTCAGCTCATATTTTCGAAATATTTAAGTTTTTCCAAAATGTGTTCAAAGTCTGTTTTGGACGTGGGTGGATTAGCGGATAATTCCCTTTCCGACGACTCCAGATAATCGATTAGTTTCTCAACATCTGCGACTCTTGTGACCAACTCAGAGTATTTTGATTCCATCGCCATAATCGATCGATGTATTACAGCGAGATCCTCCAAGTCAGCAACAACCTTCGTCAGCATCACCGAGATGTTGGACAGTTGACGCTGAATATCTTCTCCCGACGCGCCATCCAAATCGAGTCCCCGGCTCGCAGGCCCATCTGAGGTCTCAGCTTGAACACGTAAGTGTCTTTTAATGTCTCCAGAGTCTGAGGAGTTTGACTTCTTTGCCATGTTTACCTCAAAGAGCAAATATGTAACTGGGTGTATCGAATCTCACCGGATTATAACATGAAAATAATTAAAAAACTAGCAAAGTGCGCAAAGCTAGTCGCTCACACGTCTGCTTCTCGCATGGCGTCACGTGTCCCCTGCATTCTGAGTTTTAATGACTTCAACCTACGTGTATGTAAACTTATGACTTCAACTGTATGTCATCTTGGCAGCATGGACTCGTGTCAATAGTTTGTCTGTCTCACGACATGGGTGCGCCTCACATCACGCTCGCATTGTGCGCCCAGGTCGCGAGCTGTCTTCATGTTGTGCTGAGGTTCGGTCACTTTGGACTAAGGTGTCGGGTGTGTGTGTGGCCGAACTCTCACACAGGTGTCCCGTCTTGTTTTTGTCGCCTGTTGCGTGCATTGCGTGGCGTTTGCCTCGCAATGTACAGCTCAGGCTGGTAAGTGTGAGAATACGTGGCATCGCTTTGTTTTGGTGTTGCTACGCATTTTCTCATCTTGTTAGTCAGTTGGCATGGGCGTATATTGCCTCATTGTCTTGGTGATGTGTGCTCATGCCATTCGGTTGTTCTGTTGTTTTGTGAGAGCACGTGGCTTTGTTTTGTTTCTGTATCACCATGTGTCTCTCTCTGTCTTACGTCATACCCCACCTCCTTGTTTGCCCATTATTAGTTTATTAGTCACACCTGCCCTGTCTTGTTAACCTGTTGATTTCTCTCCCTATTTTAGTCTACTTGTGTTTGCCCTCCAGTGCCAGTTCATCTTGTTTCCAGTCTTGTGTGTTTCCAGTCGTTCTGTTTGTTGGTCGGTTCAGTCTTTGATTCTCTCCACTCGGTCCAGTCAGTCCTGTTTCCCTCATTCCTACCTCTGCCCCAGCCTGGATTACCTTTTTCCCCTATAGGGTAGTTTATGTTTGTTTTTCCTCCTTGTGGGAGTTTGTGTTGGTTTTTGCCTTTGTTTTTTGTATTAATAAATTAAACTTTGCGTTTGGGTGCTGAGCCTCATAATTTTCTGCAATCGTGAAATTCTCTGACAAGAAGATGATAAATCAAAACCTGACCACGTGTAATGAGGCCATGTCTCTCTCTAGGAAGATGGAGAAGCTTGAAATTGCTATTCTATGCAGCATATGGAACACCGTACTGCAGTGCGTTAAAAAAACAAGCACCCAAATGGTTGCCCTTGACCTATCTAATGCTGTTGGTTTGGTGGAGTCGTTGAGAGATTTTATTGCAGATCTGCGTGATTAGTTTCATAGGTTTGAGTCAACAGCCAAAAACATATCATCATGTGTATCACAGACATACAAAACCAACACACAAAGAAAAAGACTACATAAAAAGCAACCAGATGAGTCAGAGTTCAGTGTCAGGCATACAGGAGTTTCAAGTGAGTGTATTTAATGTTATAATTGACAAACGTGTGGCTGACCTCTGAAGAACTACATTCTTCTGCTTTATGTCTTCAAGAGAAATACCACACCAATTTGCAAGATGAAGGGTATATTCTAGCAGTCAAAATGTACACATAACTAGCTTGCAGGTCACCGAGTGAGAGACAGAATCTGATGATATGGGCAGAGTTTGAAATAGTCCAGTCTGATAAAATGATGTACTTGTAGTGCCAAGGTCTTTGCACAGACATTTGACTTTTGCGAAGGACGACTGCACTGACAGTCTAAAGCAATGGTTCTCAACTGGTTTTGCTTTAGGACCCAGGATATCAGGTGGTGACCCAACATAGTGATAAAATTAGTTTATGGTACAAAAGTAACAAAAATGTCCTTACAATGAATTATGAAATGTATTACCATTACCATGATCTTCATTTATAGGTTATAACCTTGTGAATCCTTTGTGTTAAAATGTGCAGCTAACATGACATTTCTAATAGTGACAGCTCATACCATTACTACCTTTGTATTTTCATCTTATAAGTTAATATAATGTGAATACAAGCTAAAATGTGATTGAAATTATGAAGAAAAAAACTTACAGATTTGCTTAATATGTTTTTCAGTTACATTACGCATCAATGTCATGTCAAAGGTCTGGTGGGTAAAAACAAAAATGTACTAGCGAATGGCAGTTCTTTCTCCAATGTGTCTTTCGAGGGTTGAGATGTGATTTACCAAGACATGGAACAAACACTGAGCCAAATTATTGTATTAGCAATAGCCATCTTGCCAATTAATAGTGTAACGTATGCTGGAACTGCTGGCAATGATGGCAATGACGAAGACGTGAAGATGAAGAACCCAAGTGCAGTTTATTAATAAACGTGAAACCAATAACCCTGACTACAAAACAAAACATGGACTTGACTACAGCGTAACAAACACATTCATCACATTCAATACTTCACCACTACACAATGGAAAACATGAGGCTTAAATACATGGACATGGGGGTACATAAACCAATGAACAAACAGAACTGATAACAAGATAATTAAAAAATAAACCAAATGAAAACATGACACATGAACATGGAGGGAAAACAAGACATCACATGACTAGGGAAACAGAAACACATGACATGAAACAGGAACTAGAATTTCAAAATAAAAGACATGAATCAACAGAATACACCTGACATATCCCCCCCACTAAGGGGTGGCTCCTGACACCCTAACACAAACAAAACACGTAAAACATGACATAAATTCAAAGTTCTGTAGGGAGCTGGGGGGGGGGGTGTCTTGAGGTGTGGGGCGTGGCATGGTGAGAAAGGGCGAGGGGCATGAGACCAAGGCAAAGTCCGTGGGGGGTGGAGCCATGAGAGGCTCGAGGGGCAGAGCCATGGAAGGCGGAGCCGTGAGAGGCTCAAGGGGTGGAGCCATGGAACGTGGTGCCCGGAGAGTAGCCGAAGACTCGAAGGGCCAGGGTGGAGCCGATAGCAGGGAGGACCAAGGCGGTGCTGGAGGCTCGAAGGAGCAAGGCGGAGCTGAGGGATCGGAAGACTGAGGTGGAGCCGGTGGGACTGAGGACCAAGGTGGAGCCATAGGGAAGGAGGTCCCCGGTGAAGCTGACAGATCGGAGGGACGAGGTGCAGCCAGAGGATCGGAGAGCCAAAGCGAAGCCAGGTGACCGACAGACCAAGGAGGAGCCAGAGGGACGAGGGACCCCAGCACAGCCGACAGGCTGAAGGACCGTAGTGGAGCCGAGGGAACGCCAAGCTGAGGCAATGTCGAGGGACCGACAGGCCAAGGCGAAGTCCAGGGCTTGGAGGGTCCAGGTGGGATCGGAGGGCCGAAAGTTCCCCTTGCCTGCTCAGGAGAACTAAGGGTGGGTATAAGGGTGGGAACCATCTCCAGGTCCCACTGCTCAGGTGTGGCTGTGACATGGCATGGAACAGGCTGAGGCGTTGCTGTGACGTGGCATGGAGCCGGCTGAGGCGTCGCTGTGACGTGGCATGGAGCCGGCTGAGGCGTCGCTGTGACGTGGAACTCTGGCTCGGCGGCGGCCATGACGTGGAACTCTGGCTCGGCGGCGGCCATGACGTGGAACTCTGGCTCGGGATCTGCCTCCCCCACAGTGAACGGGGAACCAATGAACCGTAGGGCAAGGTCGATATATTGAGCCAGGCTGAGGGAACTGCGACCGCCAGGCATCAAAAAAGAAATGGACTCATTCAGTCCAAATCTAAAACAGTCTTTGAGGGCAACCTCATTAAATTCCACCTGGCTGGCTAGACCGCAGAAGTCCTCAACATAGTCCTCCAGGGGACGATTCCCCTGACGTAGGCGCAGAAGTAAAACTGCTGGGATCATGGTTGGTCAAGTATTCTGTAACGTATGCTGGAACTGCTGGCAACGATGGCAATGACGAAGACGTGAAGATGAAGAACCCAAGTGCAGTTTATTAATAAACGTGAAACCAATAACCCTGACTACAAAACAAAACATGGACTGGACTGGACTGGACTGGACTGGACTGGACTGGACTTGACTTGACTTGACTTGACTTGACTTGACTTGACTTGACTTGACTACAGCGTAACAAACACATTCATCACATTCAATACTTCACCACTACACAATGGAAAACATGAGGCTTAAATACATGGACATGGGGGAACATAAACCAATGAACAAACAGAACTGATAACAAGATAATTAAACAATAAACCAATGAAAACATGACACATGAACATGGAGGGAAAACAAGACATCACATGACTAGGGAAACAGGAACATATGACATGACACAGGAACTAGAATTTCAAAATAAAAGACATGAATCAACAGAATACACCTGACAAATAGATGAATTTGCACCAAAATACTGTTTGCCTATTTATTTTGCTACCTAACTATGCACTATTATATGGTTAGTTGCATTTAGCATTATTTGTCCCTGATGTCTGCAACACTATCAGATCTAACTCAGGAACTAATCTGGGTTATGACCCACCAGTTGAAAACCACTTGTCTCAACCTCAGTGTTGTAACACTAAAATACAGTGGAATGGATGGGACGGTTATGGTTTAAATACATAACCCACAGTCATGTCACAAGAGAACAATATTGGAAGTTGCATAGACAGAAAATAGGTGCAAATCAATATAATGTTCTTTATGTCAGACATCTTTGAGTATTAAAGAGCCCACCCACACTGTCTGTCTCATTTGTCAGAGCTGTTCATTTTAATAAGAGCACCTCTAAGACATTAGTACATGAGACAAAAGATTAGGTGGGCTCCACTGACTTTGACTTCAAACCAGGGTGCTCTTAACCTTAATATTAACCTTTCTCAAGAAACACTTTTTATAACATCTGGCTGAGATTTCTGCCTTGTTTCTTCAATTTGGGCTGCATTCGGCAGTGACTGCCTCACTTCAGCTAAAATCCAGGCTTCCTTATTTGACACATGTTTTAACTAGAGAATGTCTAGACTGCATCCATACTGTTTGCATGACAGACAGGAAAAGCTTGCTATTTACAGGAGGGAGAGTACATGATGCCGTCAGTGAGAGGTGTTGTGGTTTCTGTGCCAGAAAAAGCAGAGAGTTTCTACCTTGATGAAAAGGCCAGCATTGCTGGTCAACAGTGTATTGTGGTTTGTATGCTGTTCCCAAGCATGGAGAGGTGGTGGGAGGTCAGCTTCACCAGAAAGACCATGCCGATAGACCAACTTGGTTGAAACCAGCTCTTACCACCATAAACCAGCCTAGACGAGCATGGAAATTCAAGCTTGTCTAAGCTGTTTTGTCAGCAGGGTGAAAGGAGGCTGCATGGGGATTAGAGAAGGCTCTCCGTACTCACAGCTTTCTGTTGAACCGACCACAAAAACACAATCCTCTGTTTTGCACACTTGCCCTGGCCCCTTCAAGACATCCTCTGTCAAAGGAGCTTTACCTATCCTGTATTAATTTATCTGTAGGAATATCAGGCTGGCCGTTGCTTAAAATTTGAAAAACATTCCCTTGAACATTGTCCATTAAGCATGCCGACTAAACTGGCTGCCAAAGTCTCAACCTCCGACAGGAAAATACATAATATTTTTACAACGTCTGAGGTCACTTTGAAGTAAATGAGCCCTCCATTACAGAGGAAGGGGAGAGGGGTTAAATGCACAACGTGCACACAGGATGTGCTATAAAACCTCACACAAAGACATGGTACTGTCATGTTATATTGACATATAACATTAAAACATAATGTCATGCCTTTTTCCTGCTAAAAAACCTGCATGTACTTAGTTGGTGTAAAGCATAATTATAACTTTGGAAATTAAATTCAAATTTTTTTTTAATTCAGTTTCCCCCTGGGGATGAACAAAGTACTATCGTATCCTATCCTATTCTCCAAGACTGCATGAACAAATCGCATTGAGTCTCATTATAACACCTAATATACAGTAGATGTATCTATTAATCTGAGTTAAGATAAGAATATACTTCAGAGTATATTACTCTTTTACCTTCTTCACATATTATCACTTTGTTATCCATGAGGTGATTATTATCCATTAATTATCCATGAGAATTAATAGACATGCGATTCTTTCCTAGAGTCTTTATGATGTAGTGTGTGACCTATAAGGGTGTGTATGCATTCATTTCAGATGTGATTTATTAAGTGTCAGTCCTTCCATTTCAGAGGAGCAGTGCATATTATTCAGACTTGACAATGGGTTGGAGAGATCTGCTTGCCTCATCTCATCTGCTACTGCCAGTAGAGCTGCTCCAAACCCCTTGATTTATTTGACAACATTCCTCCAACTCTGCATGGATTTCCATACCAAGATGATGGCCCCATGCCAACCAAAGGCACACATTTGGCAAGTAGCATTGTAATAAGCAGGATAATGTATAGTCAGCCGGACATTATTGTAAAATAAACCTCTTCAGGATCTTCTTGACCACCTTGTCATAGTTTATTTAAAAAACTAAATTTATCAGCACTACATCTATTAACCTTTTCTCTTTTTCTCTCACTAATTCAGTTCCAAAAAGTGCTATGTGGTGATTGCACATTAAATTACACGTCACCAATCCTAATGACCAAAGTCATTGTAGTTACTTAAAATAGCTCATTGACCACCACCATACCTTCAGATTTTAGATTATGTTCAGTATACATATATCTTGTTTTTCCCAAGTATTATTTTTTTTAAATCTTTTCTCATACACTTTTTTACACAAAGAATTGTTTAAATTCTCAAGACCCTCAGCAATCATCAGAGTTCATAGAGGGAAAGTGGCGGAGGACATGAGAGCAGGCAGTCAAAGGAAATGTCTGTGGTCTCCCCTCAAAAACAGCAGTGAGTGAACTCTGTCTGAACGCTCCAACTATTAGATCATGAGAACCTGCAGCACCGGCACTGCCTCATTATACTGAAAGAAAACAAGGGAGAACAGCTGCAGGCTGCAAGCAGCCCTGATACACCGAGACAGAGAGAGACAGTAAGAGAAAGAAAGAAAGAAAGAAAAACAGACAGTCAGACAGACAGACAGACAGCCCAAACGACAGACAGACAGAATGAATGAACGAATGAGCAATGAAAGAAGGAAAGAAAGAAAGAAAAAAGAAAGAAAGACAGACAGACAGACCAAATGACAGACTGGACAAGAGACAGACAGACAGACAGACAGAACGAACAATGAAAGAAAGAAAGAAAGACAGACCGAACAACTGACCGAATGACAGACCGGACGACAGACAGACAGACAGAACGAACAAACGATGAAAGAAAGAAAGAAAGACAGACAGACAGACAGACCGAATGACAGACAGAACGAATGATGAAAGAAAAAAGAAAGACAGACAGACAGACCGAACGACAGACAGACAGAACGAACGAACGATGACAGAAAGAAAGAAAGAAAGAAAGAAAGAAAGACAGACAGACAGACAGACAGACAGACCGAATGACAGAATGAAAGAACTATAAAAGAAAGAAAGAAAAACAGACAGTCAGACAGACAGACAGACAGAACGAATGAATGAACGAGCGATGAAAGATGGAAAGAAAGAAAGAAAAAAGAAAGAAAGACAGACAGACCAAACGACAGACCGGACAAGAGACAGACAGACAGACAGAACGATCGATGAAAGAAAGAAAGAAAGAAAGAAAGACAGACAGACAGACCGAATGACAGACCGGACAAGAGACAGACAGACAGACAGACAGAACAAACGATGAAAGAAAAAAGAAAGAAAGACAGACAGACAGACCGAACGACAGACCGGATGACAGACAGACAGAACGAACGAACGATGACAGAAAGAAAGAAAGACAGACAGACAGACAGACAGACCGAATGACAGAACGATAGAACTATAAAAGAAAGAAAGAAAGAAAGAAAGACAGCCTACTCAGCTAGGTTCACAACCCCACAATATATTGTACACCAAACAGACTCGCACTCTCTCTGCCTCTTCTAGACTGGACTAAAGACCATCTGAAAGATTTTTGGCACAGTGGAAAAGTTATGCTTGGACGTCTGATCTTTGAGAACAGTGAAGTCAAAACACTAAGGGCTAAGTTTTCTCTGCAGTAACAAGTGGCCTGTATTATTAACTACAAAACCCCCAGATAACGCTAGAGACTATTCGAGATGAGTAGCAATATCATAGTAATTCTGGATTTTTTAAACATTCAGATGAAAGGGTTGATATTATACTCACTAAATTGTGAGGATTTAGATTATACATGACAAGATAATCACCTGAAATCATGGAGTCAAGGTTTGAAGGACTAACACTGGCATTCATTTAAAAGTTATTGTGTATTCTAACAAAATATTTTTTTTTTTGCAAGCAACCTATTATTTATAACTATTTTATTATATTATAGTAAATGTTTTTCCCTGTAAGATGCTTTGGACATTACAGCTCATCAGCGTTGGGTGGATTACTTTAAGAAAGTATTCTTGGCTGAATACAAAATACTCTTTCTAAAATGTATTCAGTAAAGTATTCCAAATACATTAAATAAAAAGTAACTTATTCAGAATACTTTTAGAATACATATTAATAAAGGCAAGGCACAATTGCAAGAATTACATGTGATGTCATTATTATCTTATCTGAAGTGCTAGACCTCCACTCTTAACTAATCTAAGTGAATCTGAATAGCTTGTTTCTTTAAATTGGATGTGGAGTTGGTGTTTTTCTTTGTGGAAGTCAGAAGGCAAACAGAAGGCAGTTTGTGGTCAACTACAATGTTTTCTAATATTGTATCAACATTTTACACTCTTTTTTTCACTCTTCTTAACTCCTTATTGGATTGGACTGATGAAGTATAACAGCCTATATTTTGGCACAAAATTAGAAAAGAAATGCAAATAAACCATATTTATTTTCAAGATGATAACTGGATGCCACGTGCAGAAATTAAACAATAGTTAGGTCATTTGACAACAATGTAGTATATTTATGATTTTAACTAGATTTGCTTGCATATTTCCATATTAGGCCTATTTATTCATTTTATTTTCAATCTCTTTTATTACTGACACTTTTATTTTTGGGTGCTTTTTATTCTTTTACTCATCCCACTTTGTGTGTTTTTAAAAAGTGAGATAAATATTAATATGTCTGTATCATGTTACAATTTTGGACTCTGATCCACTCTAAGTCATTTTCGCTCTTTCATTCTTTGCAGTACTTTCTCCCATATATTATCTACTCATATTATTGTCGTTAATAACTGCTGTTTATTAACAGTTCTTCATTCTTCAAGTTTCATATGTGGACGTGACTCACCAAGTGCTTATCGAGAGGCGAGAGCCGTCTGTCTTTACTCCGTCTTAAGTATTTACACAGCAACAATCGTGTGAAACAATGTATAATGCATACAATGTTATATTTCTGGGGGAACATTTTTGCCAGCTATATTGATACTGTTGCACAGCTGACGGCGCGCTAATTGTTAAGACAACGGTATGCTGGTGCAGTTGCCAGATATTCAATCCGGTGTTGTGTCGAACTCTGTTTCCCCGTCGGGATCTGTCTCCCCACAGCAGATCTGTATGGGGGGAACAGTATGTGACGATAATATTCTCTGCTGTCAGAATGCATTCCCCCATGCACAAACCTAAGCCTAACCCTTCCCTACCCTACCATACCCTACCTACCCTAACCTACACTACCCTACCTACCCTAACCATAACCCCATACCCTATCGGGGCTAGGGGGAAACAGATTCCAACGGGGAACACAATTTGATACAACACCAGCAATCATAGTACATGAATAAGATGTTGTATCTTCATTCTTTAATGTCTGACATCAAAATTTTGGTGACAGCAGTCCATTTTTAAAGTATCCCCAAAATGCAACCCACTATTCTATGATTTTAACCGGCAACTTTGTTTTCATATGAGCCCCAATTTGGCATGAAACCCTGGCAATGCTGCAGTCACGCGCTGCTGCTAATCTGAGGAAGAGAAAGCGAAAAGACGTGTTTGCAGCATGCATCTGCTTTTCAGAAACACTCCAGAAAAATCAAGTTTCTCACTTGATTGACAAGATTTTTCTTTCTGCCTTATTTTGTATTTATTATGAGAGAAGTATTCTAAAAGTATTCAAAATTCAAAAATATTCAAAAACAACTGTAAAGTAACTGTATTCTGAATACAGGTGCTTGAAAAAGTTACTTCAGTTACTTGATTTTTGTATTCTGAATACGTAACGCCATTACATGTATTCCATTACAGCCCAACCCTGCAGCTCATGCACCGCACTATAACATCTAGTTTAGGCCTTGGGACTGTGCGTGTTGCTGTAATGCCATGCCAATCAGTGTTGTCAGAATATCATTTTCCAGCAGCTGCAGAGTAATTTGTCACATGGCCTCTATGTCTCAGGTAAATTTCTTAAAAACAATTGCATCCAAAACTGAGTGCCCATTAAAAAAGATAGCATCATACATGTCCACTGGCGTCTCAGGGACATCATTTCTGGTGGGGCACAAACATTCACTAAACCCGATTTTACCGATTTTTGAAACATTGATGGATAATTCCAAATGCTGTATGTCAAATTTACATTAAAAAAGAAACAAGAAAAACATTTTAACTTATTGCATCAGTTTTGACTTTACTCTGTTTCTCACATTCTATATGTATATTCTGTATGTGTGTGCCCTGTTTATTCCCTGGTATTACGATGCGTTAAGAAGCGTATAACAGGCACCATCAACATTAACACCTGGTTTTATGTGTCTCTTTTGTGTTTGGATTTTGAGTAGAGACCTAGAGGGTCTCTGATTTCATGACTGTATACATCAATGATTCATAACAAAAAGAAAGTGTGATGCATCATTTCAGCCAATTATACAGCATTCAGAGCAGAATTGTCAGTTATTTAAGTGCAGTAACTGTATTACATTTACATTTATGCATTTATCTTTTATCCAAAGCAACTTACAATGCCCTGATTACAAGGACAATCCCCCTGGAGCAACCTGCCTTGCTCAAGGACACAATGGTGGTGGCTGTGGGGCTTGAACCAACAACCTTCTGCTTACTAGTTCAGTGGTTTAGTCCACTACACCACCACCACTCCTATTAACTGAACTTCAGAGATGTGCTTCTCATGTGGCACTTTACGTTCAAATCAGGGACAATGAAAAAGTTCTGTAAACTTGTGCATGTATGTATGCGCTTTAACTGGCAAAGTTTAAAAACCTTGTTTTAGCGCAGCGGTTGATTGACAGGTAGAACCTTCACCCTAGAACGTTCCCTAGGTTCCACCACACTTAAGCATGTTGAGTCAAATAATCGACCATATAAACCTGCCATGAATATGCCAATAGAATGGATGCTACACCCCTGAATGAAAACAAGTATGAAGGACAAAAATAGATCATGACAGAAATTTTACAGAAAGTGATGGATAAAGATTTTTTTTCTAGTGCAACTTGAACATGATGTCACACACAAACATCCCTAATAATTTCATCTCAGCACAAAACACCATTAAAACATACACATCTTTGTCAAAAAAGCTCAAGTGACAGTGAAAGAAAACGTCATGGTTACTGGTGTAACCTCCGTTCCCTGGTGGAGGGAACGAGACGGTGGTGTTGATGTAGTGACACTAGGGGTCACTCTTGGGAGCCAGAGACACCTCTGGTCTTTGATAAAAGGCCATTGAAAATTGGCGAGTGGTATTTGCATGCCACTCCCCCGAACATACGAGTATAAAAGGAGCTGGTATGCAACCACTCATTCAGGTTTTACGCTGAGGAGCCGATATAAGGTCCGGCCATTTAAGCGGGTAGTTCAGCGTTGTGGCAGTAGGGACCAACGTCTCATTCCCTCCATCAGGGAACGGAGGTTACACCAGTAACCATGACGTTCCCTATCTGTCAATCACTCGAAGTTGGTGTCGATGTAGTGACACTAGGGGTCCCTATACAAAATGCCACAAGGCTGAACTGTGTTACGTGAACTGGCGGTGTGTGGTGGGCAGACTTGCTGTGTGCCTCATAGCCAGCACACCAGGTCAACACGTAACCTCCCCCAACACAGTTATGAGTGTCGAACGGCCCTTTTTGGGGACAAGTCGACTACCCAGAGATAGAGACAGGCTTAACCCAGTCGTGGCCTCTTTCCCCTTCTCTTTTTCCACTCCCTAAAAAAGAAGGGGGATTATCCGACTGGGCCGCCAGGTCTAGTCGGGGGTGTCCCTCCCAAGGGGAAGACACCACAGAGACCACACCTCGCCCCAAGAGAGGGGGGGATATTTAAGTGGAAGAATACATCACATGGTCTTTCCAACCATGTGGAGAGCCTTCAAGGTAGATCCTGCCCAATGGGGGAGGAGTTACTACAACATGGAGACTGGGGCAGAGGGGCTCTGCCCAAGGAAGATGCAGTTTGCCAGCAGGGAAATGATTTAGCGGAAGATATAGATCGCATGGGGTTAGCCTTACAGGGAACCGCCATATGCGGAGCACCTACCCCAGAACCGGGCTCCTAGTTAACGCGTGTACTGGGCCGGCAGCGAGTCTCTCCGAAAACTCGACTGCCACAGGGCTCGGAGGAAGTCAACCAGGGAACACCTTTTGTGAACACTGCTGGGAATTAACAGCGCATGTCTTCAGCTCAAAAGGAGGTGGAAGGCGCTATGTGCAAGCGATACACCCGGCCGGCTATCCCGGGCTTATCCGCTTGTGTTGCGTGCCACTACCTGGGACGAAACTGGTTCCACCTGGAGGTTGTAGAACCTTGCAAAGGTGTTGGGTGTTGCCCAGCTCGCTGCTCTGCAAATGTCTGTTAGAGAGGCACCTCTGGCCAGGGCACAAGAAGCCGCTACACCACGGGTAGAATGGGCTCGTAGCCCTACCGGGGCGGCATGTTTTGGGCGAGATATGCCATAGTTATGGCATCAATGAGCCAGTGGGCGATCCTCTGCTTGGAGACAGCGCTTCCTTTCCGCTGTGCACCAAAGCAGACAAAGAGCTGCTCAGAGACTCTAAAGCTCTGCGTGCAATCCAAATAGATGCGTAAAGCGCGCACCGAACACAGCAACGACAGGGCTGGGTCTGCCTCCTCCTGGGGCAGCGCTTGCAGGTTCACCACCTGGTCCCTAAAAGGAGTGGTGGGAACCTTGGGCACATAGCCCGGTCGGGGTCTCAGGATCACGTGAGAATAGCCCGGACCGAACTCCAGGCACGTTTCGCTGATAGAGAATGCTTGCAGGTCACCTACCCTCTTGATGGAAGTGAGTGCAGTCAGGAGGGCAGTCTTCAAGGAGAGTGCCTTAAGCTCGGCTGACTGCAAAGCTCAAAGGGGGCTCTCTGTAGACCCTGAAAAACTACAGAGGTCCGATGAGGGAACGAGGCACAGCCTGGAGGGATTCAGCCTCCTGGCGCCTCTTAGGAACCTGATGATCAGATCATGCTTCCCTAAGGACTTACCATCGACTGCGTCGTGGTGTGCTGCTATGGCAGCAACGTACACCTTCAAGGTGGAAGGGGACAGCCTCCCTTTCAACCTCTCTTGCAGGAAGGAAAGCACTGATCTGACTGCGCATCTCTGGGGGTCTTCCCGACGGGAAGAACACCACTTAGCGAACAGACGCCACTTCAAGGCATACAGGCGCCTCGTAGAGGGAGCCCTAGCCTGAGTGAACGTGTCTACCATCGCAGGTGGGAGACAGCTTAGGTCTTCCACGTCCCGTCCAGGGGCCAGACATGGAGATTCCAGAGGTCTGGGCGCGGGTGCCAGATGGTGCCCCTTCCCTGAGAAAGAAGGTCCTTCCTCAGGGGAATTTGCCCGGGGGGAGCTGTCGCGAGGAGCGTGAGGTCCGAGCACCACGTCTGGGCGGGCCAGTAGGGTGCTTACCAGGACGAACTTCTCCTCGTCCTCCCTGACCTTGCACATGGTCTGTGCAAGCAGGCTCACTGGGGAAAAACGCATATTTGCGAATGCCAGGGGACCAGCTGTCTGCCAGCACGTCTATGCTGAGGAAGGCGTACCAGAGCGGGCAGTGGGGAGGATTCTTGGGAGGCAAACAGGTACACCTGTGCCTGTCGAATCGACTCCAAATCAGCTGGACCACCTGAAGGTGGAGTCTCCACTCTCCCTTGAGGGTAACCTGTTGTGACGGCACGTCCGCCGAAGTGTTGAGGTTGCCCGGGATGTGAGTGGCTTGCAGCGACTTGAGGTGCTGCTGACTCCGTTGGAGGAGACGGCAGGCGAGTTGTGACATACAGCGGGAGCGCAGACCGCCTTGGCGGTTGACATATGCTACCGCTGCCGTGCTGTCTGTCCGAACTAGCACATGCTTGCCCTGGATCAACGGCCGGAACCTCCGCAGGGCGAGCAGAATTGCCAGTAACTCGAGGCTGTTGATGTGCCAATGCAGCCGTGGACCCGTCCAGAGGCCGGCGGCTGTGTGCCTGTTGCCAACAGCGCCCCAGCCCGTTTTGGAGACATCTGTCGTGACCACGACGTGCCTGGAGACCAGTTCTAGGGGAACACCTGCTCGTAGAAATGAGAGGTCGGTCCAAGGGCTGAAAAGACGGTGACAGACCAACGTAATGGCCACGTAATGTGTACATGTGATAACACATCTCGAGAGTGAGCTAAGATTAGCCAGTCGTCGAGATAGATGAGAATGCGAATGCCCACCTCCCTTAACGGGGCAAGGGCAGCCTCTGCGATCTTCGTAAAGACGCGAGGAGACAGGGACAGGCCGAAAGGGAGGACTTGTACTGATACGCCTGACCCTCGAACGCGAACCGCAGGAAGGGTCTGTGTTGAGGAAGGATCGAGACGTGAAAGTACACATCCTTCGGGTCTACCGCCGCGAACAAATCTTGATGCGGGATGCTCGCTAGAATGCGTCTTTGCGTCAGCATCTTGAACGGGAGTCTGTGTAAAGCCCAGTTCAGTACTCACAGGTCCAAGATTGGCCGCAACCCACCGCCTTTTTTCGGTACAATGAAGTAGGGGCTGTAAAACCCTTTCTTCATCTCGGCTGGAGGGACAGGTTCTATCGCGTCCTTCCGTAGGAGGGTAGCAATCTCCGCGCAAGGTAGCAGCGTTTTAGTCTTTCACCAAGGTGAAGTGGACACCGCTGGACCTGGGCGGATGCCCGGCAAAGTGAATCGCGCAGCCGAGTCGGACGGTCCGGACCAGCCCTCGTGATGGACTGGAAGGCGCAAGCCATGCGTCCAAGTTCCGCGCAAGGGGGACCAAAGGGACAACGTCATCGGATGTACCGGCAGGTGGGGCCTCGCGGCGGGGCGGAGCTCGAGGTGCCACACCACGTCGTGGCCGTGCTGAGTCCGAGGACATCGAAGCACTTACCTGGCTCCTTGTGACCACCCCCGGAACAGCCTGGGATGGGGGAGGAAGAGGCCTGTCCTCGTGACCCGTGGGGACTGTCACATCGGGGGCGGATGTGTGCCACAGCTGGGCGCTCAGGGCAGGAGACCACCGCTGGAGCGCCAACCTGCCAAATGGAGTGGTGGACGGTTGTCGTGATGCCAGCCGTACACACTGGGTACGTGACCCAGGGAACAAGGAAACCACTCTTGCTGAGCTCTTGAGTACTGCATCTACTTGGGCATGCAGCGCAATTAAATGCAAAAGGTAACAAAAAGATGAAGATCTGCTTACCAGCTCCAGAGCAGCGGGTTTCGTTGTCCCTGGGTCGCCCGTCTCAAGGGCGCTTTGAAGCCTTTCATGGGTTCTGGGCGGCCGCGAGACGGGTTGGGTCTGCTTCCTGCGGTGGGCTCCACGCCGGGGCCAGGCCGAAGGGGCGGGCTGCGGCGGAGCCGGTGCAGTCACCGCAGGGGGACGCCCTTGACGATGAGTAGATGGGGTGCGGGACCTTGAGCCGTGCCAGGGCAGGATATGCTGGCTAGCATCCATCTACTGCTCTACCATCGAGAACTGCTGGGCAAAGTCCTCGATGGTGTCGCCGAATAGGCCTGCCTGGGAAATGGGGGCAGCAAGGAATCGTGTCTTGTCGGCCTCAACCATCTCGACCAGGTTGAGCCAAAGGTGGCGCTCCTGGACCACTAGTGTGGCCATCGTCTGCCCGAGAGACCATGCCGTGACCTCCGTCGCTCGGAGAGTGAGGTCAGTCACCGAGCGCAGTTCCTGCATCAATCCCGGGGCGGAACTACCCTCGTACAGTTCCTTTAGCGCCTTGGCGGACTTGCAGGAGAGCCATGGGGTGCAGGGCGGAGGCGGCTTGTCCAGCGGCACCGTAGGCCTTGGCCGTCAGAGACGACGTAAACCTACAGGCCTTGGACGGGGGCTTTGGGCACCCGTGCCAGGTGGCGGCGCTCTGCAGGCATAGGTGCCCCGCAAGTGCCTTTATCCACCGGGGGATTGCCAAATAACCCTTGGCGCCCCACCATCGAGGGTAGTGAGAGCGGGGAAGCTGAAAAGATCAGGACCGGGCAGTAAAAAGTGCCTCCCGCGACCTTGTCAGCTCTTCATGCACTTCCGGGAAGAAAGGAACGGGGCGGGGCGTGGCTTTGAGCGGCGCTGCAAGCCCAGAAACCAATCACCGAGCCACGAGGGTTCAGTGAAGAGCGGTGAAATCCACTCTAACCGACGCTCGCGGCTGCCCTGGAAAGCATGTCGTCATCTCCGCGTCAGCCTGTGACTGGGCGATCGACCCCGAAGGGAGGAGCCCAGCTGAGGCTTCCGACTGGACGAGCCCGCTCTCCGATGCTGCACTCGAGAGCTCATCACTTTCGTGGGCTCCGAATAAGAGGTCGAACTCGCCGTGAGACGAGCCGGCGGACTCACCCAGAAGCCCAATCGGGGCAGACGAGCGTGCTGGGGAATGGGAGGTCCGCGGGGGGATACCCAGAGGAGGCGGTCCCATTGGGGTCCCCAAATTGCCCCCAGTGCTAGCCGCGCTGGCCTCAAACCTGTGGGTAAAAGGACCGAGGCGGGAGCCTCTGGGGTGGCTCGCTTTCTTACGAAGGCGAGCCGCGACCGCAACGTTGCCATGGACATATTCTCGCAATGAGAACATGACCATCCACGAACGCTGTCTCTGCGTGAGCAGTGCCCAGACACGAAAGACAGTGATCGTGACCGTTAGAAGGCGAGAGATAACGAGCACAACCAGGAATAACACACAATCGGAAAGGCATCTTTAAAAAGACGCGTCTTTAAAAAGACGTTCCGTGTGTGCGCTCTTTTAGAGAAATATATACTCTTTTAGAGGGGAAAAATGCTCTTTCAGAAAATATACTCTCTAGTGTTTCTGCCGAAGCGCCCAGGGGCGTTCTCTGCAGTGCACCAGTGCAGAGGAGGGAGAAGCCGCTGAAATGCGCCGTCAGATCCAGCAGAGGTGAATGAACAGTAGTATTCTGCTCAGTGAGCATGACCGTTCAGCTCCGAAGAGAAAATCTGAATGAGTGGTTGCATACCAGCTCCTTTTATACCCGTATGTCCGGGGGAGTGGCATGCAAATACCACTCGCCAATTTTCATTGGCCTTTTATCAAAGACCAGAGGTGTCTTGGGCTCCCAAGAGTGACCCCTAGTGTCACTACATCGACACCAACGTCGAGTGAGTGACAGATAGGGAACAGTAAATGGGCAAACTGTCTAAGGCTGTGTGTATTATCTTGCATGAACAGCATAACAAAACTAATCAAAATGAACAGACTCTGAATATTTAGCAGTTATTTTAATCTAATATAAATCAATCCATCAACAACACAACTCCTCAGTGCAATGGCATGCAATTTATTGAAATGATGAGTGGTGCACTTTAACTAATCCAACCAGCAACAAATTAGAATAAAATGTCATTTTAAAACTTACCAGTGAAGTTCACTATGCAGGTCTGCACTCAAGAGCGGTCATCTACGATGCTCATGTCAACAGCTTGACATACATGTGATCAAAGCTTTTGATTGGCTCAGGGGCAAAGGCTAACAAGCCACTCGGGCCATCATTAAAGGCTTGTTGCACATGCGCATGACGTTCTCCAGATCTTCGTTGATTAACATTGTGGACAATGGGCAAGCCCCATGCATATCAAATGAAAATTATTAAAAGGCTTTAACATAACAGACCTAAATAATAATATAATTTCTTGAAAGAATTTCTACTTTTTTCTTGTTTAATGGACACAAAACAAGTTTAAGATGTGGAAATTATATAATTTCTTAAAATAAATTAATGATGATGCCACGTAATTTGCACAACAGAGCTACCTCTGGCGGGGCTCAGCCCCACTTGCCCCTAATGCAGAGACGCTGCTGTACATGTCATTTACTTCAGGTAGATGTGCCAGCCAAGCAACTGCCATTGAGATGAACAGAAGTGCTGAGGGATAGCTCTCAAAAGGTATTATAGACATCCTTGCCTAAAATATTAAAACATTTCAGACTCTAAAGGTTGTTCTTTCTTCTCTACTGAACTGTTGGATCCTTTACTGGTCTATGACTGTAAAAGGAACAGTTGCCACCGTAACTTGATAAAAGGCATCACATGTTCATGATTTTATACATCATTACCCAGCAAATTGACAAGCTGTCTAGTTAGAGAACTGGAGAGGTACAGCAATTAATAATGCCTCCAAAAATCTCTTTTATCCTGGATGCCCCCTACTGTAGGCTACATTTCCTTCCAAGCTCATCCAGTACCACTGCACTGTCTCAAGTGAATCCTGTGCTATCTTTAGCACTGAAATGAACTCAGAGTGTTTTAAGTGAAAATGCAGTGATACAAGACAACCTTAGGCATAATGTGCTTGATATGGATTGATTCTTACTTTTCTATACACCCTTTGGCTCATATCATAAGGTTAAAGGGATAGTTCACCCAAAACTTTAAACTCTCTCATCATGTACTCCCTCATGCCATCCTAAATGTGTATGACTTTCTTTCCTCTGCAGAACACAAACGAAGATTTTTGGAAGAATATTTAAGCTCTGTAGGTCCATACAGTGCAAGTGAATGGGGGCCAACATTTTTATACTCCAAAAAGCACATAAAAGCATCATAAAAGTAATCCATACGACTCCAGTGTTTTAATCCATATCTTCAGAAGTGATATGATAGGTGTGGATGAGAAACAGATCAATATTTAAGTCCTTTTTTGCTAGAAATTCTTCTCCCTGCCCAATATGCATGAAGAATGTGAATCACCAAAAACACAGGAAGAAGAATGTGAAAGTTAAAGTTAAAGTGGAGATTGGCTGAGCAGGGAGGAGAATTTATAGTAAAAAAGGACTTAAATATTAATCTGTTTCTCACACACATCTATCATATCACTTCTGAAGACATTAATTTAACCACTGGAGTCTTATGTATTACTTTTATGCTGTTTTATGTGATTTGTGGAGCTTCAAAATTTTGGCAACCATTCACTTGCATTGTATGGACCAAAAGAGCAGAGAAATTCTTCTAAAAATATTCATTTGAGTTCAGCAGATGAAAGAAAAACATACACATCTGGGATGGCATAAGGGTGAGTAAATGATGAGAGAATTTTCATTTTTGGGTGAACTATTCCTTTAATATGGATAAAGGCTTTCCAGTTGTCAAGGATTGACTCCAATTGTTTTTAAATGGACTCCAAAGATTACAGTTTAATCATAATCTCTATAATTAAATCATTACTTTAATTACAGTAAGCAATATGGCGTGGTGAGCAAGAGACACACACAGGCCTCTGAAAGGTGTTTATTTTAAATAATAATCAACACAAAATGTTCAAAAAGGGGAATAAAAGTGTCCAATGGGGGAAGTGTCCAAACAAAAGGGGAATCTGGCATCCTCGTGGTGAAAAAGAGATGGTCCAGGACGTGGTCCAGCAGTCACACACGCTCCCCTCATAGGTTGTGGGGCACGAGGGGTGATAGTTCTGTGGTGGCCTGTCCTCTCTGGGGTCACTGTAGGCCGTGATGCGTGCGATATTTCCCGGCAACTCATCTAACCGAGGAACGGGTCTGGCGGCGCATCTAATTCTGCTGCCCAAATGAGGCTTATTAAACTGCACCTCCCCATTGTGAGCCTGGATGAAGGACAGCCCTTTAAGGTTGGGCGACAGTAACTAGAGGGAAGGGTGGGTTGTTCTGCCACAACACTTTAAGTATACATTTAGAGTTCACCCTAACATTTAAATTTTTATCATTATTTAGGCTATTCTATTGTTCATATTGTTCCATATTGTTCCAAACCAGTATGACTTAGCTTTTCTTTTAAGGAAAACTAAAGGAGATGTTAGGCACAATGTTATGGACTAACAGCCTCAGTCACCATTTACTTTCATTGCATCTTTTTACCATTTAAATAAAGTGAGACTGTCAGTCACTAACAGTCTGCCTGACCTCGCCTTATGTTTTTCATGAAAGAAAGTCACTCATATTGGTCTGGAACAGCATGAGGGTGAGTAAATGATAACAAAATTATAATTTTGATGTGAACTAACTCTTTAAATAATCAACTAGTATAATGATTACACATATTATGCATTTAGAGCATATTTGGCATATGTACATCTATTTAAATATATGCCTGCCATATACAGTATTTACATGTAGGATGGGCTTCCCCTGCTTGATCAAGTTCCTCCAGTGGTTTTCTCCCACATCTATCTAAACATCTTTGGTAATTTTTTCCATTCCACAGTCGCCATTGGCTTGCTCACAGGGGGGATTTGTAAGGTACTATTTTCTGTAAAGATGCTTTCAAACAATAGCCTATGTACTTTGTAAATCACTATTCAAATAAAACTTGACTTGATGTGCCTGACATATTTCTCATAATGAATAAGTTCAGAAAACCATTTTGTGGTATTCCCACATATTCAAAAGGCCCCAGTGTGACTAGGTGTCATTTTCTGGTCAAAAATGGGTATGGAATTGCTGAACATGAACACAGTGAGCTCTTAGTCCACTTACGGAGTGTCGCACACAGTTTTCCAACTGTCGTAATCCCGCCACATAAAATGAGGCTGCTAACGGAATTATTTATTTTTTCAAGCATGTCCTGACTGTTTGGTGGCTGTGGTGCTCGGTTGCCAGGAGACGGTAAATGGGACTGAGTCTCAAACAATGTGAAGGAGCACTGAGCTTTTGGAGAGAAGGACCTCACCACCTGCTTGTTAAACACAACCAGTTTGACAAGCTTCTGGAGTTTGCTGTTACAGCAGACTAATGTTTCCAGCAAGCAATGGAGCATGCCATAATAGTACCGGCTCCATGAAAACAGGGTCTAGCATGACAAACTGCACAACCAGCATGGAACTGGGTGCCCTCTGTTTATTCAGTTGTGCCAGGGATAATACTGTTAACCCTGAGATGGCACTAACTGTCAGAAGACTGTTATGATGTGATGCTGTCATAATAGATAGGAAGATAAGTTTGCTGCTATGTAAGCAAGTACTACTGAAATTTTTCCAGTTGGTAATTTTGCTTTGGTGTGATGAATGTCAGAGAAATGACCATGTCATCGTGATGTTTAACAAAGTGAAGGGAGATTACTGTGGGGTTCAAAAGTCCACAATTTAACCTTGGAAACAAAGTGTTAGGAAAAATATTCATATTAGAAAATATTAAAACAAAGAAACAACATGATGTAAAATTAAATAGCTGCAACCTAGTCTCATTTAATGAATGTTACTATTATTACATTTTTGCAAACTGACCTTTATGTGCCTCGTTCTTCATTTCCTCGCAGTTTCCTGGTGAAATGAACACTAGAGGCACTATAACAACCAGGGACCAAAAACAAAAATGTTTTTCATTTCGGTTTGTTCTGAGCAAATATTTTTATTTTTTAGTTCAGAAGTTCCGCAGCCTCCTTTCCAAAAGTTTACCAGTTAGAACAAACTAAAAGAACGGTTAATAGCTTTCTTTTTAAAATGACTACTCTGTGCTAATGGGTGGGTGAAATACCAGTTGTAGTGTTGCCAGATCTAAAAAGAGAAACAAGCGACCTGGTCTGGAAAAACAAGCCCAAAATAAGCCACTTGCCTCACCAAAATAAGCGGGGGGAAAGGTAATCATTTTTTCCTGTGTGGTGAATTTATCGGCATAGTAATCATAACAAGCAGTTAATTAACAGTTAAGTATAATTTTATTTATGGAAAAATTTTGTAAGTGAGTCAAAACCCGGCATTATCAAATCTGTGTTAATGCTTCATATCTAACAATAATTCAGTGAAGACTTGGAAACATTTGAGAAATATACTTTTTACCTCTAATAATGTTTTCATTGTATCTGGATTAGGCATGCATGTATATGTAGTATTTATACATAGTTGTTAAAAAGGTCCTCATTAACAGAATGCAACATTCACGATGGGCAATCACAGCACGTGTTTAATTTTTTCAGGCAACATGAAGTGATGTAGTTCCAAAAATTTACTGTGAGAAACCCTTTGGCCATTAATTTAATGAAACAAATTATCGGAACAAAATTAACCGGTTATAACCGGTTACAAGCATTTAAAAATAAAGTTTTCAGTACTTTGTTCTGGTTTTCGGTTACGTTCTGCTAAAAAGTTCATTTGTTTTCGTTTTTTGTTTTCGTTCTTTTAACCATTTTAAGTCCCTGATATCAAATGTGCGTTTTATTTATTTTCACACAAATCACGACTATAATGGCTGATTGTGACTTTATAAACACTTATTTTTCGCACTATTAGTCATACACTGCTATGATATCAAAACACTTTTACTGTTATGCATCATTTGAAAAATGGTACATTACATTTAAACACTTCTACAACAGACCCAGCTACATTTATACACTTATTCCAATATGGCTAGCATCTGCAGCAGCTCACCTCATAGAGTGTTGGACCTAGTACTCAGAAAACTGCAGTTCAAGCCCAGCCAAGCACGCAAGCTGACACGTGAGCAGTGTGAGTCATAGAAGCGACATTAAAGATGTTATTGGTTCAGAATGTGCTTTTCATTAACCATTTTGTTTTTGGACATTATTGGTTAGGTTTAGGTGTTGGTTAAGGTTAAAGATGTCTGTTCCCTATCTGTCACTCACTCAACGTTGGTGTCGATGTAGTGACACTAGGGGTCACTCTTGGGAGCTCGAGACACCTCTGGTCTTTGATAAAAGGCCAATGAAAATTGGCGAGTGGTATTTGCATGCCACTCCCCTGGACATACGGGTGTAAAAGGAGCTGGTATGCAGCCACTCATTCAGATTTTCTCTTTGGAGCCGAACGGTCATGCTCATTGAGCTGAATAGCACTGTTCATTCACCTCTGCTGGATCTGACGGCGCATTTCAGCGGCTTCTCCCTCCTCTGCACTGGTGCACTGCAGAGAACGCCCCTGGGCGCTTCGGCAGAAAAACTAGAGAGTATATTTTCTGAAAGAGCATTTTTCCCCTCTAAAAGAGTATATTTCTCTAAAAGAGCGCACACACGGAACGTCTTTTTAAAGACGCGTCTTTTTAAAGATGACTTTCCGATTGTGTGTTATTCCTGGTTGCGGTCGTTTTCTCTCAACTTCGGATGGTCATGATCGCTGTCTTTCGTGTCTGGGCGCGACCCACACAGAGGCAGCGTTTGTGAACGGTTCATGTTCTCATTGCGAGAACATGACCATGGCAACGTTGCGGTCGCAGCTTGCTTTCGTAAGGCTAGCGCGGCTAGCACTGGGGGCGATTTGGGGACCTCAATGGGATCGTCTCCGCCGGGTATCCCCCCGCGGGCCTCCCATTCCCCAGCACGCTCGTCTGCCCCAGTCGGGCTTCCGGATGAGTTCGCCGGCTCGTCGC
This sequence comes from Myxocyprinus asiaticus, assembly GCF_019703515.2. NCBI lineage: Eukaryota > Metazoa > Chordata > Actinopteri > Cypriniformes > Catostomidae > Myxocyprinus > Myxocyprinus asiaticus. The sequence goes on from NC_059371.1 coordinate 21,424,572, forward strand.
ACGGCGAGTCTGGCTTCTTGTTCGAAGCCCGCGAAGATGATGAGCTCTCGAGCGCAGCATCGGAGAGCGGGCTTGTCCAGTCGGACGCAGAAGCCTCAGCTGGGCTTCCCCCTTCGGGGACGATCGCCCAGTCACAGGCCGATGCCGAAATGACAGACATGCTTTCCCGGGCGGCCGTGTGGAACCCTCCGCTCTCCCCTGAACCCTCGCGGCTTGATGATTGGTTTCTGGGCTCGTGGCGAAGTCGTGGGAGGCACCTTTCACTGCCCGGCCCCGACTCCGCAGTTCCCCCACTCTCACTACCCTCGATGGCAGGGCGGCCAGGGGCTATACGGCGATTCCCCCGGTGGATAAGGTGCTCGCGGTGCACTTATGCCCGCAGAGCGCCGCCACCTGGCGTGGACGCCCTAAGCTCCCGTCCAAGCCCTGTAGGCTCACGTCGTCCCTGACGGCTAAAGCCTACAGTGCTGCTGGACAAGCCGCCTCTGCCCTGCACGCCATGGCTCTCCTGCAGGTCCACCGAGCCAAGGCGCTGAAAGAACTGCACGAGGGTAGTTCCGCCCCAGATTTGATGCAGGAACTGCGCTCGGCGACCGACCTCGCCCTCCGGGTGACGAAGGTCACAGCGCGGTCTCTCGGGCAGACGATGGCCACACTAGTGGTCCAGGAGCGCCACCTGTGGCTCAACCTGGTCGAGATGGGCGAGGCCGACAAGACACGGTTCCTTGCTGCCCCCATTTCCCAGGCGGGCCTATTCGGCGACACCGTTGAGGACTTCGCCCAGCAGTTCTCGACGGTGAAGCAGCAGACGGAAGCAATCCGGCACATCCTGCCCCGGCACGGCTCAAGATCCCGCACCCCGTCTGCTCGTCACCAAGGGCGTCCCCCTGCGGTGACTGCACCGGCTCCACCGTAGCCTGCCCCTTCGGCCCGGCCCCGGCGTGGAGCCCTCCGCAGGAAGCCGACGCCTCCCGTCTCACAGCCGGCGCCAAAGAACCCACAGAGGTCCTCAAAGCGCCCCTGAGACGGGCAACCCAGGGACGAGGGAACCCACTCACGTGGAGCTGGTAGGAAGACCACTCCATCCCCCGGTGGAGGGCCGGGTGGAAAATCTTTTGTTGCCTTTTTGTTTGATTTTGCCGCATGCCCAAGTGGCTGCGGTACCCAACATTTCAGCAAAAGGACGGCTTCCTTCCTCCCTGGGTCACATACCCGGTGTGTACGGTCGTCACCACGACTACCGTCCACGAGCTTTTTCTTGCAGGATTGGCACTCCAGCGGTGCCCTTTCTGCCCCTGAGCACCCAGCTGTGGCACACAGCCGCCCCCGATGTGGCAGCCTCCACGGGTTACGAGGACAGGCCTCTTCCTCCCCTGTCCCAGGCTGTTCCGGGGGTGGTCACAAGGAGCCAGGTAAGTGCTTCGATGTCCCTAGACTAAGCAAAGCCACAACGTGCTGTGGCACCTCGCGCTCCGCCCCGCCGCGAGGCCCCACCTGCCGGTACGTCCGACGATGTTGTCCCCTTGGTCCCCCTCACGTGGAATTTAGACGCATGGCTTGCACTTTCCAATCCATCGTGGTGGCTGGTCCGGACCGTCCGACTCGGCTACGCGATTCAGTTCGCCAGGCGCCCACCTAGGTTCAGCGGTATTCACTTCACCTTGGTCAAGGGCGAAAACACTGTCACCCTGCGCGTGGAGATCGTTACCCTCCTACGGAAGGACGCGATAGAACCTGTCCCTCCAGCCGAGATGAAGAAAGGGTTTTACAGCCCCTACTTCATCATACGTAAAAAAGGCAGTGGGTTGCAGCCAATCTTGGACCTGCGAGTACTGAACCGGGCTTTACACAGACTCCCGTTCAAGATGCTGATACAAAGACGCATTCTGGCAAGCATCCGGCATCAAGATTGGTTCGTGGCGGTAGACCTGAAGGATGCGTACTTTCACGTCTCGATCCTTCCTCGACACAGACCCTTCCTATGGTTCGCGTTCGAGGGTCAGGTGTATCAGTACAAAGTCCTCCCTTTCGGCCTGTCCCTGTCTCCTCGCGTCTTTACAAAGATCGCAGAGGCTGCCCTTGCCCCGTTAAGGGAGGTGGGCATTCGCATTCTCAACTATCTCGACGACTGGCTAATCCTAGCTCACTCTCGAGACATGTTATGCACACACAGGGACCTGGTGCTCTCACACCTCAGCCGACTAGGGCTTCGGGTCAACTGGGAAAAGAGCAAGCTCCTCCCTGTTCAGAGCATCTCTTTTCTTGGTTTGGAGTTGGACTCAGTCTCCTTGACGGCGCGCCTTACAAACAAGCACGCCCAGTCGGTGCTGGCCTGTTTGAAGGCATTCAAGCAGGGAACAGCGGTTCCACTGAAACTTTTTCAGAGGCTCCTGGGGCATATGGCATCCTCGGCGGTGGCCACCCCGCTCGGGTTGATGCATATGAGGCCGCTTCAGCACTGGCTCCAGACTCGAGTCCCGAGATGGGCATGGCACCACGGGACACACCACGTGGCCATTACATCGGTCTGTCACCGTCTTTTCAGCCCTTGGACTGACCTCTTGTTTCTACGAGCAGGTGTTCCCCTAGAACTGGTCTCCAGGCACGTCGTGGTCACGTCAGATGCCTCCAAAATGGGCTGGAGCGCTGTTTGCAATGGGTACGCAGCCACCGGCCTCTGGACGGGTCCGCGACTGCATTGGCACATCAACTGCCAATCAACTGTAATTCTGCTCCTGCGGAAGTTCCGGCCGTTGATCCAGGGCAAGCACATGTTAGTTCAGATGGACAGCATGGCAGTGGTAGCATATGTCGCCCGCCGTCTCCTCCTCCGGAGTCGGCAGCACCTCAAGTCGCTGTGAGCCACTCACATCCCGGGCAACCTCAACACTACAGCGGACGTGCTGTCATGGCAGGTTTCCCTCAGGGGAGAGTGGAGACTCCACCCTCAGGTGGTCCAGCTGATTTGGAGTCGATTCGGACGGGCACAGGTGGACCTGTTCACCTCCCAAGAATCCTCCCACTGCCCGCTCTGGTACGCTCTCACCGAGGCTCCCCTCGGCATAGACGCGCTGGCACACAGCTGGCCCCCTGGACTATGCAAATATGCATTTCCCCCAGTGAACCTGCTTGCACAGACTCTGTGCAAGGTCAGGGAGGTCGAGAAGCAGGTCGTCCTGGTAGCACCCTACTGGCCCACCCAGACATGGTTCTCGGACCTCATGCTCCTCGTGACAGCTCCCCCCTGGCGAATTCCCCTGAGGAAGGACCTTCTTTCTCAGGGACGGGGCACCCTCTGGCACCCACGCCCAGACCTCTGGAATCTCCATGTCTGGTCCCTGGATGGGACGCGGAAGACCTTAGTGGTCTACCGCCTGCGGTGGTAGACACAATCACTCAGGCTAGGGCCCCCTCTACGAGGCGCCTGTATGCCTTTAAGTGGTGTCTATTCGCTAAGTGGTGTTCTTCCCGACACGAAGACCCCCAGAGATGCGCAGTTGGATCAGTGCTTTCCTTCCTGCAGGAGAGGCTGGAAGGGAGGCTGTCCTCTTCCACCTTGAAGGTGTATGTTCCTGCCATAGCAGCACACCACGACGCAGTTGACAGTAAGTCCTTAGGGAAGCACGACCTGATCATCAGGTTCCTAAGAGGCACCAAGAGGCTGAATCCCTCCAGACCGCGCCTTGTTCCCTCATGGGATCTCTCCATAGTTCTTCAGGGTCTACAGAGAGCCCCCTTTGAGCCTTTGCAGTCAGCCGAGCTTAAGGCACTGTCCTTGAAGACTGCCCTCCTGACTGCGCTCACTTCCATCAAGAAGGTAGGTGACCTGCAAGTGTTCTCTGTCAGCGAAACGTGCCTGGAGTTCGGTCCGGGCTATTCTCACGTGATCCTGAGACCCCGACCGGGCTATGTGCCCAAGGTTCCCACCACTCCTTTTAGGGACCAGGTGGTGAACCTGCAAGCGCTGCCCCAGGAGGAGGCAGACCCAGCCCTGTCGTTGCTGTATCCGGTGCACGCTTTAGGCATCTATTTGGATTGCACGCAGAGCTTTAGAGTCTCTGAGCAGCTCTTTGTCTGCTTTGGTGCACAGCGGAAAGGAAGCACTGTCTCCAAGCAGAGGATCGCCCACTGGCTCGTTGACACCATAACTATGGTATATCTCGCCCAAAACATGCCGCCCCCGGTAGGGCTACGAGCCCATTCTACCCGTGGTGTAGCGGCTTCTTGTGCCCTGGCCAGAGGTGCCTCTCTAACAGACATTTGCAGAGCAGCGGGCTGGGCAACACCCAACACCTTTGCAAGGATCTACAACCTCCAGGTGGAACCGGTTTCGTCCCAGGTAGTGGCAGGCAACACAAGCGGATAAGCCCGGGATAGCCGGCCAGGTGTATCGCTTGCACATAGCGCCTTCCACCTCCTTTTGAGCTGAAGACAGGCGCCATTAATTCCCAGTAGTGTTCACAAAATTTGTTCCCTGGTTGACTTCCTCCGAGCCCTGTGGCAGTCGAGTTTTCGGAGAGACTCACTGCTGGCCCAGTACACGTGCTAACTAAGAGCCCTGTTCTGGGGTAGGTGCTCCGCATGCGGTGGTTCCCTGTAAGGCTAAACCCCATGCGATCTATATCCTCCGCTGGTTCGTTTCCCTGCTGGCAAACTGCATCTTCCTTGGGCAGAGCCCCTCTGCCCCAGTCTCCATGTTTGTAGTAACTCCTCCCCCATTGGGCAGGAGCTACCTTGAAGGCTCCCCACATGGTTGGAAAGACCATGTGACGTATTCTTCCACTTAAATATCCCCCCCTCTTTTGGTGTGCTGGCTATGAGGCACACAGCAAGTCTGCCCACCACACACCGCCAGTTCACGTAACACAGTTCAGCCTTGTGGCGTTTTGTATAGGGACCCCTAGTGTCACTACATCGACACCAACGTCGAGTGAGTGACAGATAGGGAACGTCATGGTTACTGGTGTAACCTCCATTCCCTGATGGAGGGAACGAGACATTGGTCCCTCCTGCCACAACGCTGAACTACCCGCTGAAATGGCCGGACCTTATATCAGCTCCTCAGCGTAAAACCTGAATGAGTGGTTGCATACCAGCTCCTTTTATACCCGTATGTCCGGGGAGTGGCATGCAAATACCACTCGCCAATTTTCATTGGCCTTTTATCAAAGACCAGAGGTGTCTCGAGCTCCCAAGAGTGACCCCCAGTGTCACTACATCGACACCAACGTCTCGTTCCCTCCATCAGGGAACGGAGGTTACACCAGTAACCATGATGTTTTGTTCACCTCTCATTTGCTTTTAGAAAAATATAGGTTATGGTTTAGTTTCACGTTTTAATTGGAGGTTTTAATTGAAGTCATTAAAACCTGCTTCTAATATTCACCTTAAAAACCTCATTTCATAGCAACACCATTTCACGCATGCTGGATAACATGGATCATCAGGTTTTACACAAACTCATGGAGTCCAGTAATTTTTCAGTTCAACCTTTCACTCATATTTTGCTGACAATAAGTTTTGTAACGGGGGGAATGCAAAATAGAATCATTTTAACAATTTTACTTTTGTGAAAATGATGTTCGAACCCTACTGTAAAGGCACTAAATGATCATTGACGTCCAAAATGGCAAATTATTATAGTAACAGCAAACTGTGTTTCATAAATATATTGACATAGTCACAGCAGCAGGGTTCTTGAAAGTGCAGTTCAGTGTGAGCTCAGAGAGGGGAAAGCCCATCTTATTTGGAACTAGCGGCCAAACCACAACAGGCCTTCTGGGAAACAACGCTCCCAAAAGAAACCTCTTGATTCTCGTAAATATGTCTGCAACATTCAACTCCTATATACAAAGAATTGGCCTATCATTTTTGTTACGTTTGAAGGAAGTCACGAGAGCAGGATCTAAATGCAGCTTGAATTTAATAGAAAAATAGACAAAGTACAAAATAGGGTAAACACTGGAAATGGCAAGACTAGGAACTGGGAACTAAAACAAACATATATGAAACGGGGTCAAAACAACAACTGACAAAGACTGAACAGAAATCAGGGCATTATATACACAAGGACTAATGTGGGAATGGAACACAGGTGAGAACAATTAGGAACAGCTGACAGAGATGAGGGCAGTGCATTTTGGGAAGTGTAGTCTGGGGAAAACAGAAGACAGAGGATAAATACAAGGCAACACAACAGTGGATCATGACAATTTTACAAAGTAGGTCTACTAACTTTATTAAAGACACTGTCAAAGCAATGCATTCACAATGGTGGGACATTATAAGTATAGATATTCAAAAACTGTACTTAAGTACAGTAATTAAGTATTTGTACTCATTGTTAATACACACCTCTGATTTTTGACCATGCCATGTCTTTAAATCCAAAATTATTATTTGAAAAGCTTCAGTGTCTTAAATGAATTTAACAAGTTAACTAAAGTTCGGGAGCAGGCCACGCCTCAACCATTCAGCTACTTCCCGTCAATGCACTTATACTGAACCAACCTCCTCAGCTCCATTTGTCTCAGTTTCTCGACGGACTCACTTACCATGGATCCCGAGCTTCAGATCAACCCTTCTGACTCAGTTGATGATTTGTTACGAATAAATACTCCTTCACCCAGGAAATCATCTCAGCAGTCCTCACACAGCCAAATTCCACACCGGCTGCGTTCCGCCATTCCTATTCCACAACCCCACGGGCATTCTCATCCAAGCTCACTGTCGGAGATTTCTCCAACCCAGACTCGATCACAGGACCACTCTTCTCCGCTCACGAGAACTACCATCCGAGATCGCCACAGGCACGGAAGCCGACATGATCAATCTCCTCGTCAACAGCGTCTCTCACATCCATACACCCGCAGTCCTCCTCAGCGCGTTCAAGTTCGTGTTCACGGCATGTCTCCCAGACCAGAGACCAGCATCAAGGAGTGGACCGTGGCTCGCCTTCAGTGAGCTCTTAAGGATAAAGGCATCCACTTCAGCCGCTCCGACAATAAATCAAGATTATTTCAACTTTACACAGCATCCAACACTATGTCAGCAACTATAAACTCAGAGCCCTCAACAATTTCAGCATTCTCACGTGATCCTCCCACCGTCATTCGTGACGTCACCACACATCCTCAACAACGGCCTCAGCCAGCAGCATCCGCGCCACCTAGTGGAGTCCATGCGCAAATTCCAGCATTATCTGCTCCTTCCACCTCAGATCTATCCCAGATCATTACATCCTTCTTTTCATCCCTATACTCACAATCAGCTCCAAATCCTCACGCACATACATCCTTTCATCAGACCATCCATTCCTCTACCCTTCCTTCAGCCGTTAATAGCAGCACGGCTCCTGTCATTCCCGGTTCCTCTCTATCAACCAACCCAAATCAAGTTCCCATTGCAGTAAACCCAGGAATTCTACCTCTCAATGGATCTTTTCAACCTCATCCTATTTCTTCTTTCTTTACAACTAATCTATCCCTTTTCCCCTCCCTCACCTATCCTAACCCCTCCCCTTCCCAATACCCTCACATCCTGCCAATAAACAGTAGCCCATATACCCTGGCTACAGCAGCACCACCTCCTCGCCCAGCTTCATCAATTCATCGTCCCTCCCCCGTTTCTTCATCCTTACGTCTGCAAATCCTATCAGGTAACTACACTGACCTAGCCCAACTTCTTCAGCCATCCCTCTTAAATATCAGCTAGCCTAGAGACTAGTGCAGCTCAGCCACACAATAAACTCCCACTCTAAAGACCTCATCCCTACCAAATTCGCTTTAGCCTTCTCGATTTACCATGACATAATTTGCTCTGTCTATCCAGATCGAAGGACCAAGCTAGACAATTACCTATCAATCATTCTAGACATGGCTGTACATTTTGGAGGGACAGGCTTCTACAACTACCACGTTCTTTTCACCACTCAAGCAGCAGGTCGGTTACAGCAGTTCAACCAAGGAACATACTGGGGCACCCTCGATGCTGAAATCTACTGCTGCATTTTCGCAGCCCGAACTTCACTCTCCTGCGAGCTATGCGGAGCCCCGTCACATCCAGCCTATTTCATCCAAACCTGACCATTTCAATAAAATATTTTATCTTCATGGTTGTGGTGTGGTCCTTGCTAGTGAAATGAAGTTAACAAGTTAACTAAAGTTTGGGAGCAGGCCACGCCTCAACCAATCAGCTACTTCCCGTCAACGCACTTATTCTGAACCAACCTCCTCAGCTCCATTTGTCTCAGTTTCTCGACCCCACCCAACCCTCCCCTCCTAACTCATCCCTTCAAACCCCCCCCCCCCCAAATCTCTAAACATCCCCCCTCTACTCCACAGTCTGCATCCGGGGGGTCTTCAAGTCACCTGGCTTGCTACCTACTGAGATGAAGCCCCCACTCTGAGTCTCCCTGGCCAAGACTCCCCGATCAGCCGGATCGAAGACCTCAACATCCTTTCCCTCCCTATTTCATCCAAACCCGACCATTTCAATAAATTCCTTTATCTTCATGGTTGTGACGTGGTCCTTGCTAGTGAAATTACTGTTTACATGTCAATTTGGACAGGGTAATTAATTGATGGCTAATTTTTTAGACATAAATGATCTCATTGTTGTTTTACCCACAATAAATTCTGTAAATATCCCTATAGTGTCAAACACATAATGTGCAGATTTGGGACTTCTTATACAGTGGAGGCTTCTTTCATGTGACCAAAGCAAATCTCTCAAACTTCACAGGTGGAGGGAACCTCAGCTAGATGATGTCTTTGGCATTTTCCTTTGTGCAGTTGTCAGTACTGACACGACTTTGGCCTGTTTCATATCACACACTTAAGGGATGCGTAGTGGAGCTAAAGCGTACTGGAACTGCAACAGCAAGCTGCAGAAATGCATTCTGCTATTTAACAGAGCTGCAGCACTATACAGAAAATAAGGTGATTTTGAGTATTTCCTCTAATAAAAGCTATAAATTATAAAATGGTTATCTGGGTGAGCAACTGGGAACTAATACAAACTTGATGGTCATGAAATCTAATTTATATGAGGAGGCGGATCACATTTACATCTAAATGGTAATTCATCTACTGTACACAGAACAGAACACAAACCCCAAAGTGCAGCTATAACTGCTTAAAGGGATAGTTCACCTAAAAATGAAAATTCAGTTATTATTACTCACCCTCATGTTGTTCTAAACCTATATAACTTTCTGTACACAAAGGGAGAAATTTTAAGTCATACAACTTCAAAAGGTTTCAAAAGTATGCAAAGGTATAATTCAGAAGTCTAAAAAATTATTTCATGCAACTTGTAACTTGTTCTGAAGGCACACAATAGGGTTTGGTGAAAAACAAACCAAAATCAAATTTATTATTTAGTGAAAAACACTGGCAATTGTTGCTTTCCTGTGCGCGTTTATGAGAGTGCATGAGAGCATAAGTTCACACACCCTACTCGCGAGATGGGGTGTTCAAGAGAGAACTCGATATGTTGTTGCTAAAGCACTTGACTAAAGTACTCAAGGTTGGTCTTGGTCTTGGTCTTGACTTTTTGAAGGTCTCAGTCTCGGAATCGAACGCATTTTTACTTGGTCTTGTCTCGGTCTCAACAAAGAGAAAATTTTATTTCAAGACCGGTCAAGACCACAACTGCGGGGATATTACTAAATTGCCTGTGCATTGTCTGATTTATTTGTTAACATCATTACTGTGATTGGATGTAAAACTTCCTGCTTCAAATGCAAGCAATAACTTGACTCATTTCTAATTTGAAAATTTTGTTACTGTTAACGGCTGTCACCCCTCCCTGTCTCCCTTCACCCGCACTCTAAGTAAGTGAATACGGGAGACAGGAGAAGAAACTGTCTGGGAGATGTCAGACAAATCTTCCGTAATACAATTTGGCTACCTAAACCAGTGTTTCCCAACCACTGTGCCCACTAGTGTGCCGTAAAAGATTGTCAGGTGTGCCATGGAAAACTATCAAATTCCTCAAAATAAATAAATACCGTTTTTTTCCGGTATTTTAGTGAAGGCATAGAGACGGTAGAAGAGTTGTAAAGTTGCCAATTCAGTATATTTTCCATTACAAAGAATTTTATGCAACCAGTTTAAATATTTTGTCCATCATAACATTATTGTTCTAAAACTCTAGTCCGCTGTCAAACTCCTCACATGCCCACAAAATGATGCTTCATCATCACACTTATAGTAAAAACATTCAGTCAGGGAACCGAATGAATAAATAGAATACAACAGGTGTATTGTTTTACTCACAGACTAAAAGCTGTTTATTTGTACACAGCATAGAGTTACAGACATTATGAACAGATGTGGCTTACTTGTTGCATTTCTCTCATGAAACATAAAAAGAATATGAGAAACTGTTACATACGATTACTAAAAGCAAATTCTCCTGTTTTAAACAAGTCCAAAAACACAGTGATACGTAGATATGATATGTAGACTCTGAGGTACTGTAATCTTCATGGAGCACGTTTGACATCTGAACTGGTGAATGGAGGCCGGGCGGCTGCTTCCGGATCCAACTTCTGTCAGTGCGACTTATGTGTTTTTTTTTCTCTCTATCAACAATGTGATTTTGACCCGGTGCGACTTTATTTCCAGAAAATACAGTAAATAATTAAATAAATAATACAAAATTTTTTTGCTGTGCCATTGCAAGAATTAATTTGCAAGAACAAATCTACAAATTGGAAAAGACACAAATTTGTTGGTTTTTCATTATTCAATTAGCACTCTTGGCATCTGTGACCTCATTATATAGCATACCAATGTTACTTGCATTTTTTGCATAGTAGCGTGAACTCGTAATGTTTAAAATTCGGCTAAGACAGACAGAAAACATGGACACGTTATTGAAAAGGAAAAATGGTTCTGTGGGATAGTGGTGTGCCATGGGATTTTTTAATCGTAAAAAGTGTGCCGTGGCAGAAAAAAGTTTGGGGAACACTGACCTAAACCACAAAGAGTTCATCTGCAAAAAAGCGTCCAAAAGAAAACACACACAGCAGTATGTCAATTCTGCAATGCAATGCTTACCGAGACTGCTGGGACCACATCAAAATTTGATCAACACTTAAAAAGGAAGCATAAAGAAAGATAAGCTAATTGTAAGTGATGCTAGCAAAGCTAGCTAGCTAACGTTAGCAATCTGCCTCTTGCTGCATTCCATTCAACTTGGAAAGTTACTATATTGTTTAAGAAAAGACAGAAATGTGAAGACTTGAGTATTGAATAATTGTTTGATATATTCTGTACTTGATGGATTCTAGCGGAAGAGTCATCCAGAAAACCTGATGCGATGCTTGCACAAAATGTTTATTGTTTTAGGTGGATGGTAAAACTTGGAAAAGGAGTGTTGAATAAAGATGGTTAAGTTGAGTTCAGCTCCTTAGTGTTTGTTTGTATTTGTTTGCTCACAGAAAACAAAGGAAAATTCACACACACACATGCAATTCACCTCTGCAATACCTTTAGATTATTTTATCAAGACATTTCTCATGGTACACTGATACACACACACACACACACACACACACACACACACACATGCACATATATGGCAATAAAAGAGGTGAATGATGAGGAATCTTCATTTGTTTTCTGTGGGTGTTTTTATGGGAATGTGGATCTTTCAGATCAATTTGAGGAGTGCCTATGGTTTGCATGTTCCACATTTTATCGTAAGTGTGTCATGCAGTGTGGGACTCGCACTGGTCTGGTCTTGGGCTTGACTCGGTCTCGCCCTGCCTTAGTCTTGGTCTCGACTTGGTCTCAACCCCTCAAAGTCTTGGTCCTGTCTCGGTCTCGATACACTCTGGTTTTGACTTGGTCTCGGTTTAGGTGGTCTTGACTACAACACTGGAGAACACATTACAGCTGCACAAAAAACAGAGAACTCAACTTACAAAACATGTCTGAAGAGCTTGAAGTCAAAAAGGAGATGCATTTCTGTGCCCAGTCTTAGAGTTCTTGGAAATGAAACTGGGAGAAGCCCGAAAAGCCCAACAGTTGTATTTTTTTAAACAATGGGTGAATTTCTCCATTATTTTATGTTGGTTCAAAAAAGTCTATGTTGCAAAAGATTTTGCAGATGAATAGGTTTATAGTGCATTTTCTCTATATTTTAGAGTTTAGAGTTCAGCATACAATGCGCAGCACTCTTTGCAGTACTTCTTACGCACTGTTTGTGCTACGCAGTGCCGCGCATCTTATGTGGACAGTGTGAATGCTGCAACCTGTTAATACTGGTGCCAAAACAAATATGTGCCACTTACGTGGTGCATTCGACCACAGTGAAACATGCCTTTAGAGTTTAAAAGCAAATACCTCAAATGCATTTATTCTGAGGTGCTCATTTGCTGTTATTGTTGTTGGCCTGATTTGAACTGAACACTTAATGTTTTTTAAGCTTCATGTCCCAAGAAGACTGTGTTCCCCTTTTGAAAAGCATAAAATGAACCTCCGCAGTGAACCGTGATCCTGTTCACAGTAACATGCCCTCTATTCACTCTCCTCTAAAACATGATCTCACCTTGGCCACATATTCTCTTGAATGAATTATCATCACAATAGCCTCTATTCAGAAACATTTACTGTCATCCTGTAAATAATGTGCTGATCTATATTTTCCCATCGCTTGAATAAAATGTTTTTTGTCCTACTTGTGTGTTAAACCATGGCTCTGTACAGGATTCTGTGCAGCCACATTCCCAACAAAAAAAGCCATTGTGTGTGAAAATAGAGTAATATCATCCTGAAAGAGAAAACAACTGTATCCTGTGTGCTTTCTGGAGTCATAATTTCAAAATCATTCACAGAAAATGTTCTTGAAATTCTTCTACAGAAAGCCCAAAGCCTCAAACCGAGCTTTACCAGTTCCTCGGCAACTACATGTTTGTCTGAATGTGTACAAATGTGTTTTCCTGCCCTTGGCCAATAATTGCTGATTAAATTAGTCTGTTTTCTCTAATGCCTATCAAATGCAACAGAGAGAACTTCTTATTCTCAGTTCCTTTATCCTGAGGTCATTATTTGTTTACTAGCCCCAGGCCATATGATGTTTTGTCACTTGTTTATAAATTAAAAAGATCAGACTGCAATGATCATTTGTACATTTCAACTCACATCACTGTATCATTGAATGGATCTCCAAACTCATAAGAATTCATAAGGCAAATGGTTTGGAACAAAAACAAACAAAGGTGAAAAAAAAAAAGCATTTTCTAACTTAAAAATACTGCACTTTAAAGGGATAGTTCACCCAAAATGAAAATTCTCTAACCATTTGCTCACCCTTAGATTTTTAGAAGAATATTTCAGCTCTGTTGGTCCATTCAATGCAAGTGAATGGTGGCCAGAACTTTGAAGCTCCAAAAAGGACATAAAGGCAGCATAAAAGTATTCAGTATGACTCCAGTGGTTAAATCCAGGTCTTAAGAAGTGCTGTGATAGGTGTGGGTGAGAAATAGTTCAACATTTAAGTCCCTTTCTACTATAAATCTCCACTTTAACTTTCACATACTTCTTTTGTTTTCGGAAATTCGCATTCTTTGTACATATTGCCATCTACTGGGCAGGGAGGAGAATTTATAGTAAAATAGGACTTAAATATTGATCTGTTTCTCATGCACACCTACCTTATCGCTTCAAAAGGCATGGATTAAACCACTGGAGTCTCATGAATTACTTTTACGCTGCTTTTATGTCCTTTTGGAGCTTAAAAATTCTGCCCACCATTCACTTGCATTGAATGGAACAACAGAGCTGATAAATTAAAAATCTTTGTTTCTGTTCAGCAGAAGAAGTCATGCACATCTGGGATGGCATAAGGGTGAGTAAATGATGAGAGAATTTGCATTTTTGGATAAACTTAGGCTTTTAAGGTGAAGCTACTTTGAAACTGTGACTTCCAAAGTTACCCTAAAACTAGCTACACTGTAGCTACACTACAAACTATTAACAAAAGTAACTAACTACATTTTAGCTAGTTAAAGCTACACTTTGTAACTTTTGGCCCTCTAGCGGTTAAAAAATAAAACTGCATGCGTCTTGCGGAACAACATTGTTTTGGCTGTGGTTCAGCTCTGCTCTTCTACGAGGATGAATGTGGTTCAAACCACCGGTGTACACACGGATACTGGACATCTTAACAGAGCGTCATCTGAGCAGATAAGTGCCATATATTATTGCTGCTGTTTTGACTTATTGGAAACACTGAAGTTTTGAACTAAATGACATTACAAAAGTTAGGCAACATTTGTTAACCTTAGTCACAATGATTGCTGATAAGGTCTGATAAGGTCAAAAGTTTTTATAACTGCAGGATATTCTGGCCATATAATGGATTTTTGTTGCACTCTCTCATTAATAACATTTTGTTATTTTTTAACAAAAAAAGCTACATAGTGTAGCTTTAAGGGGGGAAATCAGAATAAAATAGCATTTAAATAGAAACGTTAATGGTTACAACCAATAATAAAAAATAAATAATAAAAATCAATAGGAAAGATAGTCTATTTTGAAAACTGCTGAGCTACTGTCACACTAAGTTAGAAGTGTTATAGTAACACTATCTAGCCAGTTAGCTGGCTTAGATTTATTTCTTACCAGTGGTCTTGCTGCGTTTCTACTACTCTTCCTTTTTCTTTTTTCTGCTCCCGACTTGTAGGTGCACTTCATGATGAGGAAAAACCTTTGAGCATGCTCAGGCCTGTCACATCTCTGTCACCTATAACTCTCTCCTTGCAGTTACATTCTCCCTTTCCTCTAGGGCCACATGGGGGGTCTGAGTCTTACTCGCAGCTTTTACTACATAAATAAAAAAAATTTAAAAAACACCTTGCTTTGCAGGGCCCCCTGGTGGCTCAGGGGCCATAAGCGGCCGCTTATACCGCTTATTGCTAGTAACGGCCCTGGTTACTCCCCAACACTGATGAGGTTAAGGTCATTCTGATATCCTACAGAAGGTATCAATACTGTAAATATGAACACTCTAATTGTTTAGAATCCTATCTTACTTAACAGTACTTTTGCTTAACCATATCATAGATCATACTGGAGTTTTTTGGACATTTGTAAATATCTGACAAGAATTTTAGTGAACTCTGAATTGCTCAGGAAAAGTTTTTTTTTTTTTTTTTTTTTTTTAAAGATCCAGAAGTCATGACTTAGAACACTAGGGAGGTTTGATAATAAATCATGTTGTTGTTGTTGTTGTTTTTTTTTTGTTTTTTTTTTTTTAAGGAGTTTAACAATTCTTTAATATGACTTTATGTAAGACCAGTAGAATAAACATATTGACATATATCTGAATTACTGTAGTCAGAGACTTTATTTTAGACAGAGCATTGTTGACTATGTCGCAGGGGTCACTTAGGGAACTCATAAACATGGAAGACACAGCCGTTATTATGCAGAACAGTTTCTGAGAATCCTATACAGCTTTCTTTCTGTTGCACTGGCTTTGGTGGTTCTCAGTAATGCATATTTTCTTGATTAAATTATACCAAAATTGCTTCAGATTTAGTGTTTACTGTTTGTGATTGTCATTTGAGCACGTAGATCACTAAATTTACTGTATGTGACAGTGAAAAATCTTTCAATGACATTTTAATCACAAAACTTTTATTGAATTTTAATTACATCAGTGTAATTAAGCATGCATAAAACATCTACAGCATGACTCAAGGCTGTTGTTGGCCAGTTCTCAAAACATGTTTCTCCTTTTAAGTCAAGAGTTCACTATATTTATCATAATTCTTTAACATTCAGTGTGCATGAGAATTTCTCACACATCTGATTTGTGTAATTCATTATAACTCCTCATTTAAGTTTTTTTTTTTTTTTGTTAAAGGTATATCAACTTTTTGGAGGGTAGGCTACTCTGAGCCACTGTCACTACCATGTCATATCCTGTGTTTGCAATCAATCTACCCAGTCAAATAATTTTGTCAAAGTTCCCATAAAAATGATTGGGTTCAATGGATGAAAGAAACCAAGAAAAGCCAGTCATTTATCATTTGAGAGTTTTACAGCCATGAATGATGGCTGATATTGCTCTGCTACCAAATTTTATAGACAGTCATATCAAAGTTATGTAGTTGTAGGCTACCTAACATTAACAAAAAGAGGAATTAAATTAAAAATATATTTATAGAGGGGCTATGTTTATAACCATTGCATATAGCTGTTGAGTTTTTAAACATAACATTGAGACCCATAATTCCTAAGACATAAAATTAAAATCATAAGAAAACACTGATGTTTATAGTGGGCAACTTCAGCTGCTGTTTAGGAAAATGTATACACAGCAGATCAAGGCACTTCACTCCAAAATCTGTTGAATCTTTTGCATTTAATACCAGTATATCAGTGATAAAAAAAAAATTAAAAAAAACTTTTAAGTTTCTAAAAACTAAAACAGAGTGTCTATATTAGCACCCTGGTGTAAATAGCATCTGACACACAGGGCAGCTATTGCTGGTTGTTGGTCTAGAAAGCGGAGGTGCATGGATACAAAAACTGAGTCTCCTGTGTATTGCGGTTGTACAGAGATGGTTCCACCTCTAAAAATCTAAATTGTGCCCAAGACAAAAAATGACTAAAATGGCAATTGCGAGTGGGGTGGCCAATGGGGTGGCCATGCTTCGGTCCATGGTTGCCACGGCCACCCCTGGCCACCTCCTAGCTCCGCCCCTGCTGTCGATCGCACTCGTTCCCGTGGCTTGGCATTGCTTGTGTGTAGATTGCATATTAATAAGTAACCATGTTTTTTTGGCAAAAACCATAGTTTTAAAGCAATTAACCATAGTGATAGTACAGTAATTTGGTGGTAATATAGATATTAATTTTGTGGTTACTGTACATTTACAAAAAATACCATGGTGAAACCATGGTTACTGTAGTAAAACCAAGGTTATTATTTCCAATGTAAGGTTAAAGTTAGGATTAAGGGTAGGGGTTAATGTAGTGTGTATGTGGGACTCTAAATAAACACAATAAATACACTGCAGTGATGCCCATACTGTATGATAGTATATAAATATGGGTGCAAAGAGTATCTGACACTACAGTATTTGCACCAGGGTGCAATTAGTATCTACCATTATTTGCACCAGGGTAGGGGTGCAAATAATATCTGCCACCTTTTGCACTGGGGTGTAAATAGCATATACCATTATTTGCACCAGGGTGCAAATAGCGTCTGTTAAACTAAAATTCTTCTGTCATCTCTGTGATAGTGTGAATACAAAACACTACATATAACATTATATTTAACATATATACCTAAAACATAACACTATAGTCCCTACATGCAGTATACATATACACTACTAGTCAAAGGTTTGGACACACTTAACTGAATTTATGATTAATTTATGAATTTATGAATTTCTCATGATCTTAAAATTTTTATTTGATTTAAAAGCTTATTCTTAAATTAAATTTGTTGTGTTTAGACAAATATAAATTGTGCTTAAATATGAATTTAGATTGAAAAATAAATAAAATAAACAACTTTTTTATGCATAAATTGGACAAAGAATCATGAAGGAAAAGCAGCCAGTATGTGCCCAGCATAAATTTGAAATGAATAGTGAGGGAATGCTTATACAAAGGGCGACTACTTTGAAAATGCTCAAATAAAAGATATTTTCATAGTTTTGATGAATTTACTATTATTCTAAGATGTGGAAAATAGAGTAGCAATAATAATTACTACTAACGAATAGGCATGTCCAAATCTTTTACTGTAAATACTGTATTATACAGTATAATATCATGGTTACTAATTTTTTCCCCCATGTTGACTACCTATTTTGCTAATTTCTACAAGTTTTGAGAGCAAGAGTTTTATGTCAATCATGTGAATGGCAAAGATGTCCAGATATAGTCCGGTCATAGGATAGAATTATCTGGAATAAAAGATAAATAACTGTAAATTGACTGTAACAGTTCTGGTGCTATCTGCATAAATAGTACAACCAGATAATGTCTGTCCCTTAAGTGTGAATAACTGGGTTACAGTACTATTAGCTAAGGCATTTCTAATCAAAGGAAAAGTGGGTCACATAGGCAACATAGACAGGATAAGGATAAGCCTTCTTATTTAACCTGGTCTCATTATAACCTGACAAAATGAAACATCACTACTCTGTTTAAATCATTTTGATCTTACATTATACCCTGGCTAGTTTTCATGAAACCCCTATACTGTAATTCTTTCCATTAATCAACGGAAGTTATGAACACACTTTGACAACTCACCATGACATAGTCCACCCCTGCAATGAGATAACTGACATTTGCCCTATAAACCTAAAATGAAATCTCCGTGTCTATTATAATGTCTGCTATAAATATGTTTGTCATCACATTTCAGTTTCAAACCTTAAACTGCAATGCATGTAATTTTTCATATTTAATGTCAAAGTTCACTGCTGTGTGAGTATGAGGCATAGTGTAGCGGTGAGACTGATGGTAGAGGCTAAACTTCATAGTGTTTCTACAGGAGAAATATGTTTAAATGTATTTATTTGGCAGAAGCTTTTATCCAAAGCCACTCACAGTGCATTCAAGGTTTACATTGATCAGTCCATGCAATTACTGTTTGGTGAAGCTAGTGGCACTGAAAGTACATGCTTCACCTTTAACATACTTCTTTCATTCACCAAAAATAGAATCAGTCGCACTGTACATTTAGCTTAATATCTAGGTCATTTCCTTCAGTTCTATAACATAATTACAAGACAACCCTTCAGGATAAGAGCAGATATAAAATTAAAGTGCAGGTGGATCTTGAGAATTGAAAACACACTTCAGGAGAGCTAATCTTTGCCATCTCATATAACCAAGCTTTAACTGTTGCTGCCAGGTCCATTAAGAGGCCTGCATGCATATCACCTTACACCCATATCCATCCACACTTTTGACTACAAAACACAGTCCTTCTGTCTGGGGTTACCCTCTGCCTCCATAGCCCCTAGAAAAACATGAGGCAGAACAGCTCACGATTCTCAAAGCAAATACACACAAGCAGAAACTCAGGCTAAACTGAGCTCAGATTGCATCACAGAGATCTACATTACAATGGTTTAAACTGAATAATCCCTAGACGTAGATCAGAATACTGATTAATTCCCTTTTGCTTCTGATCTGGTGTTCAGGCCCATTCTGATTCATCACAATTTGAAAGACCCAGGGGTTGGAAATCAATGGCATGCGTGCTACCATTTGCACACAAAGCGGTAACTACTGGCACACAAGACCATTGGAGCGAGAGATTAAAATTAAATATACTGTATTCACATAATATGTGTTTTATTCAGATATTTATTTTAGAAATATTTAAAGCTGAAGATTGTAACAGTGTTATTTTAGTGTTAAAATACTTTGTCCTATTCCTGCTTACTATACAGAGACATATAATGTATAAGCCATTCGTAGGTAGAGTTGCTCGAAAACTGTAAACATGGAATATTGCTATTTTTAGAAGACTTTTCTTTGCTATTTATTTATTTATTTATTACATTTAAATTAAGTTAGTAAATAATAAGTGAAATGAAATAAATGTCATAAACTGACATATACGCCAAGACTGTGGGCAATCTTCCACCCAGGAGAGTCCCTACTTGAAAGTGGAACCAACACAATACTTGCCAATCGGATAGAGCAAAGTCCCTCATTTGACAAGGTCCTGGCTTTATAGGCGTTCATATCCACCAGTCCAAACACAAATCTGGGCAGATGAGACATCTTCCTACCCAGCCAGGAGAGAGAGGCATATAGCACATCCCGCTCATGCAACCATTTAAACCTCCATCACACTCTTCCGCATGGATTAATGCAGCTAAATTACAGTTTGCGGTCAATGCAGTGAAAATAGCAGAAAAACAGCATGTTGTGGTGTCTGGCGAGGCGTTGTGATGTCTAGCCGATGGGGAGAGCTGTGAACCGCAGAGTGCTGTGAATAATTCTGCCACAGGAAGCAGGCCTGTTCACATCAGCTCCTGACTCTTTCACCTCCTGCTCTTGAGCACATGTTCTCAGTCACAGCTCACAAACAAAGATAAGAGAAGGGATCATTAACCCAAAAGTGATTCACTCAACAAAAATTATTTACTGTCATCATTTACTTACCCTCATGTTGTTACATGATGGTAAGAATATTAAGACAGAATTTTTATTTTTGGGTGAACAGTCTGTGATTTCTAGCCATAGAGCAGGGTTCAGTTTAGAATTGTCTCAGATGTGAAGCGTGTTTTACTTCCAAAATAGTTAACTGTTGCTCCTGCAGGGTGCATGTCAGGACATTGATTTGCCTAGCATGTTTGTAATGAAGCTATATTTATAAAACCGTACCTTAACTCAACAGTGATCATTGATAAATTCGGCTGATGTGCGCTCTACCAGGAGTGCAAATATTTGTCTATAATAAAGCCATAATTTAGTTTTTCAGGGATATGATTTAGAAGAGGAATGCTGCACAGTAGCATGGCTACACAGTCATCATACCACTCTCCTTCATGCTATGAACTATAATCTTTCACTGAGACATGATTTAGTAGAGGGATTGTTTTTTTTTTTTTACAGTAGTGGCTGAACAGACAGCAGACCATTCCTTCATGCTCTTAAAGAGATAGTTCACTCAAAAATGACAATTCTGTCATCATTTACTCACCTTTATGTCAGTCCAAACCCAAAAAGAGAATTTTTGAAGAATATTCACACATCTGTTGGCAGTTTACTGTGACCACCTGTAAAAAAAAAAAAAAAAAAAAAAAAAATAGTTCATACGACTCATGACACTATATTCCAAGTCTTCTGAAGCCAAACAATAGCTTTGAGGAGCTTTCTGTCATTACTGACAGAAATCCTACGCTGCAGTCAGTATGAACAATCGGTGTATGGAAAAGAGTTGCTTTAAAACTCAGAGCATAAAGGTTTGGAATGACTCGAGGGTGAGTTTATAATAACAAATTTGTCATTTTTGAGGGTGCTCTTTTCTCTTTTCCCTGTTAAAAACTAACATTGAAGACTTGTCTCAAATTTCTGCTGGTGTATAAAACACTTCTTGTGTTGCTAGCCTGCTTAGCATTGCTTATTATTATTCTTATACATATTCTTATTATATCGTTTTATCCTTTGCCATTTTTCAGCTTTTCTGCTGTTTCATCTGTGTGTATTATACCGCACGTTCCCAATTCTCTCGTTTTTTTTTTCTTTTTTCCGCTTTTTTCCGCTTGTCTACATCTCGCGTCTCGACTGCATGCATTCGTTTTTCTCCACTGTGTTTTACATGGATTATTGCATCAATCTCAAACACCTGCTGATTAGGAACCACATCGATCTCAAACCCTCACCACTCTAGAACAACCATAACAACAACAACAACAACAACAAAAAATTGCGGTAAGTCATGGCATCCTCTCATGTTATTTCTTCCTGCATTGCATGTCACATGTTTACAATAGCTTCTTCCATCAGCAGTGAGGGATTTACATGTGATAAATGTAAGGAATTAGTCAGGCTGACTGTGTGTTAATGAGTTAGAGACACGCATTTGAAAGATGAGAAAGATAAGCTGGTATATACTGTTTCGGATGCGGGTAGTACATCAACCAACACACACACTTTGGTTCTGGCTGAAGAGCCCCTGCAGCAGGGCAACTGGGTGACATCTTGTCGGCATACTCGCTCAGCAAATCACACCACTCTCCCGTTCCTGTTAGGGTTTCCAAACGATTCTCCCCACTCAATGATGCACCCACTGAGAATCATGTTGAAAGAGCCCTAATAATTGGTGATTCTATTATAAGGAACATGGAAATAGAGACTCCAGCCAACATTGTTAAATGCATTTCAAGGGCTCGGGCATCTGACATCAGATCAAATTTACAAGTGCAAATACTAAACATAGATTTTCTACAATTGTTATTCATGTCAGGTCTAATGATGTCCGGCTTTGCCAGTCAGAGATCACTAGAGATAATGTTAAAGAGGTGTGTGAACTTGCAAAAACGATGTCAGACACTGTAATATGCTCTGGCCACCTCCTTGCTTGTCGTGGTGACGAGGTTTATAGTAGAATAGTGTCACTGAACTGCTGGATGTCTGATTGGTGTCTGAAGAATAGCATAGGATTTATAGACAATTGAAAGTGTTTTTGGGGTAGACCTGACCTGCACCAGGAAAGGTGCCGCTCTCCTTTCTAGTAATTTGGCTCACAGTTTTAATAATGATAGTATTTGACTAACTACGGCCCAGGTCAGGAAGCAGACAAACTGGTTAATCCGAACGTCTGCTTGCTGCCTTGAGACGTCACACAGGTCACATAAACTACAACACATAGAGACTGTATCACCTAGATATCTCATAGAGACTGTGTCTGTTCCCCGAACTACCAAACACAAAACTCTCACAAAATCATTTAGAAAAAATTTGATTAAGGTCAAACTTAAAAAAAAAAAAAAAAAAAAAGAACATTGAAGATAAACATCATAGAAAATAGGGCTACTAAACATTAGATCTCTTTCTACAAAAGCACTAATTGTAAATGAAATTATTACAGATCATAGTTTGGATGTGCTCTGTTTGACTGAAACCTGGCTTAAACCAGATGAATATATTAGTTTAAATGAATCTACTCCCCCAGGTTATTGTTATAAACATGAGCCTCATCTGAAGGGTCAAGGAGGAGGTGTTGCAACAATTTACAGTGAAGTTTTTGGTGTTACTCAGAGGACAGGGTATAAGTTTAAGTCTTTTGAGCTAATAATGTTTAATATGACAATCTACACCACGCTATCGTTCAGATAGAATTATTCTTTCGACCACTAAAGATAGCTTCACTAATAGTCTTCCAGAATTGTCTCACATACTCAGTAAGCCAAAAAGCCTAGAAGAACTTGATGAAATAACAGAAAATATAAATACAGTCTTCTCTAGCACTCTTGGTAGTGTCTCCCCCCTTCGATTAAAGAAAATTAAAGAAAAAAGCCCCGCACCATGGTACAATGATCACACTCATGCTCTCAAGAGAGCAGCTCGGAAAATGGAGCGCAAGTGTAAAAATACAAAATTAGAGGTATTTTCTGGTGCATGGAAGGATAGTGTCTGTAGCTACAGACAGGCACTAAAAGCTGCCAGGTCAGCATATTTTAGCAAACTCATAGATAATAACCACAACAATCCTAGGTGTTTATTCAGTACTGTGGCTAAACTGATTAGGAATAATCATCAGCTGAATCAGATATTCTGTCACAGCACAATAGTAATGACTTCATGAGTTTCTTTACTGATAAAATGTAAATAATCCGAAATAAAATTGGAACTATGCAATCAACTGTCACAGTAGCTCAGAAAACAGTGTCTCATAATTTTGCTCACAAGCAACTTCAATCCTTCGATGTCATAGGTCATGAAGAGCTAACAAAACGTATCAAAAAATCAAAAGCCACAACATGAATGTTAAATCCAATACCAACTAAACTCTTAATATTCCCAGTAATCTCAGAACCTCTTTTTAATATTGTTAACTCCTCGCTATCCTTAGGACATGTCCCAAGAAACTTTAAAATGCCAGTTATCAAACTGCTTATTAAGAATCCACAGCTTGATCCTAGAGAATTGGCTAATTACAGACCAATTTCAAAATTTATGTTGAAAATACTAGAAATGTAGTGTCCTCCCAACTATGTTAATTTCTTGTTAATTTCTATGAGAAATGGAATATATGAACAAATTCAGTCAGGATTTAGGCCCCATCACAGTACAGAGACTGCACTTATCAGAGTTACAAATGACTTGCTCTTATCATCTGATCACGGCTGCATTTCTCTTCAAGTGCTTTGGATTCATATCCCGAGGTTACCAGAGCCTGCCAGATCCAGCTCCGTTCCTGCCTGGTGTCGGACTCCACTGCTACGTGTTGCTGAGAGATGACGACAAATTACAGCCGGTTCTAGCCAGACATCACTTCAGTCTTTTGACTTCAGAGGATGAACTGATGCCAACTACAACTGAAAGTCATGGATACTTCATATGCCACTGCCTGAACCCTGGATTTAGAATGGACCCCTCCAAACCTCAATGAAATGACTTGCAGGTTGAACTGCAATGTACCTCATTAATCTCTGCCTGCATCACCTTTGTCTATTGATGGACTACACTCTTGAAATGGAATACATAGATTATCATTTAATTGCCAACAAAAGCCTTCATCAGCCATCTAACAAAGGACAATGCATCTATGTAAACTTCTGCAGTTAATCCAGGATGGACTTCAAAGACATAAGTCATTAATCTTAAAGTTCATAAAAAATCTTTTATTTTTATTTTTAAAACACTGGACCTTAATGCTTACTTTATTTACAAATGTAAAACCATGACTTGCACTACACACAAATAACGAATATTGGCATTATATTTATGTTGTTTAGCCAGAGGGGAACTGGCCCCCACAGTGAGCCTGGCTTCTCCCAAGGTTATTTTTCTCCATTAACCAACATCTTATGGAGTTTTGTGTTCATTACCACAGTCGTCTTCAGCTTGCTCACAGGGGTTCTAAATACAATTATTATTTAATTATTTAATTTCTATACACATTTTACAATTATATTTAATCAAACTACACAATGATCACTATAAGACATTATACTGTAGATATTACAGTTTCTTTTTTGTTTTTGTTAATGCATGATTTCCTGTAAAGCTGATTTGAAACGATGTATTGTGAAAAGCATTATACAGATAAAAATGACTTGACTTGACTTGTGTAAAAAGTCATGCTCAGAATCATCAAGGCTAACGCAGATTTCCAAAAGACATTAGGTTTTGTCACTAATCTAAGCCAACAACTCCAATAAACGTCCTTACAAAACCTCATGGTCAAAATGTGTTTTCAAAAACGCTGTATCATCATCCATTTTACCACAATACACAAACACTTAGCAAACGCCCTGAATGATTAACAGAAAACTGCACGACTTTATGTTTAACCAGTTAGACGTGTGTTACTGTAGTGAGTCAATCTCAGTGAATCAGGGCAATATAGTGGAGGAGCTGAAGCTGTCTGAACCACAACCTCTCCATATGCTCCAGCTATCATCTAAACACCCAGAACCTTACCATCACAGCATCTAACTCACCCCCCTCTCCTCCTCTCTTCACCCCCTACACACATTGGAGGAGTGGAGTAATTACTATGATAAATTGACTGCCTAATTAAATGGGACACTTAAACAAACAGCCTCTTCATTAATCAGTCTTGTTCGCCATTTTCCACTTTCAAGTGGGCTCTGGCAGCCATTTGTGGTAATTACACTTTTTTCCATGACTGGTATTTGCCACTTAACGCTCAGGGGTGTACTAGGCGTGAGTTCACTAGACCTACTGCTCTACTGGGTGGTACTCCTCCAGTGGTGCCCTTGAGCTGGGCAGAACATATGGGCAAAATTATCCCCCACGTTTTAGCATGGCGTTAAGGAGCTAAATTGTGCAAAGAGCACATTTACATCATACACAGACCTCTAAAAAAGGAAAACTGCACCCCATGCATTCATCCACTACTGCAATATTTGATACAAATTTCAAAAGTCTTCCACAAGCAATATAATGTACTGTAATTGCGAGCTGTATGATACCTGGATCCATTATCTTGTTCATTTCATTTCATTATCATTATCAGGCATAATTGTGGTGTGAGTATATTGTGTAAAAGTTTTAATTGAAAGATTAAAACTCTTAAAGGAATAGTTCACCCAAAAAAGTGAATGTTATGTCATCATTTACTCACCCTCATGATGTTCCAAACCCATGTGACTTTCTCCTGTGGAACACGAAAGGACATATGAGGCAGATTGACAGCCTCAGTGACCATTTACTTTCACTGGTAGGAAGAAAATATGCAATGAAAGTAAATAGTGACTGAGGCTTTCATTCTGCCTTGTATAACTTTTTGTGTTTCACTGAAGAAAGTCTTGTGTAATATTGTATTTGGTGTCTTTAACTACTATATACTAACATCCAAATACATAAAATACATCGTATTTATTGTGTAAATACATGTCGTTCTGCAAAATTCTCACAAGATTCCCATTTGCTGCTACTGAGGTTAAGGTACAGGTAGGTTTAGGAATAGGGGAAGAGGTTAGGGTTAACGGTTAAGGTAAGGACTGGGTTAGGTTAAGGGTTAGGGGGAAGGTTAAAAGAGTAACTATAGATGGAGTTTTATAAACAAGGCTCGGGAGGAGCAAGGTCATTTAATCCAACCAATCACATCGCCTGAGTGAGCATATATAAACAGATGCTTACCTCTGCATGGCATCAAGTCTTCCAGCATTACGCCCCACCCATACTTGAAGATGTCTCAGGAACTCGACCTGTTCCCCTCCTCCGACGAATTCTCTGCTTCCCCAACTCCTTTCCTCAACCTCCAGCAGTGAATAGAGGCCGCCAAACCTCACGCTCTGAGACCTCTTCTCCCAGGCACCGCCGCAGGATTATCACTTCTCCCCCTCCCTCAAGAGCTTCACATTCCTCCTCATTGCATGGCTTTTCCATGGCAGATCACCATTCCATCCCCAGCATAGCTAAATGGACCGTCAGTGGATTATGACACACTCTAGCCACCGCAGATATCACGTACCCTAGACGCGCAAACAAAGCCCAGCTCTACGAGCTGCTTGTCGCCTCTAAACGCAGTGATTCAGCCATTTCTCCTACCCCGTCTCCACCTGCTAAATGCCCAAAATCGGCAGCCTCTAACCCCAAATCTGTGGGAATTCTTCCTCAGCAATCCAGCTCCAGTGGCAACATACATCCGGAGGTAAACACGTAAGTTTGGCGCTTGCTCAGAGCCTCCAGTCATGATGCACATGTCACTTTCCCCTCCTCGCCAAATTGCCTCCGCCCCCCCCCCTTCTCCAAGCTTCTAATGCAAATCTCCACCCAATAACGGATTTTTCTACAATCCCATCTCCCTTCATGCAGCAAGCCAATCATCTGTCCCTCAAATTTTCCACTGCTCATATAGGCTATCGCCCACATCCCTCAACATCAGCCCTTCCAAAATCCTCAGCCTTTTCCACACAAACCATTCCTCCAGCTTCCCCTCTACTCCTTTCTATCCATTGGCCATTGAAGCAGATTCCCACATGAAGCTTCCTCCTCTTGTCAATACCGATCCAGACCCATTCCCTTCTGTTCTGTTATGTATGTATTCTTTATGGTTGGTCCATCATAAAACTGTGCTTTCTTAAATGTGTTTTTGTGTGCTTTTTTCTGTTTCTTCCTCTGTTTTCCCTTTGGCTCCTCCTACTCAATCTATCTGGCAGGTAGCTGATTGCCTTCAGCTGTGCCTGCTTACCAGTCCAGAGTGAGGCAGCATAAAAGCAGAGAAGAAACTGCCAGAGTTTGAGAAATGTTCCCACAAAAGTGAATCCAGTCCCAAATCCTTTTCTGGATTTTCCCGACTTCCCAGACCGCTTGCCTTCATTTACACTGCAGAGAGCAATACCTCTCGCTATTCTGACAAACGCTGTGGTTTCAGAACCCCTGCCAGTCTCCAACCATCTACGCTCTCAAATTCTAGCAGGTGCAGACATAGACCTTTCTTCTTTACTTTCAACAATCCTCATGATAATACTATCAGAACCATAGACTGCGGCAAGTTCTCTGTTAACCTAAAAATCCCTCCCACAGTGTTTCCCGCATGCTCACCTACACCTAATTTTTCATCTCCTTCGGCCGTTATACCGAATTTATATGCTCCACGTTCCCACACAGACGGCGCGAGCTCAACGATTATCTATCCATCATCACTGAACTATCACTATCTTAAAGAGGCAGTCACTTCTTCACATACCACAAACTATTTTCAGCTAAATTTGCAGCTAGAGTAGCACAGTGGAACCAATGTCAGTACTGGGGAGCGCTAGATTTACACTTACATCATAGAGTGTCCCTGGGATGCAATAGCATCTCACGCACCATCTGTAGGTCAACTGAACACTAAACCATGTCTTGCCCATCAATTACACCCCCTCAACCTGCCACCATGGATATTAAACCCACTAACTATGTTCCCCAACCCAGCAGCAACCTGTCAACCCATCAGATCAGTAAGATATTCAGC
Source organism: Myxocyprinus asiaticus (assembly GCF_019703515.2). Lineage (NCBI taxonomy): Eukaryota > Metazoa > Chordata > Actinopteri > Cypriniformes > Catostomidae > Myxocyprinus > Myxocyprinus asiaticus. The sequence goes on from NC_059371.1 coordinate 21,452,736, forward strand.
GAGTAAACAAATATGCAATAATTTCAATGACTTCAGATGCCACAAATCACTTCCTGCACATCTGCAACTTCTGTGGAGGAGATCACGCTTGCTCCATTTGCCCCATCAAAAAATCATCAATAAACAAAAAAACTTTGTACACCTAATACCTCAGTACTCCTGTCATCATTCCTGCATTAGCCAAAGAACTGGCTTTTTATTGTCTGGTTTAAAGCACGGCTTCAACCCCAGGCTAGATAGCAAACCTCAAATCTCATCTTGCAGTCAGCCCTCACCGAACAACAAGTAGTAGACGACCTCCTCAGTAAAGAAGTTAAAACTGGCTTCATGATAGGCCCCCCTCGAAAACCCCCCATTCAATAATTTCCATGTCAATCCCCCTATTGCATAATTTCAATAATTTAAAACATCCTTCTAAAACCAAGTTGCAAAAAATGCGATCTCTCCCTCCTCGGCCATCTAAACTTTGCTATGTGCATCATTCCTCAAGGCCACCCGTTCATCTCACACCTCCTCTCTCTAGCCTCTTTAGTCCCCACCCTAAATGACACCGTGGTTCTGGACTAAGCATGCCAGGCCAACTTACTACTATGGTCAACCATCCTCAGTCACTGGAATGGCATTTCCTTCTTTTATGACAATTTAATTTCCTCACCTGAAGACATCAAATTGTACACTGATGCAGCACCATCCGTCAGATTCAGAGGCTACTGTCAAGGCCAGTGGTTTTCATCCACCTGGCCCCCCAACATGACAAAAAAAAAACCCTCACTCAAAACCTTCCACCGTGTTTGAACTGTATTTCATCATGGTAGCAGCCACCATCTGGGGGGTCCCAATGGATGTCTAAAAGCATCATAGTCCACTGCGATAAACAAGCCACTGTCCAGTGCATTAATAAAGGCAGATCCTGTTCAGAATTGTTGTCCCATCTTAGGTGCCTGTTTCAAAGATTTCCATCTGATTTATAACTTGCCATTTCCCAATTTTTGTCTCCTCTCTGTATCTTCCGCACCTCAACAAAACCAAAAACCTCCATCCCGGTACTATCAAAGGATACCTAAGCGGCATTTATTTTTTCCACAAATTAATTTTCTGAAAAAAAATGTCCTTGTGTTCTTCGGCTTCCTCCGTTGCTCCGAACTCACCACTACATCAAAATTCAACCCAAAAATCCATCCCGCTATTTCACACCACATGATCCTAGATGAAGACACAATCACATAATTCATCAAACAAAGCAAAACAGATCAAACCCAAAAAGGTCATTCAATTTTCATTTTCAACCTCCCTACTCCCGTCCAGCCCTTCCAATCACTAGCACACTACATACACTATAGAGGATCCCAAACAAGAAACCCTCTCGATCCCTTCTTCGTCGATGACAAAAACCAAGCAGTATCCCAATTCTGATTCCAAAAAAACCTCAAA